>NC_083325.1:66487410-66796620 GCF_963455315.2 Globicephala melas
CTTCCAAAAGAAAAACAAACAGACTCAGAGAAGAAGAGACCAGATTTTCGGTTACCAGAGTCCAAGAGTCAGGGGAGGGGGAATTGGATGAAGGTAGTCAAAAGGTACAAACTTCCAGTTATAAGATAAACAAGTGCTAGGGATATAATGTACGACATGATAAATGTAATGAACACTGCTGTAGGTTATATATGAAAGTTGATAGGAGAGTAAATCCTAAGACTTCTCATCGCAAGGAAAAAAATTTTTCTTTTTCTTTCATTTTGTATCTGTATAAGATGATGGATGTTCACTAAACTTATAGTGATAAACACTTCATGATGTAAGAAAGTCAAATCACTATGTTGTACACCTTAAACTTATACAGTGCTCTATGCCAATTATATCTCAATAAAACTGAAAGAAAAAAAAGAAATGACACAAATGGTAGAAATAATAGGAACATTTTTAAGGTTATTGTAAGTATCCTCCATATGTTCAAGAAGATAGAGGAAAGCATAAGCATGTTAAGGAGAAGCATGAAGGATTCTTTTTAAGACCCAAATCAAACTTTTAGAGACAAAACAAGACAAAACAAAACAAAATTACAATGTCTAAGACAAAAGACATACTGAATAGGAATAACAATAGATTAGACACTGTGGCTAAAGAAAAAAATACAGTATCAGTGAGCTGAAGTAAAACTTCAAGCAGCCTAATATAGGAATAATTGTAGCCCCAAAAGGAAAGTAGAGAGTTAGAGGGCAGAAACAGCTTAAAAACTTTTCCTAGTTTGATAAAAAGATCCAGGAAGCTCAATGGACACCAAGCACAAGAAGCATGAAAAAAACAAAAAAGACACCAATGTATGTGATTATGTAATCAAATTGCTTAAAAATAGTGATAAAGAGAAAAATCTTAAAAGAACCAGAGAACAGCCATGAAGAACAAAGGGAAGAATGACAGCAGACTTATTTTTGGAGATAATGCAATCCAGAGGACAGTTGAACAACTTCTTTAAAGAACCAGAAGCACTGTGAACCTAGAATTCTTTACATAGTAAAAATATCTTGCAAAAATGAAGTAAAGTAAAGATTTTTTAAAGACATACAAGAGCGGAAAGAATTGATCACCAATCCTCCCAAGAACGTTAAAGAAGGCCCTTTGTGCCGAAGGAAAATAATCAAATAGAAATCTGGTTCCACACAAAGGAATGAAGAGATGGTAAGGGTGAAATACATGAAGAAATACTTTAAAAAATAAACACTTTAAACTCTAAATATCTTTAAAAGACACTTGATTGTTTAAAGTAAAAATAATAATGTATTATGGGGTTTATATTATATGTACAAGTAAAATGTTTGACAAGAGTAGCACAAAAGGCTGGGGGTGGAGCTAATGTAAATGAAAGTATACTATAATGTTCTTGTGTTTTATGCGAATTGGCATAATATTATTTGAAGGTAGACTGTGATAAATTAAAGATATGTATTATAAACCCTGAAGAAGCCATCAAAAACAAAATAAAAAGATATCAGTCATAAGCCAGTGTAAGAAATAAAACAGAAGTATAGAAAACAGTCTAACCTAAAAGAAGATAAAAATAGGATAAACGGGATAATTGGCAAACAAAGGGAAAGATCGTAATTTAAAACTAACCATAGCAATAATAACATTACATATACATTGTATATACAGTCCCATTTTGAAAGCAGAGATTGTCAGACTGGATTTTGAAAAGGCAAGCTCTAATTATATTCTGTCTATTAGAAACCAAATTGAAATATGAAGACACACATGGCTTAAAAGAAAAAGATGGAAAAGAAATATGTCATAGTCACACTACTGCGAGAAGCCTCTTCTCTGACCATGGGAGTAGTAAGAAAGCAGGGGGTTGGGAAGGGATGAACAAAGAAAGACGTCAGCAGTGTTCCTCCCACACTTTGCCTTGTTGGGAAGCTAACAAGGCAAAGTTGTTATCTCCTCCCTCCATGAACTGCTGTAGAGTGAGGCATCTGCAGTCCCCAACACTCACTGTGACCCAGCCTGGTAAGGGCAGCCAATGAGGAAAGTGGAGAAGAGAAGGCCTCTGGGTGAAAGACTGGTTTTGTCTTCATGTCAGGGCAGGACTGGCTTCTAGAAAAGTGCCCACGGGGAGTGACTGGAAGAGATGCCAGGTCAGGAACGCTCCCAAGCCAGGGGGAGACCTGAGAGCTTAGTATAGCTCAAGGCCCCCTTGAGGGACTATGGTGTTGGTATTATTTCCTATTAATCAAACCATTTTTTATACCATTGGGTGAAGAATGTTAGCAAGCTGAGAGTTCTGGGCCATCCGGAGGGTAGAGATTTTCCCAGGTCCTGAGTGTGAGCTCAGGCCTGTTGGAGAGCAATTCTGCCTACTTTGTTCAAGCTGAATTAGTCCTTCCTCCACCACAGCTTGGCCATGCAGGCAAAGCCGGAATCTAAGATTCTGGCACTTCCTGCCATGGCTATGGGTGACTACCTTTGTCTCAACAGGAAGCACTGCGATTGTGAGGGGAGCTTCCAAGATGCCTGTTGGTGAGCACTGAGTAGAGTCAGACAGATGGGGAAGCAGGACAGCCAAACCCCTGAGGGATGAAGTCAAGGCCAATGGGGCAGGATTGGACCAAGGAAGCTCTATCAGGCCCAGGCTAACTGGCCGTCCTATCAGAAAATCCTTCTTTTTGCGGGGGGGAGAGGGGGAACACAAGGGCTAAGATTATCCTGTTCTGAGGGGCAAAGCGCTTTGGACTCAGAGCAGCACTTCTGAAATGTTTAGTCATTTTAGGCAATGTTTTACCAGAATTGGATTTCAAGGTCTCATACCAGAGATGCTCACCTATAACCCTCTACACTTGACAAGGCACGGCAATCTCCACGTAGGTGAATGGTGGTGGGGCCCAAGAGAGAAAGGGACACACCCTCAGATGTAACCAGATGCCAGGATATAGGTCAAGGCTACGTGAGGCTCCACAGCTAGGGCCTCATTTCTTTCCCTCTCCCACTGTTTCTTCCAGAAATGAACAGTCACCCACAGGTCACCAGATGAGTAAGTACCCCAGAGTTGCCTGAGCAGCCCAGCTCCTCCCAGACTAGTGCCATGGCCACCAACCAGACTTTCTGTCTGAGCTGCTGCTTTCTCACTTCTACCCTCCACCCACCTAAGAGAGTTATCTTCCCGCACCTCTCAGCTCCATCTTATCACAGAACAAAACCCATGTTCTTCGCCTGGAATTCTCCACCAATCTTTATTTTTTCCTTTCGCTTCCCCACTAGCCTGCCTGAGCCTGGGTACCTCAGAAAGCGGAGCTCAAGGCACACGCTGACATGCTACTGCTTTAATAGGGATTGCAGTTCTTGTGGAGGAAGAGCAAATGAAAACTGGGGTGAGGAAGGAAGCCAGGACTGCCAACATGTGCTTGCTTCTGAGCTGGCCTCACTTAGACTGAATAGACCAATTGCTCGATATTGTGGGACCATCTTCCAAGAGTCTGTATGAACCTCTGAGTCTCAGGACAACCCATTCCGGGGAAGGAAGGGGGGAAATGTGTCCACTGTCTCCTGCATCCACTGGTCTAAGGTCTTACTCTTTGGGGTTGTGTGTTTGAGGCCCATTAGCGGCACCTCACACCTCAGAGGCAACACGGAAGCCCCATGATAGGAAAGAGGTGTATGAGGAGAGGGCCTTGCAAGATTGTGCCCACTGCAAACTGGCCGAGCTGCTGCTGGGTTGGTCACCTCAGAAGCAGCTGGAACACAATCGATGGCCAAAGGACCCAGAAATGGTGAGGCTCAGAGGGTCAAGGTGGTCCAAAGAGGCGCCTCACGTACACTCTAGCCCTGCATCCACCACAGGCAGTGTTCTCAGAAGGCATGTGAGGAGGTGTAGGTTCTCAGATAGGACAGTTGTGTCAAGTACTTAGCCTGGTACTTTGGAAATGCTCAATAAACATTAGCTCCTATTATTATTAATGTCATTCCCAATGTCAACCTTGCTCCAACTCTCTGACCTGGAAAAGGCATTTCTTGACCACCTCCAGCACTGTTTTTAACACCTTACAGGTGGTCCTTTTCCAAAGGCATTGCCTGCCTGCACATCACCCCTGTAATTCAAGCAGTGGAGCTGGTCAAGGGAAGAGAAAGAGGGCCTGAGGGCAGGCAGGGTGGGGCCATGCTGGAAGGGGCCCTCAGCTGCCTTTCCCCAGATGGCTGCCCCAGCCCTGCCCGGCCCTGCTTCTGCTTCTCTCTACTTGGTCAGCAGACGTGAACCAACACAGCGGGCCTCTCACCCAGCTGCCCGGGGCCGGGACTCACATACAGTACAGCAGGAGTTCTGAGGGTGCAGAGGCACTTCCTCAGGCTGAGTGCCTTGGAAAGGAGGGAGCAGCTGCTGGAAAATACTAGAAACTTCCATTCTAGGGCAACTGGAGCCTGGCCATGAAGCATCTCTTCCTCGTTTCCTCATCCTTGAGGCGGACCATCTCCTCACTCCATCCTGGACTTGGTCTCTACCTACAGCCTTAATCAGTCTGCTGGCTTTGAACAATTCAGTGTTCCAAGTCAGGGCCTAAAGCAGAGAGAGTCATGCTCCCCCAGGAAAATAGCTCACCAATAATGGGAGAAGGGGGACGGGGCTGAGACTGCATCTCCTCTTCCTACGCCCCAGGGGCAGAGAGTCCTGTGGCCTTCCCCACTCTAGAAGCCCACCTGGTAGCCTGCATCAAAGAACTGCTCCAGATCTGTCTGAAGAGGCCCCAAAAGAAAATCCCACAAGCTCTGGCCAGGGGAGCGCGGCACAAGAACTGTGCACAAGAACTTTAAGTCTGACCAGCACCAATGTTGTGCGGCAATTCATATGTGTGTTTATTAAAGTTACGATTAAGTAATGTGATCCCATTATATCATTGGTTTGTTCATTCATCCAGCAAATGAATTATCAACACCAGAAGAAAGAGACATAATCATGAAGTCCAGCTACAGCAGGACGAAAGTCCATAAGCAAAAATACCACAAGAGAGAAAAGACTGTCGGCTTAAAGAGAAGAAGGAAACTGTGGAGAAGGACTTTTTTCACTGGGTCATGAAGAATAAGTAGGAGCTTTCCAGGGAAAAAACTGAGGAGGCTGCGGACAGGATTGGTGCATACTATGCAGATGGAAAAAGATACCAGACTAGGGGGCATGAAGGAACATGTGTTTCTTTATTATCATTTTGTAAAATTTTATTAAAAACCTACTCGGTTCCAGGTAATTGGGTTAGGTGCCAGGAGTGCAGAAAATAACAAGGCAGCCAAGATCTTTTTCTCTTTCTAGTGGAAAAACAGAAATTAAACAAATGAAAATCACACAAATAACTATATTTACAATTGTGCCAAGTCTGTGAAGGGGAAGGGAAAGGAGCTATGGGAGCGTGAATGGGGTAAAAGAGAGAGGGGTCCCATGTGATCTGGGAATCAAGAAAGGTCTTTCTGGGAAAGAGACAGTTAAGCTGATTCCTGAAGGATGAGTGGGGATTAGTCAGGCAAGGCATTCGAGGAGGATGAAACAGCCTGGGTGACAGTTCTGAAGCAGAAAGAGCATGGGGTCCAGAGTATCTGAAAGTATTCAGAATGGATAGGGCACCCAGGCTAACGGAGGCAGGCCGAATGAGATGGTGCAGGACCAGAAGGCTTTGATCATTATCCTAAGAGCAAGGGGAGGGACGTGTTAAGATTGGCATTATGGAAAAGACCCCTCCCTGGCTGCTGTGTGGAAAATGAAGTGGAGCCGTAATGGACGCGTGGGGACCAGTCAGATCAATGATCTCAATCCTAGCTGTTAGATTTAACTGGGGAGTTTTCAATAAGGATGATTAGAGCCCACTCCCAGATTTTTTTACTTCTGGGATGAGGCTTGGGCAATAGTGATTTTTTTTTTAAGTTCTGCAGGTTACTTTAATGTATGTTTAGGGTTGAGAATACTTGAGCTCTAAGGATATTGCTTTTAAAAGAGAAAAAGGAAAAGAAAAGGACATTGATTTACTCTAGGTGATAGAAGATGGTGGTTGGCCTAATGGTGATGGAGATGCAGAGCAAACAATGGGTACTTTTAGGAGGCAGAATAGATAGTAGTAACCAAGAAGGACTGCCAGATTTTGGGCTTGGGCAATTCACTGAGAAATAGAACACTGGGGAGTACCAATTGCGAGGTTCATGACATGAATTCAAGTTTGGACATGTTGAGTGTAAGGTACCTATGAGCCATCTACGTGGATGGCAAGCAGTTGAATACATAGATCTGGAGCTCAGAGAAGTCTGGGTTAGGAGTATGAATCTGAGTCATGGATGTAGAGATAGTAAATGAGATGCGTCTGGGATTTCCTAGCAAAAGGAAAGCGTGTGGGATGGGAGGAAAGAAGAGGGCCCAGGACTGAGCTTGTGGTCCTCCAGCCCTGGAGGATGAGGAGAGGAGAGAAGTTAGCAACAGCACCTACAAATGAGAGGCTGGGGGAGCCTTGAAGCCTAAAGGAATCAATATTTCAATGTTCCTGAAGGTCAAAAGGACGGGGTCCTAAAAAATGTTTATTGGATTTAGCAACCTCTAGTTCCTTGATGACTTTAGAGAGAGGTGTTTTGGTGCGGTGGTTAGGGCAAAGGCCAGACTGGAGTGAATGGGAGGGAAGGAAAGATAGGGGACACACCAAGAGTTTGGTTGTAGAAAGAAGACAGAGAGGGTGGTGGTTGCTGGAGGGGGTTGTGGGTTCAAGGAAATGTTTGCTAGGATGGGAGAGAACTGAGTGACTTGAAATGCTGGAAAGGAGAGGGAGGGGTTGCAAATACAGGAGAAAGGTGGGACCCAGAGCCCTGGAAGACGGATTGGGATCCGTTTTAAGGAGTCACAGGAGAGAAGGATGAGTGGTTGGGTGCTGAAGTGGATAACTCTATCTCTTTAGAGTGGAAGGTAAGAGACTTCTCCTCTGATAGCTTTCATATTCTTGATGAAGTCATTTACTGGGAGTAAGGGGCAGGTGCATATTGGGAAGGAGCCTTTGAGGGTGGGTGAGAGTGTTGGAAATTTGAAGAGGTGGGATGATCAGCAGTATCTGTTGTGGAAAGATGAAGACTGAGGTGGGCAGAGAAACAGGAAAATGTGAGGCTGTATGACAAGCCTGTAGAAAATGCTGATCAACAGTTCACAGTAGGGCTTCCCTGGTGGCGCAGTGGTTAAGAATCCACCTGCCAATGCAGGAGACATGGGTTCGAGCCCTGGTCTGGGAAGATCTCACATGCCGCAGAGCAAATAAGCCTGTGTGCCACAACTACTGTGCCTGTGCTCTAGAGCCCGTGAGCCACAACTACGGAAGCCCAGGCACCTAGAGCCCGTGCTCCACAAGAAGAGAAGCCACCGCAATGAGAAGCCCATGCACTTCAACGAAGAGTAGCCCCAGCTCACCACAACTAGAGAAAAGCCCACACGCAGCAACGAAGACCCAACGCAGCCAAAATAAATAAATAAATAAAAACAAAAACAGTAGTGTTAAATTCTAGAGTGACTTTCTGAGATGTAGTGAGACTTAGTGAGGCTGTATTACATTAATTATTTATTGCTGTATAACAAGTTATTCCCAAACTTGTTGAAACAACAAATATTTATTATCTCAGTTTGGGGTCAGGAATTCGAACAGAGCTTAGCTGAGTGCTTCTACTTCAAAATCTCTTACCAGACTGCAGTCGACATGATGGCCAGGGCTGGGGTCTCATCTGAGGGCTCAAATTGGAGAAGACTTGCTTCTAAGCTCACCCGTGTGGCTATTGGCAGGATGCAGATTCTCACAGGCTATTGGGCTGAGGGCCTCAGCTCCTCAAGGGTTTTTGGCCTGTGGCCTCCTTCAGTTCCTTGCCATGAGGGCTTCTCCACAGACCAGCTCAAAGCCTGGCAGCTGGCCTTCCTCAAACCAAGTGAGAGTGAGGGAGGGTGTGCAAGATGGAAGCCACAGTCTTTTTGTGACCTAGTCTCAGAACTCATACCCCATTGTTTTTGCCTTACTCATAGGATAGAAGCAAATCACCAGGTCTAGCAACTCTCAAGAGGAGGGGATGATACAAGGTTGGGAGTACCTGCAGGCAGGGATGATTGGGGCCATCTCAGAGGCTGCCTGCCCTATTGCTTGGAGCGTGCAGTATAGGAGAGAAGGCTAGGGAAGGGCTTTCGCCAGGGCTGTGGATGCCAGACTAAGGGGTTGGAGTTCCATCCTGTAGACTATGGGTGATTTTGAGGCAGGAGGAGGCTGGGTAGATCAGTTTCTCAAAGGCTTATTCTGGGGACAGGGTGGATGATGGCTCGGCTGGGGAGAGAGAAGAGATTTGGGTAGAAGAGCCAGGAAATTATGGCAATAGTCTCGAGAGGGGACGGTGACTTAAATTGAAGAACAAGAATGGTTATGGGGAGAAAAACATGGGTTCAAGAGATAGCTGAGCAATTTTACAGAGTTCGCAGCCCTCCCTCCTGCTGGTGGCCCAAAGGGCTGTTCCTGACAATGAGTTGAGCTGGGGGTTTTGGTCTGAAATGCCGGGAAAAGGTGTTTTCTCTTTGTGACACGAGCGTGCCTAGGGGGGGATGAGCCTCCGAGGGGGTGGGTAGGGTAGCAGACGGGCCCAGTCATTCAGGGAGGGTGGGGACTTTCACAGAGCAAAAGGAGCTTTAGGAAAAAATGCAGATTGCTGAGAAGCCAACGGAGGGTGGCCTGATTCAGAGTAACCAAGTCAGGAGGAAAACTTCAAGGGTTAGAGAGGGAGGAAACAGGAAGGAGAGAGCGGCTGGGTGGAACCCAGGCTGAGGTGGAGCCTCAGCCGCACAGCTGAGTGACAGGGCACTGGGCCAGGGAAGCCGGCTAAGTCACGGCCATGGCTGGGGGGCAGGGCCACCACCACTCACACTGGACAAGTGGCAGAACCCTTCCACACAGGTCCTATTGTAATTTCACAGCAGTGAGGAGAGGCAGGCAGGGCAGGGATTACAGCCTCCACGGTAGAGGTGAAGAAAGACACTCAAGGAATTCAGCTGACTCATCCAAGTTTACAGAGCTCGTCTGAGGCCCAGCTGGAGGGTGAACCCAGGGCAACTGAGTCCAGGCCGTGCTCCCCGCTTCACAGCCACCTAAAGTGAGCCGGCAGCCCGCACGGTAGGTCCCACTCCTCCAGGGACACAGATGGCCAAAGGCAGAAAGACTTCTAGGTGTGAAAAAGGAGCAGCTAGAAGGGGAAGAATCCCAGAAGGTAGGCTCTGGAGCTCACTTAGGAGAAACGAAGTAGGGCGGGGGGGAGTCATTATGAAGATACAGGGATATCTGCTGGGTGGGGGCAGATAATCCAAGGGTGGGAGCCAGTGGGGCCCCTCTAGGGAGGGACAGGAATCAGGACACTGAAGCTGTTAGGAATCACGAAGGTGGCCTCTCTCCCAGCACCCGCCCCCCAGTCTCTCTGTGTCAGTCTCTCTGCCTCAGGTCTTGCCCCTCTCCTGTCTCTGCACATCTGCTTCGCCTTCGCTTCGCCAACTGTTTTCTCTGCTTCTGTAGGTGTTTGTGTGGCAGGTGGTGGGGGGAGGGGTGCAAATGGGCCCACCATGTGGCTCTAGAGCCCCGTCACAGCCATACCTCAGAACAGACCAGACCGCTACCAGAATCTCCTGGAAGACAGGATCCTATAGGCCGAGGGACAGCAAACATAACTGCACCCTTGATGCTTAGAGAATGGGGACCCTGTGGGTTGACACCTGAGAACTGGAGTCCTCAGCAGGGGTATTACAGACTGTTTGATGCTGAACAGAGGCGTCCACCCGCAGGCACACAGCAGTGACTCCCTTCTGCCAGGCACGCTCCAGCCTCAGGGCCTTTGCACCTGCCTGTTGCTCTTTCCCGGAATGCACTTCCCAGATATCCATGTGGCTTTTTCCCTCCTGCTCTTCAGGTCTTTGCTAAAATGTAACCTTCTCTGTGAGATCTTTCCCAACCACCCAGTCTAAAGCCCAAAACTGCACTCCCAGCCCCATTCAAGTTCCTTATCACTTGCTTCAATTTCCCCATTACATTTCACTGTCAGGCCCACCATACATTTTGTTAGTTACTTATTTTTTTACTGTCTATCTCTTCTCCTAGAATGTAAGTTCCATGAAGGCAGGGATTTTTGACTGTTTTGTTCACTTTTGTATCCCCATTGCTTAAGCATACAGTAGGTGCTCAATGAAGATTTGCTGAATGAACTAATTCATAAGTAAAATATATCTTGTCTTCCCAAATGCTTTCTCCCTGCAGAAGTGAATGTGAAATGACTGTGTCTTATGAAGTGGGGGCCAATGGGGTCCCTGAATGGAGGAAAAAAATAAGATTATGAACCCAGAACACAGTCCTTTAGAAAGGCAATTTTTCCTTCTCTGGCCCTTGTGGGTTGGCAGAGTTAGCTAATCGTTTGGGAATGAAGACAAAGAGAGACTTTCTAGGTAAAGTAAGAATAATTACAGATGTGACAAGCTCTCTGAAATGGAAAAAGGGGTGAGGGCTTATTATCATTATTAGTGAGGGCTGCCGTGCAGTGGGGTTCATTGTGGTCCCCCAGCGACCCCCCATGGGCAAACACATAGCTTTTTATGACTAAAGTTGGCTTCCTTGGCCTGACTCCTTACTTTGGGAACATAATCTTGGCCTGAGATGTCGTTGCCCAGCAAACCAGGAGGAACCATCCAGCCTGGTCAAGACCCAGGCAGGCCCAGGCCCAGGTGAGGCAAACCAGGGGCTTAGGGCACAAAATTCAAGGAGGCACCCACTCTGGGGCTCATGACAGAGCAGGGTTCTTCCTCACAGGAACCTGAAAATGAGAGGCTCCTTAAATCCTTAACAGGATGCTTAATCTCAGGACAGGAACCATGACTTCCGGGGTCCTGGGCACTTGCACCTTTGTCATCCTTTCCCTCCACTAAGAAATATATAGGAAAAATTATATTTCAACTTGGTATAAAGACAAATTTAATCCAAGCTGGATTATATTTTTTTCTTCTGACTTTAAAATAAATTAAAACATTTTTCATGGCCTCTAAAAGGGTCCTAGGCAGTGTTCCTACCATGTCTCATGTTTAAGATGGCCCTGGCAACGGGGGGACACACAAACCTGAGAGTCCTCCTAAATTTTGTACCCTAGATGCCTCACTTGTCTCACCCTAGTCCCACTTCTGGGTGCAGGAATATTTACAGTCCCTAAGTTAGCAACCTCCATTGAGTGATTTCACTTCTCTGAGCTTCAGTATCCTCATGTTTAAAATGGTTATAATCAAGAATTGTATATCCAGTCTCAACAGGAGAATATAATAAAGTCACTATATGATCCAGCAATTCCACTCCTAGGTATATATCCCAAAGAATTGAAAGCAGAACTCAAACAGATGCCTCTGCACCCATGTTCACAGCATCATTATTCACACTAGCCAAAAGGTAGAAACAACCCAAATGTCCACTGACAGATGAATAGACAAAACACAGTGTACACATACAATGGGATATTATTCAGCCATAAAAAGGAATGAAATTCTGATACAGGTTACAATATGGATGAATCTGAAAACATTATGCTCAGCGACCTAAACTGTATGCAAAAGGACAAATACTGTATGATTCAGTTTATATGAAGTACCTAGAATAGGCAAATTCAATAGCGACAGAAGTTCAGAGATTCGGTTAGGGATGATGAGAACCTTCTGGAAATAGATGGTGGTGATGGTCGCACAGTATCGTGAATGTACTTAGTGCCACTGAATTGGACACTTAAAATGGTTTAAACGGTACATTTTACCACAATAAAAAAAAAAGAATCTATACATAAGCACTCTGCACAGGGTACAATGTCATACAACTGTAAGAAATCATTATTATCATTATCGATCGTTATTGTATTGCTGTGGTGGAGGAGCGCTCCAAAGTTCTCAGACCGATAGGCGGGCATAAAACTACTTTGTAAACACAGCCTTTCTCCAGCCTGGACCTGTAGCCCCCCGCCCATGCAGCCAGCAGATTTAACGACCAAGTGGAAGAATGAATGGCTAATGGCCAAGATTCTTGAAGCACTGGGTATGATCGAGCATACACTTTCATCCTGGAGACCTGTCATTCTGTGCCCTCCAACAGTATTCCCTACTGGGGACGAGGGACATGGGCTTGGCCAAGAGAGCTAAGACAGTCCTGGTGTTGGTGGCTCGAGGAGGGACCCATGAGGGGCCAGGTCACCCATCAGGCCCCGACAATGGGTACTTTGTGCTGAGGTCAGCCTGATTGATATCCTGGTTTGGAAGGAATGTCCTGGTATCTGCATGAGCTGAAAGGGAGCTCTGGGATAGGGACCCACAGGCCTCAGCGGCAGGGCTACTTCTCTTTCCATGAACGGACACTACTTGCCAAGATGAAGTCTTATAAAACACACACAAGAAGTGAGGTGGGTTGTGGGATTCCCAGGACAGAGGACACTTCACAAACGAATTCCCCACAGAGAAGTCTGTCCAGAGCCATTTCAGTTCCAGAGACACCCCTCCTCTCAGGGGAGCCCGTGAACTACCTGGAATTTGTCGGTATTTGTGGAGAGAAAGTCTGTAGCTTCTATCAGATTCTCAAAGGAGTGCATGACCCCTACAAAATGCTTTTAAAACCACTGTTCCTGTGAATTTAAAATGTGATCTTAAAGATCAGTATTTAACTTATACCCAGTTTTCAGAAGGGGACGTCTGGATTACTTCAAATGATGTGTGGGACTGCACACACCTGGCAGCAGAGGAAGGCAACGCCTCAGTGGGGGTCACTGCTCAGTCCTCCCACCCTCTTCTCCTAAGTGAAGCCATTCGTTTTTTTTTGTTGTTTTATTTTTTTTTGCTGTACGCGGGCCTCTCACTGTTGTGGCCTCTCCCGTTGTGGAGCACAGGCTCCGGACACACAGGCTCAGTGGCCACGGCTCACAGGCCCAGCCGCTCCGCGGCATGTGGGATCTTCCTGGACCGGGGCACGAACCCGTGTCCCCTGCATCGGCAGGCAGACTCTCAACCACTGCGCCACCAGGGAATCCCGAAGCCATTCGTTTTTAAACAAGCTTTACATCTGTGCACAAACGCTGGCACCAAGTGACACCATGGCTCCTGTGGACGATGATTCCTCCTCATTCCTCCCGGCTTTTGTACACATGGGTAAATGACACACCCGTGTCGCCAGTCAGCCCAGAGCCCGAGCCCCACTGATCTCTTTAATAACTCTTAGAGGTCTATTTTAAGCCCCCAAACAGAGTCTTAGGTGCTCCATGAGGACTTTTGGCCGGGCTGGTGCGTCAGGTAAATGCCAGCCCGCTGGGCACTGCACATCCCTGCAAGGCGGCGGGGGTGGGGGGGGGAAGCGGCGAGGAGAAGGGTCATAACGAATGGGTAATTTAAAGGCTCTGAAGAGTGACTCAGACATTCCAATGGGGCTTTTATGTTTCCTTTTTGTTGATGTGTGAAATGTAATTGTAGTCATTTTTTCCAATGAGTTGATAAACAGTGATTATCCACGGCAGCTTTTGAGCTGGGGCCATTGTGAACCAGTCCACATGCCAAAATTTTTCTCTCTCCCACCCCCAACACCTAAGATAACCACTCCCAAGCCTAAGGTCAGAGGTTCTTTGGTCTCAGGAATTTTAGCAAAGCTGCAGGCTGTGAATGGTCAGAGGCTGTCTGGGAAGTGTGGCCATAGTAGGGGGTTGGAAGCTTGTGAGCTCAGGCCAGACCCTCAGCCCCACCCACCCCTCCTTTGTACCTGGGATGAAGGCAGAACAGAGAAATGGCTGTTCAGCATCAGAAAGATGGTCATCAAGAAAGGGGCAGGGGCTTCCCTGGTGGCGCAGTGGTTGGGAGTCCGCCTGCCGATGCAGGGGCCGCGGGTGCGTGCCCCGGTCCGGGAAGATCCCACATGCCGCAGAGCGGCTGGGCCCGTGAGCCAGGGCCGCTGAGCCTGCGCGTCCGGAGCCTGCGCTCTGCAGCGGGAGGCGCCGCAGCAGTGAGAGGCACGCGTACCGCAAAAAAAAAAAAAAAAAAAGAAAAGAAAAGGGCAGAAGACCTATAACATTTGGTGAGCCCCATCTGTGGGGCAGGAGCTAAGCTAACTAGCCCCTTCCACGTGAATCACTTCACGTAATCCTCACAACAGTAGAGAATTGCTTAAACCTAATGCATACTAAATGCCAGATGTTATACATACCTGATCTTTACAATCATTACTCCAATTAATTATTATTATCTCCCTTCAATTTATAGATGAGGACACTATACACACACACAGAGGTAGAAGTCACGTGGCCAGTTAGGGAGCGGTGGGGGAATTGGGGTTTGAACCCAGGTCTGTCTAACTCTAAAATCCATTCTCTCACCACCGCACAAGGCTGCCTCCCATCAGAGAGCTGGCCTTGCTGGCCCGCGATGGCCCCTATGACAATGCCCAGCTGTGACAATGTAATAGAACCTCCCAGGTATTCCACAAAATGTAGCGGTTCATAGTTTTCTCCTCACCAACCACAGAGACACAGGCTTTCAAGGAGAACCTGCTTTATTCATTAACTGGTTGCTGGTTCACGGCCTGCTAGGGAGTGACCGTGGACACAACCAGCTGGGGAGGTCTGCTGAGTATCACTGATGTGTGCTGTCATCCATCCTCCCACAGGCAAGGGGACAGGAGGACAGCCCCTTAGAGTGGCATCACGCTGCCAGGGGCACAGCCCTCATTTCTGTGGGGAAATTCTCTTTGGTGACAGGACTGTTGCAGGGACCCCCCAGGCCAGGATCCCATAACCCAACCCTAGCTGGCAATGTTGGGTAAAGGACGGAAAAGCAAGCTGGGACTGGGGTGGTACTTCCAGCAGCTGCTTCAGGTCGTTCTAGCTGGGCTGCTCTAGCTACCCTTCTTGGTGAGAAGTCCTGGGGTGTAGCAATGGGGCCAGGCTGGGGTGGGGCAGAAACACTGGTGAGAGATGGAAGGGGTGTTTGGGAAGGAAGTTTCCGTGAAGGCTTGGCTGGCAGGGCAAGGAATCAGGGAACTGAAAGTGAACAACAGATCTGAGGCAGAGATTAGAAAAATGGCAGGACCTTTTTCTAATTGTTTGCACTAAAGACTGGGTGAGGTTTGGATCCCAAGGTAAATTTTTATTTATATAGGAAAGTTTAATACTCACAATTTTAAAAAGGGGTGGGTAGGAAGGAGCAGGTTATTTATTCAAAAGAGCCTTGGTGACTTAGAGTTAAAACTGCCTTTAATACTACGGGCTTCCGAGTTACTCATGATTAAAATGGGGGCTGTCGTTCCTCAAAGTTAGTTTGTCGGGGGCATCAAGGAAGCAGGGGAGAGTTCAGGAGTCACTTTACTATTAATTCCACTGAAGTTAATCATCTTTTTACTTCTGGCTGCTTTTAAGATTTCCTTTTCATACTAGGTGTTCTAAATTTTAATTTGTTCTGTCTAGGTGTGTATTTCTCGTCATCTTTTTTAGGGGGATTCAGCAGCCTTCTCAAATTTACGGATTATTCTGTTTAATGATTTATGACAAGTTCTCATCCATTCTCCTTTTTGTTTCTTTAAAATTTATCTTTTTCTTCCAGTTTTACTGAGATATAATCGACATACAGCCCTGTATAAGTTTTAGGTGTGAGAAGCATAATGATTTGACTTATATCCTCATGAAATGATTACCACAATAAGTTTAGAAATGATTCCCACAATGATTACCATCATCTCATATAAATACAAAATTAGAAATAGAAAACAATTTTTTTCCTGTGATGAGAACCCTTAGGATTTACTCTCTTAACTGTCCCACGTAACCTACAGCGGTGGTAGTTATATTTATCATGTTGTGCATTACATCATTAGCATTTATAACTAGAAGTTTATACATTTTGACTATCTTCGTCCAACTCCCCCTCCTCTCACCCTCTGCTGCTGGTAACCACAAATCTGATCTCTTTTATTCTGAGTTTGTTTTTGAAGTATAACTGACCTACAACACTATGTGAATTCCTGGTGCACAACAGTAATTTGATATTTCCATACACTTCAAAATGATCACTACAATAACTCTAGTTACCATCTGTCACCACACAAAGATATTACATTATTATTGACCATATTTCCCACACTATATACAATATTTCACACCCACAACTCACTTATTTTGTAACTGGATGTTTGTACCTCTTAATCTCCCTCGCCTATTTCTCTCCTCCCCCAGGCAATCACCTGCTTGTCCTCCATATCTACGACTCCGTTTTTGTTTTTTTATGCTTGCCTTTTAGATTGCACACATAAGTGAACTCATAGTATTTGTCTTTTTCTGTTTGACAAATTTCACTTGGCATAATACCTTCTAGGTCTATTCATGTTGTTGCAAATGGCAAGATTTCATTCTTTTTTATGGCTGAGTAATATTCCATTGTATATATACAGCACATCTTCTTTATCCACTCATCTATTGATGGACACTTAGGTTGCTTACATATCGTGGCAATTGTAAATAATGCTGCAATGAACATAGGGGTGCATATATTTTTTCAAATTAGTGTTTTTGTTTTCTTCAGCTCAATACTCAGATGTGGTCTATTTTTAATTTTTTTGAGGACTCTCCGTAGTGTTTTCCGTAGTGGATGCACCAATTTACAATCCCAACAACAACGCATGAGGGTTCCCTTTTCTCCACACCCTCGCCAACACTTGTTCTTTGTTGTCTTTTGGATAATAGCCATTCTGACAGATGTGAGGCGATATCTCATTGTGGTTTTGATTTGCATTTCCCTGATGATTAGTGATGGTGAGCATCTTTTCATGTGCCTGTTGGCCATCTGCATGTCTTCTTTGGAGAAATGTCTATTCAGGTCCTCTGCTTATTTTTTAATCAGGTTTTTCTTTTTCTGATGTTGATTTGTATAAGTCATTTGTGTACTTTGGATATCAATCCGTTATCAGACATATCATTTGCAAATATCTTCTCCCATTCAGTAGGCTGCCTTTTTTGTTTTGTTGATACTTTCCTTCACTGTGCAAAAGCTTTTTAGTTTGATGTGGTCCCATTAGTTTATTTTTGTTTTTGTTTCTGTTCCCTGAAGAGACAGATGCAAAAAAATATTGCTAAGACCAATGTCAAAGAGCATACTGCCTATGTTTTGTTCTAGGAGTTCTATGGTTTCAGGTCTTACATTTAAATATTTAATCCATCTTGAGTTTATTTTTGTTTATGTTGTGAGAAAGTAGTCCAGTATGATTCTTTTGCATGTAGCCGTTCAGTTTTCCCAACACTATTTATTAAAGAGGCTATCTTTTCCCCACTGTATATTCTTGCCTCCTTTGTCATAAATTAATTGCTCATATAAGTGTGGGTTTATTTCTGGGCTTTCTATTATGCTCCATTGATCTATGTGTCTCTTTTTGTGCCAGTACCATAATGTTTTCATAATGGTAGCTTTGTATTATAGTTTGAAATCAGGGTGCATCATACCTCCAAATTTGTTCTTCTTTCTCAAGGTTGTTTCAGCTATTCAGGGTCTTTTGTGTTTCCATACAAATTTTAGAATCATTTCATTAGGATTTTTGTATCTATATTCATCAGTGACACTGGTCTGTAATTTTCTTTTTTTGCAATATCTTTGTCTGGTTTTTGGTATCAGGGTGATGTTGGCCTCATAGAATGGGTTCAGAAATGTACCTTCCTCTGCAATTTTTTGGAATAGTTTGAGAAGGATAGGTGGTAAATATTTAAATGTTTGGTAGAATTCACCTGTGAAGCCATCTGGTCTTAGACTTTTGTTTGTTGGGAAATTTTTAACTTACTGGTTCAATTTCATTACCGTAATTGATCTGTTCACATTTGCTTTTTCTTCCTGATTCGGTCTTAGGAAATTGTACATTTCTAGGGATTTGTCCATTTCTTCTAGGTTGTCCATTTCTTCTAAGTTGGCATATAATTGTTTGTAGTAATCTCTTGTGATCCTCTGTGTAACTTCTTTCTCATTTCTGATTTTATTTATTTGGGCCCCTTTCTTTTTTTCTTGGTGAGTCTGGATAAAAGTTTATCAATTTATCTTCTCAAAGAACCATATCTCTGTTTCATTGATCTTTTCTATTTTTTTTAGTCTCTATTTCAATTATTTCTTCTTTTATCTTTATTATTTCTTTCCTTCTATCAACTTTGGGTTTTGTTTGTTCTTTTTCTAGTTCCTTTAAGTGTAAGGCTAGGTTGTTTGAGATTTTTCTTGTTTCCTGAGACTTGTATCACTATAACCTCCTCTCTTAGAACTGCTTTTGCTGTGTCTCATAGATTTTGGATAGTTGTGCTCTCATTTTCATTTATCTCTAGGTATTTTTTGATTTCCTCTTTGACTTTTTTCACTGACCCATTGGTTTTTAGTAGCATATTGTTTATCCTCCATGTGTTCATGTTTTTTGCAGTATTTTTCTTGTAGTTGATTTCTAGTATCATAGCATTGTGGTCAGAAAAGACACTTGATATGATTTCAATCTTCTTAAATTTATTAAGACTTGTTTTGTGGCCTAGAATGTGATCTATCCTAGAGAATGTTCCATGTGCACTTGAAAGGAATGGTATTCTGTTGCTTTTGGATGGAATGTTCTATATATATAAATTAAATCCACCTGATCTAATGTGTCATTTAAGGCAGGGGTCCCCAACCCCCAGGCCTGTTAGGAACCAGGCTGCACAGCATGAGGTGAGCGGCGGGCAAGCAAGTGAAGCTTCATCTACCACTCCCCATCACTCCCCATGGCTTGCATTACCGCCTGAACCATCCCCCCCACACCCCAGTCCATGGAAAAATTGTCTTCCACAAAACCGGTCCCTGTGGCCAAAAAGGTTCAGGGCTGCTGATTTAAGGCCAGTGGTTCCTTATTGATTTTCTGTCTGGATGATCTGTCCATTGATGTAAGTAGGTGTTGAAGTCCCCTACTTTTGTTATGTTACTGTCAATTTTTCTTTTATGTCTGTTATTATTTGCTTTATTTAAGTGCTTCTATGTTGAATGCATATATATTAACAATAGTTATATCTTCTTGGATTGATGTCTTGATTGTTATGTAATGTCCTTCTTTGTCTCTTGTTCCAGTCTTTGTTTTAAAATCTATTTTTTTCTGATATAAGTATTGCTATCCCAGTTTTCTTTTCATTTGCATTTGCATGGAATACCTTTTTTCATCCCCTCACTTTCAGTCTTTAGACTTGAAGTGAGTTTCTTATAGGCAGCATATATATGGGTCTTGTTTTTGTATCCATTCAGCCATTCTATGTCTTTTGATTGGAGCATTTAGTCTATTTACATCTAAATTAATTATTCATAGGTATGTACTTATTGCCATTTTGTTCATTGTTTTGGTGTTGTATTTGTAGTTCTTTTTCATTCCTTTCTTCTCTTGCTCTCTTCTCTTGTGATTTAATGACTACATTTAGTATTATGTTCGGGTTCCTTTCTCTTTTTTGTGTGTATCTATTACAAATATTCGGTTTGTGGTTGCCACAAGGTTTATATATAACCATATATATATATATATATATATATGTATATGATTATTTTAAATTGCTGATCTCTTAAGTTCAAATGCATTTTAACAATCCTGCTTTTTCACTAAATCCTACCCCCACTGCCCATGTTTAATATGAATCCCTTAACTACTTATTGTGGATATAGATGATTTTACTACTTTTGTCTTTTAGCCTTTCTATTAGCTTTATAGGTGGTTGATCTACTATCTTTTTTTATATATTTGCTTTTACCAGTGAGATTTATTTCCTTTCATAATTTTCATATAGGTAGTTGTGGCCTTTTCTTTTCTGCTCAGAGAAGTCCCTTTAACATTTCTTGTAAAACCAGTTTTGTGGTGCTGAACTCTTTTAGCTTTACTTGTCTATAAAACTCTTGGTCTCTCTTTCTAATCTGAATAATAGTCTTGTTGTGCAGAGTATTCTTGGCTATAGGGTTTTTTTTTCTTTTATGGCTTTATTTTTTTTATAGGTTTTAAAAATTAATTAATTAATTTGGCTGCACTGGGTCTTAGTTGTGGCATGCAGGATCTAGTTCCCTGACCAGGGATCGAACCTTGGACCCCTGCACTGGGAGCACAGAGTCTTAACCACTGGACCACCAGGGAAGTCCCTATCACTTTAAATATATTGTGCCACCCTCTTCTGGCCTGCAGAGTTTCTGCTGAAAAGTCAGCTGACAGCATTATGGAAGTTCCTTTGTACATAAAGTGTTGCTTTTCCCTTGCTGCTTTTAATATTCTCTCTTTCTCTTTAATTTTTGCCATTTTAGTTACAGAGTGTTTTGGTGTGGTCCTGTTTGGGTCGTTCTTGTTTGGGACGCTGTGCTTCCTGGACCTGGATGTCTGTTTCCTTTCCCAGGTTAGGGAAGTTTTCAGCTATTTTTTCTTCAAATAAGTTCTCTGTCTCCTTTTCTCACTCTTCTCTTTCTGAAACACCTACAATGTGAATGTTAGTATGCTTAATGTTGTCCCAGAGGTCTCTTAAACTCCTCATTTTTAAATTCTTTTTTCTGTTCAGCTTGGGTAATTTTCACTGCTCTGTCATCCAGTTTGCTGATTCATTCCTCTGTATCATCTAATTTACTGCTGATTCCTTCTAGTGTATTTATTTCAGTTATTGTATTCTCTACCTTTGTTTCTTTATGTTTTCTAACTCTTTGTTAAACTTCTCACTGTGTCCATCCATTCTTCTGCTGAGCTTCTCGAGCATCTTTATGATCACTAGCTTGAACTCTTTATTGGGTAGATTGCTTATCTCCACTTTGCTTAGTCCTTCTTCTGGGGTTTTATCTTGTTTCTTGAATATGTTGGAATATATTCCTCTGTCACCTCATTTTGCCTAATTTGCGGCTTTTATTTCTATGTATTAGGTAGGTCAGACATGTTCCCCAGTCTTGGAGAAGTGATCTTATGAAGGAGACATCCTCTGGGGCCCAGCAACACACCCTCCTCTGGTCACCAGACCCATACGGTCTAGCAATGCCCTCTGTGTGGGCTGCATGGGCCCTTCTGTTGTGGTGGGCTGACTACCGTGGACGTGCTATTAGGTGTGACTGACCTCTGGTCTGGTTGGTTGACAGGCCCTGCCTGGTGTGGAAGTTGCCAGCCAATGATGGATGGGGCCAGGTCCTGGCACAGCTGGCTGTATAGCCTGTGGAGTTTCAGTCCTGGTGCCATCCCACTGGTGGGTGAATCCAGGTCCTGGGTTAACTGGCTGCAGGGCCCTGGCAGTCCTAGGGCTAGTGCCAGCCCACTGGTAGGTGGGGCTGGGTCCTTAGCCCCCTGGTGGGTGGGGCCAGACCCCAGGGTAGCTGGGGCCTCTGGTGGTCCTATGACAGCTGGTCTGCTAGTGGGTGGGGCTATGTTTCTGGTGGTCCTATGACAGCAGGTCTGCTGGTGGGCAGGGCTATGTTTCTGTCCATGTAGCTGCTTGGCCATGAGCTTCCCAGGACTGGTGCTGACCAGCTGGTGGGCAGGACCATGTCCCAGTGCTAATAAGCTATAGGTAGTATTGCACAGCGGTGCCTCATGGTAGAATGAACTCCCCCAGATGGCTGCTGCCAGCATCTATGTCCCCAGGGTGAGTCCCAGTTGCCTCCTGCCTCTCTAGGAGGCTCTCCAAGATCAGGAAGTGGGTTTGACCAAGGCTCCTTTCAAATTACTGCTTCTGCCCTGGGTCCCAGAGCATGTGAGATTGTGTGTGTGCCCTTGAGGAGTAGAGTCTCTATTTCCCACAGTCCTCTGGGTCTTTTGAAAGTAAGCTCCACTGGCTTTCAAAGCCAAATATTCTGAGGGCTAGTCTTCCTTGTTCAGGAGCCCTGGGCTGGAGAGCCCAATGTGGGGCTTGGACCCCTTGTTCCTTGGGGAGAACCTCTGCAATTGTAATTATCCTCCCATTCGTGGATCACCTATCCAGGGGTGTGGGTCTTGACTATACCACATCTCCACCCTCCTACCCATCTTGTTGTGGTTCCCTCTTTATATCTTTAATTTTAGAAGATCTTTTC
Organism: Globicephala melas; assembly: GCF_963455315.2. Lineage (NCBI taxonomy): Eukaryota > Metazoa > Chordata > Mammalia > Artiodactyla > Delphinidae > Globicephala > Globicephala melas. The sequence goes on from NC_083325.1 coordinate 66,509,483, forward strand.
TGCTAGTGTTCAGGTCATTCTCATCAATAGTTGCTCTGTAAGCAGTTGTAATTTTGGTGTGTTCATGGAAGGAGGTGAGTTCAGGGTCTTCCTACTTTACCATCTTGGCCACTCCCTCCTTATCCATTTTCTTGTTGAATATCGTATCCCTTTTATTTTCCTTCTTACCACCTTCATAAGCCCCAGTTGGATGTATATTAGATATTTTATCTCTGTTCTGTTTCTACTCCATGTTTTCATGTTATTAAGCTCTTTATTTCTCTATCCTCAAAGTTGTTGAGGGACAATGTTTGGCACATAGAAAGCACATGATAAATCATTGTACTCTTTCCTGGTAAAGGTGGGTAAATATATAATTACTGGGGGGGGGGGTGGTTAGGTGAGCCTTATATTTAAAAGACAAACCGAAAAGTGCATCACTGCAAAATATATTTGTATGAAGAAGAATTGGGATACAGAATGGTCCTCTAAATCTTTGCTACTCAGGCATGGTTCCTGGACTATAGCATCAGCCTCACGTGCAGAATCTCAGGCCTTACCCCAGACCTGCTGAATCAGAATCCGTATTTTAACAAAAGCCCCAGAAGATTCACAGGCACTGTAAATTTTGAGAAGTGCTGTTGCTTTACAAACTTGCCTGAGAATATTGGAATCACCTGAGGTATTTTAAAAACTACGGGCTCCTGGGTCTCACCTCCAGAGACACTGATTTCATTGGTCTGGGCATTGAGTCTTTTGAAAGCGCCTCTGTAATTTTAATGTGCAGTAAGCATTGAGAACCACCACTCTGCATCCCTGGGCTTTCAGGTATTTGGGGGATCTGGGCAGGGGGTGAAGCCGAAAGAACAGGTTGCCCGCTCAGCTTTCCCAGGCAAAACCTCCTCGCCACAGCAGGAGTCGGCCCTGGCTTTTGCCTAAAGGAGGCTGCAGGGCTTAAAGGAAGGAGATTCTGTGTTCTAATCCCAACTCTGCCTCCCCAGTAGGCTGTGTCCCTGAGCCCAGTCACTGCTAGCCAAAAGAAGGACCAAGTAAGTGACTCGTCTCTCTGAGTCCTGGTGTCGTCACTTGAAAATGAGGCTATTTATTCCCTCCAGCCATAAGGTGTAAAGTTTCCCCCACATTTTCTGTCCCTCCTGCTTTATGGTTCTGCTGAAGAGGGTTTCTCCCAGCTGGGCTGGCAACACTGGGGCTTGAAGCAGCTTCAGGTGGAGCAGGTGTGCTCCTGACGGGTAGAGCGCATGATTTCATTTACAGGAAGGTGGCGGGGGTCAGAGTAGTGGTTACCCTTTGGAGGAGTAATTGACAACAAATCGGCACTCGGAAGCCTTCTGGGGAGTGATGGTATTCTATATCTAGACCTGGGTGGTGGTTTTATGGGTGTATAAACCTTCACTGAGCCATTCACCTGGGAACTGAAGACTATGTAAATTATACCTCAATTAAAAACAAAGAGCAAGTAGTGCTCGGCAGGCCCCCAGGGGAATAAAAAGTTCAAATCACTTTATAGCCAGGAGCTGGGAGACTTTGGCTGGTTTGGGAGCTAAAGCAGAAACTGGGTAGGTGGGGAGAGAATGAGAGTCGGAGACAGACCCAGAGAGACAGGTACAGACAGAGATGGACAGAAAAGGTGCTTAAGGGAATAAGCCGACCCAAATTCCAGGTGGCTGAATTAGTCCTAGGTAAAAAGGGTGGGGTTTGGCTTCCAAGTAGGGTCACCAACCATACTGGTTTGCCCAGGACTCCTGGTTTTAGCCCTGAGAGTCCTGCATTCTGGGAAACATCTCAGGCCAACGCAGCGGGGACAGTTCATCACGCTGTTCCCAGGCCTTGGGCTGAGGCTGGCAGGGAAATGGAGCGGGTCCAGGGAGAAGCTGCCCCACCCAGGGCCCCCAGGACGGTTAGGTAGATGGGCTCTCTCCCCTTCAGCCCGCGGTGGCTGGGACTCCGCAGAGTCTGAAATGCGGCAGCGGCCACCTACTTCGTGGCCGTCCTAGAGGTGGCTTCTGTCCAGTCTCTGCCTTCATGGCACCCATCAGGCTAGTTTGCAATTGCTTATTTGCTTATGGGTATTTCTCTTGGCTTTGTGCCCCTGGGGGTTATGGGTGAGGCTTCCTTGCCCTTGCATGCTGTACTCTAGCTCTGCTCAGGGCCCCAGCACCAGGCCCTCAGGGGCTTCCTCGTCTCCTGGGGCCATAGATCCTTTTGGAAAAAGTTTTAATCCTCTTCTCAGAGTAATGCTTTCAATGCATAAAATAAAATGCAAAGTGTTGCAAAGAAAATCAACTATGCTGAGATACAGCTAAGCCTTTGCGACAAAGTCATAAGTGTCCTTTATTAATGCTTTAACAAAATGAAGCAGCAGGTGTGATATTCTGAGGTAGCCATGACTACAGATGGTAATTCATACCTGCAACAAGTGTGCCGTGAAAATGAAAATACCTGTGATAGCTATGGGTGACAATCACAGGTGCTGCTGACACTACAGTGCTTTGTTGCCTACATCCCTAACAGCAGGACATGCTAAATTTCACTTAGTAGTTAAGGAAAATATAGATGTACTTTCTGTCCCAATCCAAATTCACATGAACCCCTGAATTCTACCCATGTGCCCAGGATAAAAAAGTGCTGCATAAGTGAATGAAAGATCAGAAGTGTGTATTGTAAACTGTAGAGTGCAGTGCCGTGTAATATTGTTGTCCTTGGGGGACGCGGGTGCTTCTGGGATGGGCAGGGGAGGATGAGAAGCAGGCTAAAACCAGATTATTAGCCAGCAAACTGCGAGGCCAGAAGCAAACAGGGCCGCCTAGTCTGTGTGTTTCAGAGCTGGCGGCTGACCCTCAGCAGGCTTTGCTCCAGTAAAGTAACACTGGGCCAGACCTCACCCCCTCCCTCCATTCCCCAGCGTGTAGGGAGACTGACTGCTTGCAGAGCTCAAGCACTGAGGGGAACAGGGAACCTCTCTCTTCAGCCTGGAGAGAGGACTTTGGGGGCACAGTGGGAGGTGCTTCGGGGTCAGGCCATGCCCATAGCCAAGGGAGAGAGCTGCAGGGAAGGCCTCTGTCCTCACTCCACGCGTATCCCCCCAACCCCCATCGAGACGGGTTTCAGGTAAGCCCTCCTGGGCTGGGGCCCTCTTTTAAGAAGAAAGTCCACCTGGGAGAGGTGGTGCATTCAGATCTCAAGATCTCAGCATGAACGATTTTGTATATCACCCTGTGTTAAGAGTGCAGGGGAGCAGAGACCCTGGGGGCAAGGGGCCCCATTCCTGGCACCGGCCCAAATGACCTCCAGCTGAAAAACTGCCCTCTAATTAGCAATCAGGAAATCAAGGCCTAGCACGGCGCCAAGCAGCATGACCCCAGCTGTAGAGTGGTGAGAATCCAGCCCTCTAGACCGCACGCCCCTGCCCCGCACGGCAGAGCTGCAGAGCACATGGGTTATTTTTATCTAACGGCGCTATTGTTGGTTGCCTGGGAGCTGCTGTGGTGGGTCTAGCAGCACTGAACTCACAGCCAGGATTTCCTGTGCAGCTTCCTCCTCCTCCCTCATGCAAGGGTCCCTCCCTCTAGCGCTCAGGAGGCAATCTGAGGGCTGCCTGGAGCTTAACCCTGGCCTTGGAGGAGGCGGCCAAGGGCATCGTGGCCTTCTTCTCTGGCTGGTCCCCTCAACACAGGCCACCCCGACCCCACCCTTGGGTGCCTCAGCCCCACTTCCTCTGCAGAGAAGGGTATAAAGGTACTTTTTCTAGTTGCCTCTCTCCCACCCTACAACTCTATAAGGTACAAGCACTCACTGCTTTCTAGAAAGCCAGGTTCACTCAGTGACTCTCAAACTGTTTTGACAGCGGCACAATTTCTCATGACCCAGTACACACATCCATACATAGGTAGGCATGAAACCAAGTTTTCAGGGAATAACAATCTTCCCATGTCTGCTGCACTCTGATATTTTTTTCCTGTTCTATTCTAGTCTTTTCTGTCATCTTTCTTTTTAAAAATTCTGGTTGCAAACCACAAATACATCGATTTCACAACCCAATAATGATTCATGATTCAGTTGGAAAAATACTGTGCCAGGTACATCTTTTGGAGCTATTTCTCTTTTCTGAATGAAGGGCACTTGAGTTTATAGAGGGCCTCTGAACTAGGCACGGTGCTGGTTTTGGAGTTATATCCATTTTACAGAAAAGGAAGCTGAGACTCAGGCTGGGTAGCTTGTCCACGAAATCAGCCAGAGTGGGAGCATTTATGCCATGGAAATTGGCAAAAGTTTTAAATCAGGTTTTTTGGGGTTTTTTCCGTTGAGTGCCAGCTTTTACACATTTACCAGCACATCATTGATTCTAACCCTGCTTTTGGTATATTTTAAAGCCCTCTGACCTCAGCTTCCTCATCTGTAAAATAACATTAAAAATGCCGACTTCATGGGAAAAAAATATATTGAGGACATTCTGGTAAGCATGAGGGACAATGGAAGGAAACAAAAATGCAAATAATCCCATCACTTGCCACCGTAATGGGATTTGAAAGATGAGGTCCCCAAACTCCACCGTCTTGTATAATTTCCATCATTGCTAATTGTAGTTTGTACAGAAAAAAAACCTCTCTCTATAAAAACCCACACTTTGTAAAACTGTTGTGAGAGTTAGAAGAAATTACGGTAAACCTATAGCCCAGTGCTCTATAAATAGTAGCCAATATTAGAAAAGGGTGAATTCATACTTTTCTGATTGGAAATGGCAACAGAGGTAGTGCAAATTGAATTACATTTCAAAGCAGGACCTTCTATGCAGGTAAATGGGGAGAAGGGAGTGTTCTAGTGAATGTTCTGATACATAGGCTATAAGGACAAACATATCACACATCAATCACTAATTTTCAAAATTCTAGAATAAGCTCTTTACAGCCTCAACCTTACCCAGTCCCAGTGCAGCGGTGCCCCCTCCATCTGACAGATACCTCTGCCTGGTGACACCCAGAGAAGACTCAGCCTTAGGACAGCATGGGCTCTAATTCTGGACAGTGGCCTCGGCCTGCTTGAAACCCCCTCCTGTCCATTGCCACCCTGCTCTCTGAGGCCACACAGGAAAAGTCTATATCATCATCACCATCATCATACGGGAACAGCGGCTGTATTAGTTTCCTATTGTGGCTCTAACAAATTACCACAAAGGTAGTGACTTAAAACAACAGAAATTTATTATCTTACCGTTCTAGAAGTCAGAAGCCCGAAATGGGTGTCACTGGGCTACAGTCAATGTGTCGGCAGGGCTGTGTCCCTTCTGGAGGCTTCGGGGAGAACTGTTTCCTGGCCTTTTCCAACTTCTACAGGTACCTGCATTCCTTGGCTGGTGACCCCTTCCGCCATCTTCAAATCTCTGACTCTGGTACTCACTCTTCTGCCTCCCCCTTGTAAAGACGCTTGTGATTAGATTGGGCTCACCTGGATAATCCAGGCTCTCCCAAGCCAAGGGCAGCTGATTAGCAACCTTAACTCCACCTGCAACTTTAATTCTCACTTGCCATGTAACATAACAGAGTAATAGGCTCCGGAGGTTAGCATGTGGACAACTTTGGGAGTTGGGGGTATTATTCTGCCTACCGCAATGATTAACATTTTGAGCACTCACTGTGTGCCTGCTACAGTTCTAAGCATGTTACTTGTAATAGTGCATTTAAATCTCACCACAACTCTGTGAGGTAGGTACCCGTTTTACAGAGGAGGAAAGTGAGGCCCAGAGAAGAAAAGTAACTCACCTAAGGTCACACAGCTAGTAAGAGGCAGGCCTGAGCTACAGATCCAGGGCCCTGAGCTCAGAGCCCATTCTCTTAGCCATAACCACACTTCAGTAATTGGAAGACAGATGTACAAACTGAATTCTACCTAATTTAATTCTCCTTTGATGATCCAGAAGCCCCTTCAGGCAGTGACATTGCCTCAGGTCCATCAATACTGACTGCCATTTGCCACCCGGTCAGACAACTTTGGGTGGGCTGACCAGTGGATTTCCAGGGGCTGGGATGCCTGACGAGCCTGCTTCCTTCCCCAGTGGGCTTCTCAGAGTGGGCAATAGTGATTCTAAACTCCGCTCTGTGATATCTGGCCTCAGCTACTTCTCTTTTCCTCTACTCTAGCCCTGCTGGCTTCGCAGACATTCCTCAAAAAAGTCAAGTCAATGTCTACCACAGGGCCTTTGCATTTGCGGTCACCCACACCTCTACACAAAACTCAAGCATCATTTCAAACAGGTTTCTGCCCAAGGATCTCCTCTTTAAAAAGGAGCCAGACATCAGGCCTAGCTTGATGGGAGATGTCTCCCCCTTCCCTCTCCAATATTTCGGTGGACAGAAGGCATTAAAGTTCCCTTCTTCTCCCTGTTTTCCCCTCCTTCATGTTGAGAAATAAAAGGGGCAGACTAAGGGAGGTGCATTTGTGAGTAGGGAGCTGTCTTCACCTTGAAGCTCTCCTTGACTCTGGTGTGCACACAGGACTCAGAGTAAAAAACAGGGGAGAGAAGGAAGGGGCCGGTTCCTTAGATGTTTAAGGGGAAGAGAGGTAAAACCCTGACTTGTGGAGTGCCTACTGAGTGTTCAATCCTCACATCTCTGTGCAAGAGGTACTAGAAAAGAAACCTGAAGATCCTGGACATTAAGAAACTGGACGCAGATAACATATGGAGGGGCTGAGGAGGACTTGAATACAAGTCGTCCTGAATAACACAGCAAAGGTCACCAGTTGCCACCAATGTTCCTCCTTTAGGGACAGAGGAGGTGACCTGGGGTGGAGTGGGGACAGCATTGAAGCGATTGACCAACCATGAAGATGAATTTTTTCCTAAATGAATAAATATTCTACTTAGAAAGTCACATGGAGACAATGGGAGACAGAAGTAAAGACTCATGTTTCCATCCCCAGGGGATATTTGCATGTGGATGTACAATTGTTCTAACACCAATCGTTGAAAACACTGTCCCTTCTCCACTGAGTTGCCTTGGCACCTTTGTCAAAAATCAATCATCCATTTACGTTTGGGGCCATTTCTGGACTCTGTTCCGTGGATCTCTTTGTCTATTTGATGCCAATGCTAAATGTTTTGATTACTGTAACTTTGTAATCAAGTTTGAAATTGAGATTTGGGTTCTCTAACTTTGTTCTTTGTTAAAGTTGTTTTGGCTATTCTAGGTCCTTTGCATTTTCACAGGAATTTTAGAATCAGATTGCCAATTTCTGAAAAAAAAAACTTGCTGGGATTTTGATTGTGTTGAATCTATAGCTCAATTTGGAGAGAACTGACATCTTAACAACATGGTGTCTTCAGAGCCATGAAAAAGGTATACCCCTCTGATTACGTAGGTCTTATTTCATATCTCTCAGTAGTGTTTTGTAGTTTTTATTGAATAGGTTTTGTACATCTTTTGTCAGATTTATCCCTAAATAGTTTATGTTTTGATGCTAATATAAGTGGAATTTTAAATTTCAATTTCCAATTATTCATTGCTAGTATACAGAAATATAGTCGGTTTTTGTATATTGATCTTAGATCCTGCAACCATGCTGAATTCACATGTCAGCTCTAGTAGATTTTTGGGGTAGGTCCCATAGGATTTTTCTACATAAATGATATCATCTGTGAATAAAGACAGTTTTCTGTGGGGCTATGTTCAAGGAGGCTGTGTTGTAATAAACTCTATCCTCAGGCTGTCTGGGGGACACAGAGGGCAATCCAAGATGAGGATGATCAAGGCTTGAACATTATCTTCAGGGCAGCAGATCCATAGATCTAATGGTCTGACAGGCTAATGTTAAAATGGATTGATCTTCCACTGATATCAATTGAGCTCAGCACAGATCACTTGATTACTTATACTGCCCATGGTTAAGAGCCCAGATGTGGGCTGAGTGAAGGCAAAAATAGCCAGCCTCAGGTTCAACAAATGTCCAAAAACCCTTTCCACAAAGCACCACCTTCTCTCACTCTGACCTCCATGAAGCCCCCTTCCTGGTCTCTTAGCCTTCCATCTTGCCCGCTCCAATCCCATCTCCATAAAGCCAGATTGTGTAAAAATGTAAATGATACTGTCCTAGGCCCTGCACTTGAATAAAACCCAAACTCTTCACCCAGGCCTAAGCATCCCTCCTTGCACTGTTTCCTCCTCCCCATTCCCTCCAGTCAAGCTCATCCCAAGCCTTTTCTGCCGGAAGTACTCTCTCCATGCACCTCATCCGCTTCCTCTCCTACCCCTTGTCACTTCTTCAGATGCCTCTCCTGACCCTTCCAACAGACACTTACTCTTAGAGCACCTGTTTTTCCTTTAATTTTACACTAAAGCAGTGCAGTAAGAGCTGCGACCACTGCTATTTTGTTCACCCAAACTCTTTAACAATGCCTGATAAGTCCTAGGCACTCAGTCAATGGTTTGAATGATTCCTGGATTTCTCTCGAGCTATATACACACCCATTCATTCACTCCCAGTCTTTGTGAACAACTTTACAATATATTTTGGATGTTTCTCTTCCCTTAGAAGGGCGGTTTAAAACCATGGCTGTGAGACTTCCCTAGTGGCACAGTGGTTAAAAATCCACCTGCCAATGCAGGGGACACGGGTTCGAGCCCTGGTCCAGGAAGATTCCACATGCCGTGGAGCAACTAAGTCCGTGTGCCACAAACTACTGAGCCTGCGCTCTAGAGCCCACAAGCCACAACTACTGAGCCCACATGCCACAACTACCGAAGCCCGCGTGCCTAGAGCCCATGCTCTGCAACAAGAGAAACGACCGCAATGGGAAGCCTGTGCGCTGCAACGAAGAGTAGTCCCCGCTCACCACAACTAGAGAAAGCCCACGTGCAGCAATGAAGACCCAATGCAGCTAAAAATAAATAAATAAAATTTTAAAAAAAACCAACCACCACCATGGTTGTGTGTTAAAATCTAGGTGATTCTAAAAAATGCTAATGCCTGGACCTCACCCCAGACCAACTGAAATGCAAGTCTGTGGGGGTAGGATCCAGGTTATTTGTATTTTTTTAAAGCTCTCTTGGTGACTCTGATGCACATCCAGAGTTAGAACCTCTAGCATAGAAGAAAAAAGCTGCTTTCATTCAACCAGCTGATAAAAACCATGGATGGGCTCACCCCAGAAGGGCCAGAAGGTGAGATATGTAAGGACCCTCACATGGGGCTCCACTGAACTCAGCCTCCTGCAAGAGTATCTCCTGTGCTTTGTCTGTTCCAATGGAGCAGCAAGAAAGAAAGAAACCAGACAAGAGTGCAAAGCATTTTCAAACTTTATTTACAACTGTCACAGTGACAAAAAGTAGTTTGGAAAAAAAAATGCTAGTTTCTCCCTGAGCCTCAAAAAAGAACAGATAGAAGTTATAGGAGGTTCATCTTACAACAGGCATTTTTACTGAAATACTAGGGGGTTTTTTGTTTTGCTTTGTTTTGTTTCAATAGCATCAGTTAGAAATACACACAAGTTACTTAAAAAAAAAAAAGAGGAGGCCAGACAGGAGCTCAGCCACTTGTCCAAGAGCAGCTGGGTCGCCCCAAGAGGCTCACCGCTGAGGGTCCTGACTTAAGCTGTCAGCCCCTGGCCTGCTCAGACTGCACGTGACCGTACAAAGGGGTCTAGTGACCGGCAAAAATAATAAACCACCCCCATAAACACACATATACACAAAGTAGATTTGTTATGCAGTTTACAAGCACGTTCCCATCAGACGGCAAGACCAGGACAGATGATACAGGGGAGCAGATGAGAGGGGGACACAGAAACATGGGATTTTCCAAGGCAAGACCCCATCCACACAGGGAGGCACGGGATGAGAACTGCAGCTGCGGGGGTGTGAGGGTAACTGGAAAGGCTCCCTGCAGCCAGAAGGAGAGGGAGAGCGAGAGTGAGAAGCCCCCTCGCAGGGCAGGCTGCAGGCCTCTCCCACTTGCTCGAGGAGCTGGAGGAAGTTATTGCCATCAGTGTGTGCAACACAAGCAGACAACACAGAGGTTGGGGGCAGAGGGGTGAGGGGGTGAGCGTTGGCTTCCCAGGACCAAGTCCTGCTGATGTGACAACAGCACACGCTGGTCCTCCTGCACCAGCGTTCTCCAGAGCCACACTAACCTTGAGGTATTAAGTACAACTCTACACGCATGTCCCAGCTGGGATCAAGCTGGACTGACTGGAGCCCCGAGGGGACACGGTGGGTGCCTCCGCTGGCCGAGTACGGCCCCAGGGAGGGTCTTGAGCACACCTCTTAGCTGCACCGTCCTGCTCTGAGATAGAGACGGTCTGAAGGGCTTGTCCTGCAATCTCTGCAGCTCCAGATGGTTCTTAACTATGACGAGAAGCTCTAAGTCCAAGCTAGCCTTCTCTTGCAACTTGCCCTTGCAGGGGTCAGGTGGGAGGTGAGGAGGGACGATGCTCCCTCGTCCTGTCCCCTGCATCCAGACACACCGCGGAAGAAGCCCAAGACCTCATGACACCCTTTAGTTTCAAATTCAATCCCCAGGCTGCTGCGTGAGAGCCTGTCACTGCCATCCAATAACTCCCAGGCTCTGCCAGCTCTCAGGACCTGCGTTAAAGCTCACTTCCCCCACAAGAAACAGAAAAAGCATCCTCCATTCGCCATTCAGCTCCCACCGGAAAAAGAGGCCAAGATCCCACGCGGGAATGGGTGCTGTGGCTGGCCAGGCTGGCTGGAATCTGCGGCAGGGCTGGCAGCCACCCGGCCTGACCGCTGTGCCAGGGCTGGGAGGGTGGAGATGAGGAGAAGGAAGGGCCAGCCAGGGGGAGCCCACCACTCTGTGCCTCTGCCCAAAGGGAGAGCAAGTGTGTGGGGGGGCAGGTGGGGATGGACCTTGGTGTCCAAGCATCTACATCGGCCCTCCAACAAGGGTGGGAAGGGCTCTCGCTACTTCCAGAAGGGCTGGGAGGCAAAAAGGATAAATCAGGGGAGCGCTCAACATTGCAGCCTCTTTAAAAACCTCCAGATTACGGGGGCACACGCACCTGCTAGGGCCTGAGGGGAGGGTCTGGAGAAGGAAACGGGAGGCGTTCCTGGCATCGGCATCACCTCCAGCTGGCTTTGCAGGTAGCCAGCCTCCACTGCTCTCCTCTGCCTGCCTCCCCATTACAGACCAACACACCTGAAACAAAAACAAAGGCTGGCAGTGGGCAAAACTAGAGAGAGATGAAGACTTTGTTGTCTGATGTCCCAGCAGCCAGAGCGAATGCTTGCTGGGTAGGTACTTCCTGGCTGCACTTCTCTGCTCAATGTTTTCTTTAAAATGTGTATTTTCTCTTTCATCTCCTGTTTGTTTTCTTGCCCCAGACGTTCCTTGCTAGCTTTGCACATCCCCCCATCCCAGCCCACCCCCAGAGCCCACTGGAATCCCACGGCTGCCCCCAGCCTGCTTGAGTTCAGATAAAGATCTCCAAGACGCCCGCCTCCCCGCACCCCCCAACCCCTGCTCTAAGCAGCTTCCTTTCTCAAAGGTCCGGCGTGTTGTCGCAGAGGGCTCCACTGCCCGACATCTCAAAAAAGGAAAAGAAAAGAAAAGAAAACCAACTCAGTGATTTGCAGGTGCAAAACGGAAGCCATCGTCTGACTTTTTCAGAACTATTGTGGCTCATGCTCTCCTTCCATGGTAGCGGGAAAGAACACAGTTCAGGTACAGATGCTGTCTGGTGTGACCCTGTGGGAGCCGGCGTGGACCCTACTGCTCCTTGTCTTCGTTCGGTGTCTCTTCACAGTTGTCCTGTTCATCCTCCTGGACCAAGAACTCCTCGGGGGGCCACCGGAGCTCCCCGCTCTCTACCTCCCCCTCTGTGGGCTCCACCACGATGGAGGGCAGACGGTCCTTCAGTTTGCAGCAGCGGTCGAAGTCTGACGGGTCAGGGAAGATCTGAAATAAAAGCGGAGAACCCCATCAGGTACATGTGCAGGACCGAGCCCCCGCTATACACCAGAGACCGTGCTACGCCCTTGGGATACTGGGGAGCAGCAGGTGGGATACTGCAGAGCATCAGGCAGGAGCCAGGGAACAAACTCTGGGGCAACAAAGGAAACCCAGACTAATCCTGAAGCTGAAAGTTTTCATGGCAGTGCCACCAAATTTGCGTTTGTACTTTTTGGTCTTGTTTTCAGATAAAAGAACTCAAAATCATGTCCACAGTGAGTCACATCTCCATTTGCAGCAAGCATTTTACTCTAGAAGTACAATGCATACAACAGGTGCTATAACATTAAATTCCTCCCAGGATAATTATTGGCACCTACCAGGTACTTTACATATATAATTTGGACCCAACACGGTCAGGCAGAAACATAGGTGCTGCTCACGCCACCTGAAAGAATCCCAGGAGATTCCTGGAGAAGGAGGTTGCCCAAACCATTCAGCCTGGAAACGAGCAGTGGTAGAATGGGATCAAACCCACGTCTGCCTGACTCCCAAGTCCGTGGCCAATATCACGTGCCTCTCAAGGAGACGGGTTCTGATCTCGCTGTAGCTGTAAAGTCAAAGTCAAATCAGGGTTGAAGGCATGGCCCCAGACACAGGCACATGAGAACATAATCCCAGGCTCTTTTTTCACCTGTAAACAACACCTGGCTCCTTGACGGCTCTACACCTGAAAGAGTCTACTTCTCTTTCCACAGTCCTGTCAACGAGGTTCCTTTTTCTGATGCCTACTGTGTGTCCTGACCAGAGCTGGGAGAAACCCCAAACCAGGCTATAAAATCCAGGCTCTGCGGATTCCCTTTGCGCACACTGCCCTGTGACTACAGCTGACCCAATTCTTTGCCCAGCAGCTTAAGTACTTAATCCAATGGGCTGCTGGTCTCCTGCCACACACAGCTCTCGGGGACACGCCAGAGAGCCGGAGAGAGGAGACTGTCTGGGACGCTTGGGCTCACAGAATCACACGGCACCTGCAAGGCCATCTCTTCCAACCTCTCCATTTGATAGATAAGGAAACTGAGGCCCAGAGGGGTCACGTGCTCAGGGTCACACAGCTTGTTAATGGCAAAAGAAAGGAAAGCAGACCCTGGAGGGGGTGGAGACACACATTTGAAGAGATCCCGGGGGTTCCCTGTGCCTGGCTCTGTTCCTTGGAGGTAGCAGAAGTGCTCTCCTAGAAACTCAGGCTTTCCCAACTTCTGGGGTGTTATGAGGGTACCCAATCTTATTGCACCTAGCCCCACGCAGTGCTGTCCCCATCAAGTCCCTGACCATGTCAGGGGCCACGTGGGGCTTCCGGGAATCAGGGGCCTCAACACAACCTCCCCAATCCCTGCAGACGAGTGATTATTAACCATTTATCCAATAAAGCCCTATTGCTGGGGGATTAAGTCTTAAGCCAGCTGCACAACCAGGCATCATTAAAGACTTAACGGGCTTATAAACAGGATCGTAATGGCGGCCAGGAGGAAAACAAGGCAGGGAGGGGCCAGGCTAGTGGGGTGAAGGGAGGCGCGGGAAAGATGACGCCCCCCTGCGGGCTGTCTCTTCCTGATGCAGCCAGCCCTGCAGGTCTGCCCCTGGACTGGGCTCTGCGCACAGACCCACATGCCGAGCAGGGAGAAGGTCAAGTGGCTTACTTGGGCCCCTCCTCACTTCTCCTCTGGGGAGCCGGAGCCTCCTGCTGTGGGTGAGGACACAGGTGCCCTTCCGAGCACAAGCCTTGGGCATGAGTGAGGGGAACCCCCACGAGTGGAAAGTATGCTACAGTTTACAAAGCTTTTTCAGATACCTCCGGTAGGCCTCACCTCCCCCCTCCCCCGCTGCCCAGGAGCAGAGAGACCTGGGGCTCTGAGGGTCACAAGGAAGAGCCAGGATTCAAACCTAGATCTCCTGTCTTCAACACCTGTGCCTCTTGAACAATGAATGGATGCCACTGAGTCAACATGCCCACTTCACAGAAAACTGACCAGGGAGGGTGGGCAAGACGCTAGGCCTTTTTTTTTTTTTAAGATTGATTACGATTGATTAAGATTAAGTTGGGGGTAGGAGTTTATTAATTAATTTAAGATTAAGATTGATTAAGTTGGGGGTAGGAATTTATTAATTAATTAATTTTTGCCTGTGTTGTGTCTTCATTTCTGTGCAAGGGCTTTCTCTAGTTGTGGCAAGCGGGGTCCACTCTTCATTGCGGTGCGCGGGCCTCTCACTGTCGTGGCCTCTCGTTGCGGAGCACAGGTTCCAGACGCGCAGGCTCAGTACTTGTGGCTCATGGGCCCAGTTGCTCCGCGGTATGTGGGATCCTCCCAGACCAGGGCTCGAACCTGTGTCCCCTGCATTGGCAGGCGGATTCTCAACCACTGCGCCACCAGGGAAGCCCAAGACCCTAGGCTTTAATGGCCCATTTGGCAGTTCAGGCCCCAGGATGACCATCTGGGCAGCTAGGTCCAGAAGATGAGCTGCCCCGTCCAAACAGTTGTTCTAAATCTTCAAGGACAGAGCTGCGAAATATCAAGAGGGGATGGACACCTGGCCCAAGACAGCCCTGGGCCCCTGCCTCTACCCTCTGACCTAAAGCCCAGGGCTGGGCTTGCGCTGTGACCCCCTGGCTGAGAGAGGTGGCGCCCGGCTCCTAGCTAGGATCGCACCCGCTGAGGAAGAGCCAGAGAGACAGGCAGCGGCAAGGCCAGCAGAAGCAGGAGGACGACGACAAGGGCGGAGAGCATATGATTTTGTTCTAAGCCGGGAATGCATCTTTAACTAAAAGTAGGGGGAAAAGTGTTAAAATAAGGAGGCTGCTGATGATGGAAGATATGCCAGGCACGTTTGCTGAGCAGAATCTCAGTCTTCACAATAATCCTCTGAAGTATGCAGTGGTGTGATCACTTTTTATAGATGAGGAAACTGAAGCACAGAGAGGGCAAGTGACTTACTCAAGGCCACAGAGCTAGGAAGCGGCTGAACGGGGACCCAAACTCAGACCCACAGGACTTCGAATGAGGCGCTCATTTGACAACACTTGGGTCAAGCCACATCAACCTTGACATCACTTGTACAACCCTAACCAAGACCTCTCAAACGCCCGGGCCTCAGTTTCTCTTTTTAAGAAGTGAAGAGTGAAGTGGCCTTCTGGTCTCACTAGGTGGGTGCAAAGCCTGGGCAAATACAGAGATGATAAAATGCTTTGAAGACATATGCTAAACTCAAATCGGAATGTCCTCTTTGGAGCAGTTTCAACAGGACTGCGAGAGCAGTCTCCAACAGCAGTTTCAAACTCCAAGCAAGAGGCAGAAATACTAACACAGTAATTAAAATAACTCTAAACAATGCCTTTCATACCAGGAGCCACACAATTAAGTCTTTTAAGTCCTTGGGGGAAGTCTGAGCATTGAACTTCTGATACTGCTTACTTGCCAGAGAACTTTGCTCCCTGAATTGCTCAAAGCAGGCGCCATGGAAAAAAAAACTTTTTTTCTTTTACAAAGCCTGTTAATTACATTTTTAAAAATCACTATAATAATCTAACCCTCCCATCAGAGATTATATTGTATTATCAGATAATACCAATTTATGCCTCTGAAAATTGTAGCTCTCTCCAAAGACAAACAAAACGCACCCAGAACCAACCAGCTTCTCATTTCCTCACATCCAGACAGAAAGCCTTGCAGAGCAAAGCTGAGTATTTTGCCAGTACAATCTTATCTCTGACAGCTGCCTAAGAGGCTGACCCCAAGGAGGTCAAGATTTTTCCACTAAGTCATGCTTTTTAATCATCTAGGCAGCAGAAAAATGAGAGGTTGCAACGGCAGTTTGACGGGGTGGGGAAGGCAGTGGAAAAAAGGACTCAAGTCAGACTTGCCAAGCACATGACAGGTAGAGTTGGGGCAGCAGGCCAGCCCAGCATGCTGTTTGCCTGCAGGAACTGGCCAGGAATAAAGCACTGCCCCTGTTCCAAAAAGAAACTGCTTCTGGTTAAACCTCTTACCCCAAAGCGTCCCTTCTCCTTGGACTGGAGAAGGGGAAAAAAATCCTTTTCGTTTCTCTCTGAAGCAAAAGGCTCCTCTCTAAGGTGTCCAGAAAGGAAGATGGGGAGGCTCTGAGAAGCATTTCCCACCCTCACCCTCCAGGGCAGAACAGATCACAAAGCATCCATCCCAGCTGTGATTCTCTCAGCCTTGCCCCTTCCTCTGTCCACCAACACCGGACTCCACATCCAGCTGTTACACTCGGCAGCCAGGGCTGATGGCTTGGATGAAACTAATAGACACCAAGTTCCCTCCTTTGCAAATGACATCTTGGAGATCACATGCACCAAGAACATCCCGGGCCCTGCATGTCCCACTGTGGGGAACAGCAGGCATTCAAACTTGGCAATGGTCGGGCTTCCCTGGTGGCGCAGTGGTTGAGAGTCTGCCTGCCGATGCAGGGGACACAGGTTCGTGCCCCGGTCCGGGAAGATCCCACATGCCGCAGAGCGGCTAGGCCCATGAGCCATGGCCGCTGAGCCTGCGCGTCCGGAGCCTGTGCTCCGCAACGAAGAGAGGCCACAGCTGTGAGAGGCCCGCATACCGCAAAAAAAAAACAAAAACAAACAAACAAACTTGGTAATGGTCGGGCTTCCCTGGTGGCGCAGTGGTTGAGAGTCTGCCTGCCGATGCAGGGGACACGGGTTCGTGCCCCGGTCTGGGAAGATCCCACATGCTGCGGAGCGGCTGGGCCCGTGAGCCATGGCCGCTGAGCCTGCGCGTCTGGAGCCTGTGCTCCGCAACGGGAGAGGCCACAACAGTGAGAGGCCCGCGTACCACAAAAACAACAACAAACAAATAAACAAACAAAAAACTTGGTAATGGTCAATTTTATAGCGGACACTTCTTCAAAGGCATCCTTTGCCAGGTGGCCTCCAATCCCAACAGGATCTGACATTTTGGGAACTCAAATGAGTTCACTCAAAAGGTCAAAGGAGGGGCTTCCCTGGTGGCACAGTTGTTTTAAGAATCCGCCTGCCAATGCAGGGGACACAGGTTCGAGCCCTGGTCCGGGAATATCTCACAAGCTGTGGAGCAACTAAGCCCGTGTGCCACAACTACTGAGCCTGTGCTCTAGAGCTCACGAGCCACAAGTACTGAGCCCATGTGCCACAACTACTGAAGTCCGCGTGCCTAGAGCCTGTGTTCCGCAACAAGAGAAGCCACCGCAATGAGAAGCCCACGTACTGCAATAAAGAGTAGCCCCTGCTCGCCGCAACTAAAGAAAGGCCACACGCAGCAAGGAAGACCCAACGCAGCCAAAACTAAATAAATAAAATAAATTAAAAAAAAAAAGGTCAAAGGAGCTTTAGGAACTTCTAGGAAGAAATGGTCTGTGAGATGTAGTTTGGATGCCAATATACTGGAATTTCTGCCTGTAGATCAGAGCTGTCCAACAGAACTTTCCGCAATAATAGAAATATTTTCTATCTGCGCTGTCCAATGGCAAACACCAGCCACATGTGTCTCTTAAGCACTTGAGGCTAAAATTTTTAATTCCCTTTCATTTTTATTAATATAAATTTATATGAAATATGTAAAGTTAATATAAATTGAAATAGCTACACAAATAAATAGATAAATATGAGGACATTGGTAAATAAATAGGACCTCATAAATATGAGGTCCTGAAAGCAGGACCGTCCAGGAAAGCTCAGGATGCTTGGCTAATAGACCGACATGGGAGGCCTGAGAGCAGAGAAGTCTGGGGTTGAAGGTGAGCCCCTGGAGATGCGGAATTAGTCAGCAGGCTTTTGTTGAAAGTATAAAAGTCACCGGTCAGTCGGCTCCCATTTCACCTACGGAGGGGAACTGAAAGGTAATACCAGGGCTCCAAAGGCCCGAAATTTGGGGGCCTAGCTATCGACTGTCTGCCTCTAAGCCAGGTGACCTAAACCTGGCTGCCTCTGGGGTGGGAGAGGAGAGAGATGCCTGGCACCTAGGATGGAAAATGAGCGACTCTGGTTGGAGCAGCCCTCCCCTGTGTGCGTGCATCCCTCAGCCGTCACCCCTGACAAACAACCCGAGCTGGCCACAAAGAAGGTGGAGGGCTCGGCAAAGAGCTGAGAGATGCTAATAGGGAAAGCGGACACCAGCAGGTAGAGGAGATGAAAGGTGGTTAACTAGATACAAAGGGCTAATTACCAGCTCTGCAAGCTGAGACCCAGGGAGCTCGGCCATCCTGCTCCTCTTTGCTGGGGTGGAACAGAGGAAGGAGGCGTGCTGGGGTGCGGGGGAGAGGGCAGGTGGGACAGAGGGCCTGCGATGAATAACCAGGTGGCTCTCCAAGGCCCCAAGAGGGATCTGCCTCGGCATCCAAAACCACACAGTGTGTCTCTCCCCTCTCTGGTTCCAGAGGAGGGGGTAGAAATGAACCTCAAACCTGTGATGGAAAATCTCCACTCCCACAGGTAGACCAGGAGTCTGAAAGATCTGGCTTTTCCCTTGTCCCCGTGCTTTATTATCTCTATGACTGGGGTCAAGTCGTTTTAACTTCTCTGAGCCTCAGTTGCCTCGTGAGTAAGATGAGGAAGGAATTTCCACTCTACAGTATTGTTGAAAGGATTACACGATGCTTCAGCCTGAGTGCCAGCAAGGAAGCCAACAGGCTCAAAGATGTGGAGGCCCATCGCCCCCCTTTCCTCATTTATAAATTGGGATTACTACTAATTCCCATCTTATAGGCTTTGGAGAGAATTAAATACAGGTATGTCTGTATGTTCTATAAACTTTAAATTCCTAATGATGGTTCTTATTAGGTAAAGCTGGGGTCCCCAGGGAGCATTTACAGTAAGGCACTGGAACGTCTGTAGCTGTGGCTTGGGACAGGAGGAAATTAGCAGCACTCCTGAGCTTGTGCTCACAAAGTCTAGGCCAGGTTCTCTGGACTTCTCCTACAGTACCTCTCTTTTCCCAGGGCATTGGTTAGGCCAACTGGAATGGAAGCCACTGCCTTGTCCAGATCCTGGCCTTGCAGTGGAAGCCCCTGCAGCGTAAGTCTCCCCATTACGCACCCTCCCCTCCTTCCCCCAGCCTACTCTAGGGGTGCCGCCTGGGTTTCTTATTTTTCCTGGAGAATAACAATGGATGGGCCTTGTGTGTTTATTCATTCCTAGGAAGGGCTGGTTTCTAACAATGGGCAGATCTCTACCAGCATCCTGCTCTGACAAAGGCTGAGTGAATGAGGGGCAGCTAATTCAAAAGAAAAGTACACCCTGCTTTTTGTCCCCTAACAATACGTGAAGGCAAGAAATAGTTCTTTGAAATCCTCGCCTCCTGCTATTTTATCATCATCATCATTATTTGCATTTTATTGACTTTTCAGAGTGAAACGTGGGTGGCAAGAACAGAAAGAATTATAGCAAAGGGGCACAGTGGCTACTGCCTGGATTCAGAGGATGGGGAAGAACATTCTAACACCTCCACTCAGATGCTAATGACCTCATTCTCCATCCTTGAGACTCACGTCACGCAAATCTCCCCTGGACTGGGGTTATAGACTATCCACCTCACCCTCTCCTACACTTCTCTGGTGTCTCTAATCCTACAGGAGACTTGAGCAGAGATTTGGGGCTTTATTAACAACTGTTGGATCTCCTTCCTTTGGATTAAAGATGCTTAAGCCTCCAGCCTTGAAACTTAAAAGAAAAGGAAATCCTCTGGATAAACACCATCTTTCATAAACATCTCTCCAACACACACCCATCCTGCAAGTCAGGAGTTCCAAATTCCAATTAATTAGCACGAATTGCTGCAGATAATTCGGGCCCAGCGAGCTGATGGGGCTTTTGTAATGTTACAGAACATCTCTCAAAGTTCTCCAGGGTGGTAAGAAAACACTGCAGCTTTCTGGCATAGGATGATTTCAAATACCCCCATCCAAATATGCCCCCTGACTATCTCATTATTGCCCTTTGAAAAGAAGACATGCTTCCCAGTCATCTCTGGGCCTTGGGGGATGGCCTCTCTCTCTCTCTCTCTCTCTCTCCTGCTGGTGCCACCCAGGTGTCCCAAAGCCACACACCCTCTCTCAGAAAGCCCAGACTGACAGGGCTGCCATTTCCAACCATTCCCTCATTCTTTGTTTTGGAGACAAAAATCTTGAATATTTAGCCTGGTCCCATAGCCTCCCATTCTCTTCTTGTCTGGGGTTCCCCTATTACCTGGCTTCCAAAACCATCGTTGGATGGAAACCACTCTCAAGTCTCTGAGGACTTGCTTACAGCCCAGACCCAGGGCCCTGCTTGGCCTTCAGTCACCACGACCTCTGCAGCACACTACCAGGCCAGCCTGCTTCAAGGCTGCTTCTCTCCTGATTCTCATGACCCTGCTCAGGTTCACCTGACCTGTCTAACCTCACCTTCCCTGTGCCCTCCCTGGACTTGGTGTCAGCCTAGGCTTTTCTCTGGACTCAGGCAGCTTCCCGGCTTCCACTGTCCATCTTAGGCTGAGGATTCCCCAATCCACGGCTTCACTGCCCTTTCCACCATCTGTGAAAGTCTCCACTTGGATGACATCCATCACCCCCAACTCACCTTTTCCCAAAGTGAGGTCATCAGCTAGTTTATATCTTTCTTTAAGTTAAAAACTTTTCTTCCCCTCTCCAACAGGAAGCCTTGCTTGATAGTAGGTCCAGTAAAAGAGGCCTGGAGATTATAGTTGATCGCAACTGCAGTATTGATGTGAAAACACTGAAGCAAACAGGGCTATGTTCCTAGAGGTCCGCTAATCTCATGGAGACCATCTACACCACCTGCACTAACAGGGAGGTGATGCCCAGCTAGCGTCTGATCAGACACATTCTGTTCAGTCTAGAGCAGTGGTTCTCAAAGCTTAATTCCTGAGCTCCTTTCAGGGACAGAGTGTCCATGGAGTTAAAATATTTTCTTAGTTAATACTAAGATGTTATTTGCCGTTTTTCCTGTGCTGATACTTGCGCTAATGGTATAAAAAGCAACGGTGGGTGAAATTGCTGGCACCTGAGCAAGAATTAATGCTGGCGGCAGCTGCAAACTGTGCTGGTGGTCATTGTATTCGTCACCACCTCCCACTTGCAATTAAAAAAAAACAAAAAACAACTTCGGGCTTCCCTGGTGGCGCAGTGGTTGAGAGTCCGCCTGCCGATGCAGGGGACGTGGGTTCGTGCCCCGGTCCGGGAGGATCCCACATGCCGCGGAGCGGCTGGGCCCGTGAGCCATGGCCGCTGGGCCTGCGCGTCCGGAGCCTGTGCTCCGCAATGGGAGAGGCCACAACAGTGAGAGGCCCGCGTACAGCAAAAAAAAAAAAAAAACAAAAAAACTTCATGTCCTTGATGAAGCAGTAAAGATTAATTTTTATTAAATATTGACTGTTAAGTACATGTTGTTTAATATACTCTGTGATGAAATGCAAAGTCGTTATACAACACTTCTGGTGCACATCAGAGCACAATGGTTGTCTCGCAGAAAAGCATTTATGGGATTGAGCGGTGAGCCGCTTTTTCCACGGGACGCCATTTTTAGTTGAAAGAATGATTGACCAACAACCATGGTTATTCAGACTTGGGTATTTGGCAGACCTGAGCCTAATATTTCAAAGAAAATGAGCCTGATATTTCAAAAAAATGACTGATGGTATTTGTTACCAATGATAAAAACTGAGGTCTCAAGCAAAAATTAGAATTTTGTAAAACTTGTATCAGCCACCATAATCTTGACAGTTTCCTATCACTTGAAGAATTTCTGATGAGACCACATATTAACTAATGTAATTTTTTTTGATATTATGTAACAAAATGTGTTAACTTTGGAAGATCTGCATAACTCAGCAAACCTATATTTTCCAAATGATCAGTACAGCACGTTATGAAAACAAGCATGCGTAAAAGATTCGTTCAAAGTGCAAGATAGGCTAATGAATTTTAATGTAAGAGTACAGAAAGTTCATTGATAAGGTTTCAGATTCCACATTACCACTAACCTTTAAGAAACTACCACTTACTGAGTTTTGCCAAAATATCAAAGAAAAATATATGAAAAGGCTACTAAAATATTTCTCCCTTTTCTAAGTACATATCTGCATAGGCCAGATTTTCTTCATGTACTTCAACCAACACCGATAACAACAGATTGGAAGCAGAAGCAGATGTGAGACTCTAGCTGTCTTCTATTAAGCCAGATATCAAACAGATTTGCAAAAATGTGAAACCTTTCTTTGTGCTGAACTTTTTTTTTGTTTTGGAAAATATATTTATTTTTATTAAAAATCATTACTTATATTAACATGTAATGGTTTTATTGTCATTTTAAAGGAATTAATAAATAATAAAATTTTTAAACTTTTAATATCAAAAGATATAACCCACATAAACAAATATCTCTGGGGGTCCTAAATAATTTTTTAAAAAGTAAAAGGGACTGAGATTTAAAAATTTGAGAGCCAATGGCCTGGAGAAAAAAATACCTTCACAAAGATGACTCCATAAGTCAAGGTTGAAGGATAATATGTTTTAAAACTGGAAAAGATTTGAGGGGAACATAAGAGGTGCCTTCAAATACTTAAAAGGCTGACATGAAGTCTAAGAGAGAGCAGATTTTTTTTAACTCCAGGGGGCCTATCTAAGATCAGAATGGAGGATTTCACCGCATTATACAACTTCTAACAAAAATGATAGAATCAACTCTCTCCATTACAGATGGGGAAGGCAAGGTCCAAAGAGATGCTGGGAGTGGCCTGAAATGACATAGACAGTAGCAAAGCCAAGATTAGAAACCAGTTATCCAGATTCATACTTCATAATCCCGCTGCGCTGAAAGGTTCTGAGCTCCGTATCACTGGCAATGTCCAAAGAACACGTAAGTGACCCAGTGCCACGCTACTGTAGAGTGCATTCTCACATCTGATAGAGACTGGCCCAGTCTCTAAGGTACCCTCCCACTCTGAGATGCTACGGTATCTCAGTTTTGATCCCAAGGAAAATATCTATATCCACGATCTCCAAACTTGGAGATTGAAAGAATCTTGAAAGAATTTTGAAAGAATTGAAAGAATTTTGAAAAACTGTCTCCTTTCACACCTTTTAAAACCGACACCTAAAACTTCTGCTATATTATAAATATTACCATTTTAAAATAAACTTTTATGCCACTCTTTTAAATAAGTACTCAATGGCTTATAAACACCATAGCAATTTGATATCTACCATCACCTATTTTAAAAACTCATAAACAAGCTCGTAAGTCAAATCTTATTCCTTTCTCTACTTGAAAATGTATTTCCATTCTACTGCTCCATAGAATTTTATATTAATGTATTTTCATGTTTGAAAGTTTTTAGTCATTAGCTTTTTTCATACTTCTCTGCAATAAAAAGATGTATTTGTAAATTGGCTTTTAATGTTTTTATGTCCCATGACCCTAAGCCTTGTTAGTTAAAAAAATAAAATTCTGGATTGGCTTATTGCAGCTATTAGTATATAAGTAATCAATAAACATACCACAAATAATTATTAAACGCAAAGGTAATTTTTCACTGTTTTTTTTATAGATAGGTGGGATTTATGAAGCTTCTTAGACAGTAACATTTTTATATGGTCCATTTGTTCGATTCTCCTAAGGTTTCTATACGCTGGGAAGGCACCTTGAAAGATTCACGTAGGTGAGAAGCAGGTCCTCTTACAAAGGGGGTGGAGGGCAATCTTGATAGGAAAGGTAGGAAAAGAAAACTGGTGAAGCCTGTCTTCAGGAAACGCAATTTTAGAAAAGGAACAGAAGGAAGCTAAAGATGTGGAAATTGATTTCTCCAAAATGCTCTCTGCTGTCGTATCCCTTGAAAGTTTCTGTGAACCTCAGGGGCAGCTGAGGTTTTAACACTTTGGTTTTAACACTTCGTTAAAACATGAAGGGGTGTATACACAGAACCTGATTAAGAAGTAATCTGGCATTAAAACCTCCAATATTAGGGTGCCAAGGAAAACAGCCAAGAACGTTTCTGATATGGCTTTAACTGCTATATCCAAGGGGGCAAATGACCAAAGAAATACAGAAATCATAATTTAGTATTAGCTTATCTTTAAGAATGCTTCCGTCCAAGAGGACAGATTCAACTCTTGAAGAAAAAAAATTCCTTCATGGTAACAACGGTGACGCCAGTCCCAGGAAGTCAGGCACCACCATGGTTATGCTTTCCCGTCCACATACACACTATGGCTCAATTATATTTTTTCTTTCCTCACTTGTTTAAAACATTTAAAAAATAAAATAAAATTCTATCACTACATAAATGGAAAAGTAGTATTACTTGTCATAGGTAATAACCATAAAATACACTAACATTTTCAAAGTTTGTCTGTGTAACACCTAAATTAACTTTGTAAACCGCCAGGCATATTGGACTCTACTGGAACATTGGCCTAGGCTGTTTACCTGTCGCAAAGAACCTGGAACCTTGCAGGGCTATTGGGTGGAAGGCCCTTGAACACTGGCCCAAGACTTCCATTATGTTCAGATCTACTTCTAAGAGCCCAGTTCATCCTTGATTCCAGGGAAGCAATATTTCTAAACCATGACCATTCCATAAGCCAGACCTGGAACCCCAGGAAAACCAAGATGGTTCAGGGGACTAAACGTGCATCTGTTCAACCTTCGTGGGTATCCAAGCCAAGGCAACTACCCTGGTCTTCCTCAAGGTCACACGGTGCTCCAATGTCATTAACAGAATAAAGGAGATAAGTAGGGGAATGGCCAACTCATATACATTTGTAATTCACAGAGCATGTCAACATACCCACTATGGGACAAGAATGTCCCTGGCTAATTTGCAATGCTGGCTAAATGGTGCCTAAACATCATTAACTGTTATCATCTCTGCTCAAAATAAGCAGTTAACAAACTAGGGGAAGATGTACAACATCTCCCAAACACTTTAAAGTAACCAAACACCTTTCTGACTCTCTCCACAAAGCTCCTCCATCATCCCATTGGTATAGATTTTACAACCCTGAGATTCTATTTGTAGAGCTTTCAATGCTGGGAGCTTATACTATGATAAACTCTTTTATTTGTCTTCTGTTATTAAGGTAATATATAATCAAGAGGCTTAATGATGTTTAATCTCTTTGATTCAGCAATTCTACTTCCAGGAATTTATTCTGAGGAAACAAATCAGACCTGCGCAGAGATTTGTGTAAAATGATATTCAAAGCAGTGTTCTCTGTAAGAACAAAATATGCCACAACCTAAATATTCAGCAATAAGTGGTACATAACAAAATGAAATGCCATTTTACAAAGAAAACCAAGTGACAGGGACATAGTCACAATATTATACGAAGTGAAAAAAGATTCACTCTGGCACATACAGTTTTACCTCAATTTTATTTTTTTAATAAAAATGCATATAAAATACTGGAAGTAAACATACCAAAATATTTCAGTGATAGGAATATGGGCATTTAAAATTTCGTTTGTACTTCTCTATATTTTCCTAAATTTCTAAAAGGAATTAATATCACCTTTATAATTATAACACACACACACGTGCACACACACACACTCTCTTACACCTTTTGACTCAGAAATTCTATTCCTAAGACTCTAAGGAAATAGTATAAACTATGGACAAAGATTTATATATAAAATTATATATATATTATCACATTATTTATAAGAGAAAAATATATACAATTTAAAAATAATTCAACAATTGGAGAATGGTGAAAAAATCATGTTGTAACTTTATAACTTTGTGCAGTTATTAAAATGCTGGCTTTGAAGCATTTTTAAGATAAATTTTGGGCTTCCCTGGTGGTGCAGTGGTTAAGAATCCATCTGCCAATGCAAGGGACACGGGTTCGAGCCCTGGTCCAGGAAGATCCCACATGCCGTGGAGCAACTAAGCCTGTGCGCCACAACTACTGAGACTGCGCTCTACAGCTCATGAGCCAGAACTACTGAGCCCGTGAGCCACAACTATGGAAGCCCGCGTGCCTAGAGCCCGTGCTCCGCAACAAGAGAAGCCACCGCAATGAGAAGCCTGCACACCACAATGAAGAGTAGCCCCCGCTCGCCGCACCTAGAGAAAAGCCCGTGCACAGCAACAAAGACCCAACTCAGCCAAAAATAAAAATAAATAGAATAAATTAATTTATTTAAAAAAAGATAAGTTGTGATGATGTGATGCTGATGACTTACATACCATTAAGTAAAAAAGCAGAACGCAACCCTGTGTGATCTTGGCCATATAAAAACAACTTCTGTGGAAAAGATGCTAAAATGTTAACAGTTGCGATTTATGCATGGTGAGATTATGGTGACTGGAAAAAAAAGTTTAAAGAAGAAAATAAAAATTCCATAATGGGCCTATGCTACTTTAAAAATTTGAAAAGTAAGCATAAGAATAATAAAATACATAGTTTGCCAGTGAAAATATGAAATTACTCAAAAAAGGGGAAGGAAAAGAAAATTTTCCTGTAATTACAGCACTCTGATCTAAAACAACTGCTATTAACATTCTGCTGTCTGCCCTTTTGGTCGTGTGTGTGTGTGCGCATGTGTGTGTGAGTTCATGTAAGTGCATGCGAGTGTGTGTGTGTGTGTGTGTGTGTGAGCCTCTGTAGGCATCTCAGGCTCTGTCCCATGGGGATCAGCAGCTGAGCCTGGGGCTGCCCACACACCTTGGGCTAATGCTCACCTGCAGATAAATTAGAACTGACACATAGGGCTGTGTCTGGAGAAAATGGTTAGGAATTTGGGAAAACCAAGGATGCTCTCAAATCCAGGGTGGACATGTGTTTCAAGCTCTACAAAGTAAAGACAGGAGATGAATTCAAGGTATACTAATTAATTCTGCCTGGCAACCACCTTCAGGTTCAAGTTAGGAGAAAGTCAGACCTAGAGACCAACGCCCCCCTGACTGAGGTTTGTGACTTCCCTCTTTGCTCAGGGCAGTTCTCCTTTGGATGAGAGATCTGGAACCTTCCTTCCCATTGGCTCCAGTACAATTACTGGCTGAGTTGCAAGTAGTCGATGTCGCTTCAGCTAAATGCTTGGGTGCCTCTTCTATACAGTTTACCTAAAAGGGGCTTCTGACAGTGTAAGGCAATTAATTCTAGCAGTGAGGGGACTGAGGGAGCTCCCAAACTTCCCTTGAGGTCAAAACAGGCTGGAGAAACTTTTGGAAAATATTAATTTTTTTCTAAGATAGGTCTGTGCAATGAGGGGCCCTCCCCCAGTCAAGGAATGGGGAGCAGACACAGGAGCCGATTGACTGATCAAGAATTCTCCTGAGCTGGGCTCCAGGACAAGGGAAGGGCAGGTGGCGAGGTGAGAGACAGCTGAGGGGGGCGCAGGGTCTATGAGACTGAAAAGGAACGAAGCCCCGGCAACTTTGGGCCCCGTGTGAATGAGGGCCTGTCTTCATCCTCCGAGGAGTATTTCAGGACTCGGGCCTGACAGATCATTTCAGGACATTCACTAGACACCCAGGAATAGCTCTTGGCTCCAGTCACAAGATGCGCCACCCAAACTCATCCATTTCCCTAATGGTACAATCCTCCTCTCTATCCGACCCGGGAGACTGGGTCACCATAGAGAAAATGCTGATTCTATAAAAACCGGCGCCGTGGGATAGCCGAGGTGGAGGCATAATTCTCAGTTCAGGAAAGGGAGAGAGGAAGTGTCCAATCAATCATACAGCATCCATTAAGCAACTACTCGCAGGACACTGTGCCCGGCATTGTGGGAACAAAGCCGTCTAAGACACAGACCCTGGGCCTGGAGAGGGATGAACACACCACCGCCTGAGAGGCCTCAGGCCTAACACAGGCCCTTTGAGAGATGGCCAGGTTGTATGGCTCCAGTGTGTGTCACGTTGGCTAGGGAAGCGAAGAAAGCTTGTTCTCTCCCTGGCAGTGCTACAGACTCACTGCTGTGACCACAGTGTGTGTGTTGGGGAGGAACCCCATGGGAATAATTCCAGCCCTCTGCAGGCCCTCACCCAGGGGCATTGCAAAACACTGAACACCATGTTTGTGTCAAGGCCTTGGGCACTGAAGGAAGGTGCTGGATCCCTCATACAAAGGAGACGTGACCTGAAACTGACGTGACCTGGGCACTGACTCAAAAAGAGGCCACACGGGGCTTCCCTGGTGGCGCAGTCGTTGAGAATCCGCCTGCCGATGCAGGGGACACGGGTTCGTGCCCCAGTCCGGGAAGATCCCACATGCCACGGAGCGGCTGGGCCCGTGAGCCATGGCCGCTGAGCCTGCGCGTCCGGAGCCTGTGCTCCGCAACGGGAGAGGCCACAACAGGGAGAGGCCCAAGTACCGCAAAAAAAAAAAAAAAGAGGCAGCACGTTCAGACGCCACCCAAAGACATGAACTCCTTGTGCCTCTGAACCTTGTGGCCCTAACTGCCTGTTTGCCTCATGTTCTTATGAATTGTACCAAGCAGGGAGCAGGGTGGACGGGGTAGGGAGAGGAAAAAGAAAACTCACTGGGATTCCAGGAGCATGTCGTGTCTATGAGGGGGACATCTCCTGCCAAGTGCTTTGGAATTTTAGCTTTATGTTTCTTCAGGGACAACTGAGGCTTTTTTAAGTCTGATGTGAAAGATGTTTTCCTGGTGACCATGGGACTTCTGTGCGCCTGCCCAGCTGGGCCTCCAAAACTCTTGAGAACATGTGGGGTACCACAGCTGGGAGTATCCAACGAGACAAGGGCACCAGGAGGAGGAGACAAAGGGAGGTGATGACTTATGCCTGGAGTGGCCTTGTGAGCGGGGGCTTGAGGGAGGCGAACAGAGACAGGCGCAGGAACCCCAGCCCATCATTGATTTCAACACCTGCATTTACATGGGTGGGAGCAAGGAGAGCCAGCCTTGGGGGTCTCATAAAGAAAGGCTCAGCAGAGAGGTGAGTGAAGAGAAAGTGTTTCCGAAGTGCTACCTGACTTTAGAGGTTCAACTGAGACTATTCTTTGAGAGAGGAGTTGCTGCTTCTGATAAAGAGCGAGGAGGGAGAGATAAAGGAGTCGTCTATTGTTGGGCCTTGGAGATGGAAGAAGCAGAGAGCTTCTATCTGGGGAGGAGCTATTCTCAGCCAACACAGTGCATTAGACCCGTCCTAATGCAGAGCTAAAAGCGAGGCTCAGACTGCAAGAAGCTAACGGCAGGGCTGTGGCAGGAGAAGGTCACCCACCACTGTCCCTTCTCCCTATCCTATAAAACGCCAGGATATCCCTCCCTCCTGTCGGGAAATGCAGGGGAAGCTCTTAAGGAAGGCCCAGAACACGGGGCACTGTGGTACATGTAGAATTAGCGCCTCTGGCTTACAGTGCATCCTCCCTGGCTCCCCTCATCTGACTGGTGGGTGGCCGTTAAATGGTAGGAGTATGAGACCAAGAACAGCAAGAGGAATACAAAAGGTGACCAGGGAGGGACGTGTATGCTGATCAGAGAGGAATTTAAAGGGCCTTGGGATGGATAAAAGTTATCAGATCTTGGTCCAGTTGCTTTAGATGGGACAGTCTTAAGTGAAAACTGGGGAGCCATATCTCTGTCTAGAACTTAGCAAGGGGGATAGAACTGCAAAAGCCTCAGCAAACTGTGCTGGGGGAAGCTAGGCAGCACAGCCCTTGGTGGTGGCAGCATCAGTGTCCACAGGCAAATGCCCAGGTCCCTTCTCCAGGCCAACTCAGGCCCAGCACGGAAGGAGACGCAGTCAGAGAGGCATTCTGAATTGCCACATTCTTAGAGTCCCTAGAGCTGGGATGGGGGAGCCTGCAAGGCAGCCACTGACCTGCTCCCCTGAATTAGGGAAAGGAAGAAGGCATTAGGCGCAGACGTTCCCATCCCAGGGGCCAGAGAACAGGAGGCTGACAGATGCAGTGTGGGAAGCGAGCTGCAGCCAGCAGGGGCAGAAATGTCCACATGGAGACCCTCCCACTCAGCCCTGTGAGCTGGCCGCCACTCCCATCCCGCCCAACATGTCCTCTACTTTCTAGTAACCATTCACTCACCCACCCCACGGGGTGTCATAATTCATGCCAAGTGAGAGAGCTGACGTGCATTGCACATACTGAATTGACTCTCCAAATAAATGTTAAAGACAAAACAAGGCACCGGCTCTGTGGATTTTTATACATGCTAACTCCCTAAGCACAAGAGACGGGCTTACCCGAAATCTTTCAGGGGATAAAAAGACATCTATCTGACCCTGAGGAGGCCCTTTAAAAATTCTAAGGCAGAAGTGAAGGTGGGCAGCTTCAGAACCAAGAGACTCAATTTAACTGAAAGCACCACCATCCATTTAGCACCTGCTCTGTGAAAGCCCAGGGCCAGCAGGCACCTTGGGTTGGGGAGGGCTGCAGGAGGGGTGATTGATGGCTGATGGGCACAAAGAGGGAATAAGTCATCCCCTGCCCTCGGACACATGGGCAGGGAGAAGGTCAGGCAGGACCACGGCAGCATCATTTAAGCACAAATGCCACAGGTGCTGGAGAAGAAGGAGATCACATCTGGGGCAGAGAAATCAGGAAAGCTTCCTTCTGGGTAGGTCTGGAAGGTGGGGGAACAACTGACAAATTCCAGTGTGCCTATTTATTTTATGACCTTGTTTCAAGGTCAAACCACAAGTCTGAGATTCTATTTCAACTGCCAAGTTGGGATTGATGTCTCCTTCCCACTTTTAGTTCCTTGGAAAAGCAGGTCGCAGTAAAAGCCATGTACTATTATTACCTTCAGGAGGAATGCCAAGAACAGAGTTCAAAGATCTCCTGCCCCCAGAGCCAAGCCTAGCCTGAGCATGTACAATGGACAGGCTCCAGCCAAGTGCAGCCCCAGCCAATCCCCAGAGCTCTGGTGGGAATGTGTTTAATTGGATGGCACTGGCTTTGAGTGGGCCCAGAAAATACCGGTCTCATGACAATTGGCAGACCAGTTTGCTGCACAGCCCTGCGCCTGGCTGAAACAGGGGCAAGCCAAGGGGTATCTGAAGGTGCAACAAAATTAGAGGTGGAAGTGTCCTCTCAAAGTCTCTTTCAAGGCCCAGCCCCAGTCTGACCTCCTTCTCCCAAGCCTTCAGATTGCCACACATCCCTGGACTGACCGTAGCTTTCATATTGCTCCACCAGATGGCCTGTGTTCCAGTTATGTACATGCTAGTTTCCCACGTGAGCCCTGGACCCTTCCTACAATGCCCAGCATAGCATGTTACGTACAGCAAGTGTCCAATAAATACCGCTTGCTTGACGATAACCACCTCTCTCCCCTTTCTCTTCACGAGGCAACCAGAAGACCTTTCTGAAATCTTGTGACAGAGTGCTTTGAAGTTCTAGGTAAGATATTTTGGAACTGTGCAGTAGTCCCCACTCAGGTAGCAGGGCAGATTTCCTGAGAGGCTGTGAAAACTGGGCCCTAAGTCTAGCACCACAAAGGAAGATTTGAGGGCCCTTTTCTTAGGCAGCATTGAGTTATCTTAGGAACCCAGAGGTGATTTTATTTTCCTCCTGCCGTGGCAGCCCCAATTCAGCTGTCCTCACCCAGCACTGCAGCCCCTTCTAGGGTCATGACCTGTTCTTACCCTCAGATCCAGCGGAATGGGCTGAAGGTCAAGAAAACTGCCCTGTAGGACCTGGTCCTTTATCCTGGAACAAGTTCAAAAGGAGAATATCAAAAAGCACACACAGACATACTGATGACTGTGTTTGGAAAGGTTTTGTGATGGAAATCTAAAACCCAGAACTGAAAAAACAAAAAAAACAAAAAACACCTCACCTGTAACCACAAAGAGATTCAGTCTGATTCAGTGGCTTGGAAACTGGTATCCAAAAACACCCCAGCTGGTAGGTCAGGAAACTTCTACCCTCCCACAGGCTGTGGGGCTTTCAATTGTCTCTCTCAGACCCACTCTGAGGGTGGAAGGTACAAAACCAACCAGGAAAGGGTATTTTCCCCCTCCCTCTGAATCCCCTCAGCCTACCTGAAAACTTATTTCCAGCCAGCAAAAGGGGCTTGGCCATTTTGACACACAACAAAGGGGCCTTCTCTAACCTCCCAAGTGTGTCTGAGGTGACTCTTGCTGTCACCTGCCAAATTACCTTACCCAACCTTAGCTTTCATCTCAGCTCTCTTTGATCACCCTCCCTCCATCACACCCACCCAGCTTTCTATTTTCTCTTCCTTCACAAAACAAATGCCCCTGGAATGGTTCTAAGGCAGAACAAGTCTAGATTCTAGCCAAGAGCCAACCTCAAGGCACAGACACATGATACATCAGAAGAGCAAGGTTTTGGAGTTCGAGACTCAAGTCATCCACTCAGTCTGAGCCTGTTTCCTCATCTGTGAAACAGAACAAAAATTCCCATCTCAGTGCCCACGGTCAAGAGTGAATGAGTAACATTTGTAAAGTGCATGGCCCATAGCCACATTCAGTTAATATCTGCTGAATGAGCCCATCACACTTCATTCATCTTCCCCGGCCAGCCATCCTACACAATTTCCCTAGCTCCGAGATCTTCCCTTAAGAACAGACTCTTTCCTCCCCTGAAGGTAATAACGTAGGCACTCTTCTTGGAAATCTGAAAACAGTTCACTGCTTCGGCGCTATCTGGAGGTCTCTGCAGCGGGCTGTGGGCAGTGGAAAGTGAATGGCAGGCCAGAATCTGAATGGGCTGAGAATCTGAAGGTGTTACTTAGACCACTTTTTTGGTCCTTATATACCCTGGATCCACCACACAGCATAATCTCTACGCTGGCTCCTGGCAATAACATCCCTGAGAGAGCTACCCTTCTGGGAAAGGTCTCTTCAACTCTAAGTAGTTTGAACATTAACCCTGTTGGAATCAGTTGGTCAACCATCAACCAGAGGAAGAAAGCAGCGTTTGACACAGCAATGCCTCCACCAGACTACCCTTCCCCATAAGCTGCCCCTCACAGCAATGTTGCTACTGCCCAAGGCTTGGGTGGGGAGGGAAGTTCTGATCTGAACTGACTGCACATTATCACTTCCCCCTTTGCCACCATGAAGGGGAGAGTCCACAGCAGCCAGGATGACTAATTAATAACATCAGCTCATGCTTCCTGAACGCTTACTGCCTCCCAGGTACTGTGAATGCCTTATCCATGTCATCTCATCATGTTGAATCTTCACCACAATTCTGTGAAGTAAGGACTCTTGTTGCCCCATTTTACAGATTAAGAAACCGAGGCTTACTGGCATTAGGGGACTTTCTCAAGGGCGCATAGCTCTTACAAACAGCACTGGGATATAGAACCAAGTCTGCCTCCAGCCCCAGCAAAAGACACTAGGCTCTAAGGAACCAGAAGGAAGCCAGTACTGAACTTACCTGATAGGAAAGGCCATCCTTTCGGGGGCTGAGGCCTATTTCCTCCATGGATGGGGTGTTCATCATCACCTCAGTCATCTCGGCTGATCTCAGATAGTCAGGGCTGCCAAGAAACCCAGAGCAAAAGTCAACAAACACACGCACTTTCACATGCCTACTCTCAGTGCCTTCTGCTGTTAAATTAGAGGACTGCCTGGAAGCAGGATGAGAGGTGTTCAAAACAGAACTCGCTGAAAAACGAGCTCATGCCCCGAGGAAGCACCTTACAAGCCTAGAGCATCAGGGCTCTCAACCTCCACCAACAAAGCCCATTGTCTGAAAACTGCTCTGGCAAACCTCCTCTTCCCTCCTCTCCTGTACTAGTCCCTACTGGCACAGAGCGACTCTGGATTTTCTTTTAAGTGACAGAACTAGGAAAAAAAAAAAAAAAACAGTAAGTAGCTGAGGCCGTCTATCTATATTAAAACCAATTCAACCCATCTCTAGGGGAACTGAATATTATTATTACATAATGATAACAGGTCAATCTCAGAGAAACCAAGTTCGATAATGCTGCCTTCCTAAATTTCTCTCTGTGTCTCTGGTGTTCCTTTTTGCAAAATGTCCCACTTAAAGCCCCAAAGGGTCAGCTTTCTGAAAGCTTCACATCTGCCATCCAACCTCCTTCTCGAGCCCCAGCCACAGCAGCTGCAAGCTCACAGCTTGAAAAACATCCCCTGGATTAAAAGCCTTAAGGATGCCCGGACTCTGACTGCAAAGGAAATTTCCAGAGGGGCCAAGCTGGCCCACCAATGGCTGACATGTGAAAGTGCTTTGTACTCTGTAAGCAGGATACAAATGTTCCATTATCCTCACACAAGCCACGGGCACGTACAGGGTCCCGAATGTGTAATGCCAAATAGCACATACCAAAGTCAGTGTACTCCCTACACAACAGGCAATATTTTCACCATCATGCCTTTACACATGGTTAAAAAAAAAAAATGTAGGGTAGGCCTTAGAAAGACTGTATCTAAGGAAACAGGGGTACCAAACTCTTCTTCATTTTACAGCTACTACATAGAGTAGAAATGGCACAGGAGTTGGAAACAGAAGCAATAGGTTCTGGTCCAAGCTATGCCACTCAAGTGCTGTGTGATCTTGAACAGGTCATATAACCTCTCTGAGCTGCAGATGTGCTGTTAGTCTGTTACCACGATGCTAATAATGCATATCTCACAGTTATGGTAAAGGACTAATCTCTGGGGGGGAAAGCATTGCAAACCATGAAATGCCAATCAACTGTAAAATAATACCAAACCTTAATCTCTCAGGGGACAATAACCCTGATGAGTCTGAACACCATTTTGGCAAGTTTTGAGTGGCCAGGGGCACACAGCCTCCACTGCCTTCCAAGTCTCACCCATATGGTACCTGGAGGTGGGAGGGAAGGAGAGCTCAGAGGAGAGAGGTACGCAAGCCTCCGGGGTGAGGAAGTTTTTACTTTGAGAGTTCAGTCTCCTTTCTAAACAGAGACGGGCTGGATTGGGGGAGGGGAGACTAAAAGAAGATGCTAGGCTTCCGGGCAAGTTTAGGGTCAGGAGCTAGGACTCCAAAGTCAGTTTCCCCCTGGGTTATGGAGAGGCTACTGCCCACCCCCAACGTAATGGGCCAGAAGAGCGCCCACCGGGCTCTCGCCAGGCTCTTAGCCTGGTGTCCGGGCGTTCGCTCCTCGCTCCCGGCTGTGGCGCGGGGCCGAAAAGTTGAAGCAAGAAGCATGAGCTTTCCGGTATCTGAGCTGAGCAGGACTGCGCGGACATGGAGCCTGCGGGGCCGGGCTCTCCACGCCCGCACCTGGGAGCGAGCTCCAGGCCGCCAGTGCTCGCCCCCCGACAGCTCTTCCTCTTCCCCAGAGCAGGAAGGAAGCAGCAGCCGGTGCGCAAGTCCCAGCGGCCGTGGGTCTCGCTCTTCAACGAGGCGGGCGCCCGGGGCGCATCCCTCCCAGCCCCGATACCCGGTCGGGTGCAACCTCCGCCTCCCCCCACCCGGCCCGGGCTCCTTCCCGGCGGGCCCGGTGAGGGCGGCTCCTCCCCAACCCGGGGCCCCATCAAGGCGCGTCGGGTTTAGGGTCTATGGAGAGAAAAGGGATCGAGAGGGTGCAGCGAGGAACTGTGCTGCTGCCTGTGGCTTCAGTCGGGTTACGTGTGGGGAGAGCGTTTTCCCTCACCCTTCGGAGCTCTGCAAAAGCCGCCGCTGCACCAGCTCAGCCCCGCTGCCGCCGGCCTCGACGCCAAGATTTGCATGCAAACAAAAAGGAAAAGGGGAGGGGCCCGGGGAGAGCAGGAGCCCCCTACGCCAGGCAGGGCGCGCGCCTCCCGCAGCCCTCCGCGACGGGGCTTTTATTAGCCGGGTTCAGCCGTGACCCCTGGTTCTCCCCCGACCCCACTACGGCCGTACGCACACCCTCCCAGCCGTCACTTAAGTGAGAGCTTCGAGTTCACTTCCTTTGTCTGGATGCTCTCAGCGCCACCTCCCCACCCCCACCTTTGCAACCTTGACGTTGACTCCTGCTCCGGCTTGGGCGGCGGGTTAGTGCCCGGCGCCCGCGCCACCCGCTGCCCTCGCACAGAGCAGGCACGAGCAGGCGCCCGGGCCCCGCAGCCACGGCCGCGAGACGGATGCCCGCCGAGGGCGCAGGATACTCACCAGTGAATGGGGAAATATACAGACATGAAGTCCTAGGGGAGCCTGACCCACGCCCTTGTGATTTAAACACGGTCACTGCGTCTCGGGTAAGGATGTCACGGGCGCAGACAGGCGCGGCAGGCTGCCGAGTGTGGGCACTGGGCGTTCGCCGGTCCGCCTCCCGGAGACAGCCCCACTGCCAGCAGCGTCGGCAAAGCAGACGGAGCTCTCGGCTCTCCACCGAGCTCGCGGCCCCACAAAGAGCCCAGGAAGCCGTATTTATAGGGGCGGGGGCGGGGCTCGGCTCCGGGAGGCCCCGCCCCCCCTCGCCCACTCCTGGAATAACGTCACCAAAATCATGAATGGCTTCGGCGCTCGCAGCTCCCGCTGGCGGCGGCTCGGGGGCGCGCTCGGCTCTGCTCCCCGAGGGCAGTGGTTTGCTGCAGCTTCTAGCCCGGCCCCCACCCCACGACTCACACACTCAAACACGCGCGTGGCCACGCGCGCGCGCACACACACGCACGCAAGGGGACCGGAGTTCAATGTCAACGCTACTTCAGACCTACAATCCCGCGGGCGTTGGCGCCCCGCGCCCCTCTCCCTGCACACACCTCTGGGGCCAGGTGGGGGGGTACTTGGGGGCAGAGGACCGTGGTGTGAGGAGGGCGCCGGGGCCCGCTCCGGACGTGACCGCTCGGCGCGGGGGCGGGCGCCATCCCTCAACCAGTGACCTCTTTTGTACCCACTCGCCGTCCTCGGCCCACACCTCGGGACCCCTCTTCAGCGTACATCCCCCAAACTAGGCCTTTCCCTGGCATCCTCGCCCGTGGCACCTGGATTGCTGCGCCCGAGACGCGTCTCTTCTATCCCTGGGAAGATACGTGCAAATGAGAGCACAGCTAAAAAAGAGGCAGTGGGAAGGTGGGAGGGGACGCGGAGCTGCGGGACCGAGTGCCCGCGGGGGTCACGTTAGCTTGCAAGGGACTGGTCTGCAGCCCTGAGAGCCGTGGAGGGTGCGCGAAAGGATGTGGTGTCGTCGTAGGGTTTTTCCATTGGACACATACACACCCGAGCCGTGGCGGGGGAACGGGGGTGCTGGAGGACGCCGCACAAGCACATCCCACCAGCCTTGGCTCCCAGATCTCCTCCAAGAAGAAGAAACAAAGAGCTTCAGCCGAACCCCTCCCACACTGCCCGGGAATTGCAACGCCGGGAGTCCCTCCGTGCGGTCAGGCTGCGCAGCCCCCAGAGCAGGGATGGGAGTCTGCCCCTCTGTGGCTGGAGTGCGTTGCTTCACACCTCTGCCTCAGAGACTCCTGTAAAATGGCTTTATAACCCTGACTTAAGTGTGTACTGGGGACAGAGGAAGTCTATGTGTGTGTGGAGGGGGGAGGAGGGGTGACAGGGGGAGGACGGTATCCAAAACTAGGCAAAATGAAGTGTGCACTGAAGTCAGCTCTTTGAAAGATAGTGAATGTATTGAATCCATATATATGCGCTTAAAAGTAGAAACATCAGGTTTATCTCAGGTAAAGGAGGATAGGATTAATGGTGAGGGTTTAACAGTGGCAGGGCCATGAGGAGGCACTCATAATTTGATCAGCCCTCTCAAGCCAACCCAAATAAAAATAATCGATAAGAATTGACAAGAATAATTAAATTAAAACTAACTTTGCTATTTTTAGTCATTCATATATACAACCTGAATAAAAACAGTGAACTTCCAATGAAAATGCAGCTTCAAGATCAGCCCCCTAGGGACTTCCCCGGTGGCGCAGTGGTTAAGAATCCACCTGCCAATGCAGGGGACACTGGTTCGAGCCCTGATCCGGGAAGATCCCACATGCCGCGGAGCAGCTAAGCCTGTGTGCCACAACTGCTGAGCCTGAGTTCTAGAGCCCGTGCTCCGCAACAAGAGAAGCTACCGCAATGAGAAGCCCGCGCACCGCAACGAAGAGTAGCCCCCACTCGCCACAGCTAGAAAAAGCCTGACTGCAGCAACAAAGACCCAACGCAGCCAAAAAATAAAATAAAATAAAAAAGATCAGCCCCCTAGTTGCTCCCTCCAACCAGAGAAATTCAGGAGCTTCTCGTCACCCCCATCTCCACTCCCTCCCCACAAGATAAATCAGAAATTGATTTGTGCTTGTAAGTACCACCTCCATTCTGCTCCTCTGGAGGTACTGTCCTGATGGAGGGCGATGATGCTTCTGTGGACAGGTGCCATGGTGGGGTGGGGATTCCAGGTGTGAGGTTACTGCTGCCAGGGGACTCTGTTTGTGCCTTGGGTGTAGGGTGGGGAAGCTTCTCAAAGGGTGGGTGTGACATGTCATCTACTCCACCAAAGGAGAAGCCAGTGCTTGGAGAACTGGTTTCCAGGCTGGACTTTCTGGGGCACTTAGAGGAGAGTGCCTGAGCTAGAGCCTGGGTGAGCAGAACTGATGCCTTCTGCCATCTCTCCCCAGTAGCAACCCATGGCAAGGCCTGGCATGAAAGACTGTCTCACCACTTTTACACCAACAGCCGTGCATTATATCTTTGTGATTATTGCTTTGTGAAACTTTCAAAACTCAGAAAGCTACCCCCCCACACACACCCCTTCGTGTCAAAATGGCCTCATTTTTGAGAAGAGGATGGGAAGTAAGGCCTCCATCAGCAGATATCTGGCCTATCGGGCCTCTGGAAAAATTTCCTACACTGGAGAACATTGAGGTAATTATCTTATGCTCCTCTTGGGGAAAATTTGTATTAATGCCAATTTTAGCTAAATTTCACCTCCGTCAGTAGGATGCAGTTGAAAGTAAGCCTTGAGTTGGGACCCCAAATCTATAGTTTCTGTTTCCCCTCTGGGTCCCCATGACACATTCATTCATTTGAAAACATGGGAAGCATAGGGCTAAACTTTTATACAACTATAACAAATATAACATTTCTCAATCCGAATACTCTCTATAGCACCTGGCAGGTTTTCAAAGCATTTCCATGATCTCAACTTTCAAAAGAATGTAGAAAGATTACCATAGCACAACTTTACAAATATGCCAACAGAAGCTGAAATAAATGAAGGGGGTTTCCAAGGATCATACCGCCACTCTACTACATTGCTGTGGGGCACTGTGTTTCCTTCATCTCTCTAAAGACACAGGTTATTTTAACCTGCAGACTGACCATTTCTTCCCAATACCCCATGAGATAGGTTTCTATCTCTGCTTTCTTTGAATAAATGAAGAAACAGAAACACAAACGAATGAAGTTGCACTGAGCTGCAGAAACTTAGAGCTGAAAGAGACTTTCCAAATCACCGAGTCCAGTCTCCTCATTTTACAGGTAAGAAGACATCGAAGATTAAGTGGCATGTCCAAGGTCGCCAGGCTATTAAGTGGTATTGATGGAACCTGAACGCAGGCCTTCAAACTGCTGGTCAAATGTTCTTTCCACGACAACCCCACGCCTTGCATTGCACTTGCCAGGAAGTCAGCAACAGAAGTCAAACACACGACCCGGTCTCTTGAAACCCCCTGAGTCCACCACCACCATTTATTGAGCATTTACTATGTGCAGACCAGGGAACTAAATATGCTTCCGTAGTCCCTTCTCCTACCTTTGTCCCCAGGAACTAGAAAGTTGAACTGCAATTCTGCTTCGATAAAAATCCAAGTGTAATGAGAACTTTACAACTTGAAAAATCCAAGTTGTAATGCTTTCCAACATTACATAAATCCAGTTTCCCAGATCCTTCTCACTCTCACCCAAAATAAGAGTTAAAAAAAAGAATAAAGGTACTGAGCTTTATATCTTAGACACCACTATGCCATGTATGCAGGACACGTCTCTAATTACTCGTTGAGTAAAAAAGTCTCCATCCACATTCATTTAGCAACATATTCCCACACTTTATGTCCCTTCTGCCTTTGCAAAAAGGCAGTATTGCTCGCAATTTGCCTAGTAGTGGTGAAGCTGGTTCTTGGGTTAGCTAGAAGGGACTTCACAAAGTAAGTTTGTTGAGATACATTCACATCTGTTAGAACACTTATGCCTCACAAACAACTTTAAGACAGAGGCACTATTGCCCCATTTTAGAGCTGAAAAAAGAGGTTCGGAGAGGTTAAGTAACGTGACTCTCAAATGGCTCAACTAAAATTTGACTCTGGGGCTTGTTGGTTCTAAAGCCTATATTTTCCCCACAATGCAACATTTATCCTCCCCTCTGTGGCTTTGTTTGTTTTAACAGCTAATCTATAAACTGAATACACAGGTGTTGATTCCAATAGCAAAGATCAGGACTACTTTGTGACCATCCAGTGGGGTAGTAGTGCTGGCAGAATAAAATTTCCTACCCTGGGAATCTAGGAATTTCTCAAACTATCAGTCAAAGGCGTGGGGTTAAAAAAAAAAAAAAAAAAGTGAGTGGGAGAAAGGGAGTTTCTAGCCAATTTTTCAGTGAAATTCATTTGAGTATATAAGAAATCTGAAAGGCAAGAATGTGTGTGGGTTGATGTGAGGATGAAATGAGATAATGTTATGAAAACACTTGGTAAGTTGGAAAGCACTGAGCAGATGCACGGCTTGTTTTTAAGATGTGGAGGGGGAGGAAAGAAGGGGTTCGGCAGACATGACTGCATCTGCTTCAGTTTTTCACTTATTTCAACCACAGACTGCCCCATTTTCCCCTGGAGCCCCTTGACTGAAGTTTCCAGCTTTTGTGGGGCAGATATCAGAGGCAAGCAGTGAAGCTCTGCCTGGTGGGCACTGCTGTGGTGCCAGAGTCCTAGCAGGTCCCCTCACACCCCATGGAGTTTTCGGTGCCCCTCAGCAAGCGTTCAGCTGGGTTCTGGGCACACGATGAATGAGCGGGCCTGAGAGTGTGGGCACGCTCTCCCACCTCGGCCGTTAAGGAATTAGCAGTCCATGACACAGAGCAACCCAAACCCACCGGACAGAATCCTCTAGCCTTCCACTGACTTTGCTCTAAGTCCTCAGCAAGTTGTGTAAACTCTCTGTTTCAGACTCCTAAAGCAATAAGGCAGGCAATAGCATCTCTTTTTAGCTCTCAGGTCACTAATAAGGCTGAGAGAAGTTGCTTTGATAAATGCTCAAGAGCGAAGTGCTCTGCATCCTATCATCAGAGCCCTGCAGCCCAGTATGAAGCCCGTGGATGCTCTTGCCCCGTGCATCTCCCGAGGAGCCTTCACCGTTCTGGCCAGAACGTTCTCACCCCCAAAAGAAGCCTGGGATCTGGCAGCCCATGAACTCTTGCCTTCCCAAATATCAAAGAGATTTCAACCCTGGCTTATTCTTTATTTCTATCAAGGGGGCTTTGAACCAAAGGGATTTTTTCAGAGAAAGAAAACTCTATGGAATCTTTAGGGTCCAGGCTCTTAAAAGAAAACACTAAAACTGGAACCAGTTCAAGGCTCTCGTGTCCAATTAAGGAAATACTCACATTCCTGTCCTGGCTCTGGCCCTAGCGTGCTTTCTCTCTTTCCACATCTACACAGGAATGTACTTTAACAGCCAGAAAAGAGGTTACTATCACCAGGACACAGATCATATAGCAGAGGGCTCCTCGGGGTGGACTCCAGCAGGCTGATACCTTCCTCGAATTAGACAAAGAGCACAGACCACAGAACAATCCAAATTCCCTTCATACCACCCTACCCCCCGCCATTTCACCCACACCTCTGGACCACAGAAACTCCATGGCTCCTGTGGGGTTAGAAAAAAAGAGAAAAACACTTACAATAGTTTCTTGTGAAGAAAAGCACTTTCAGTTTTCTTTTCAAATATACAGGATGTCAGCTAGCTTCCTCCAGGGCCAGCTGTGTCCCTCTTGATTTCACACCCACTGTTCCTCCTTGGAGGAACAAGCAGTGAATTATGCACGCTGAGCAGCTCCTTCTGAAGGCCTCTGCCAACTCTGTAACCCAAGCTAACACCAGCTCACTGGAGTCCCCCATGTACTTCACACCCACATGGTGCCCAGCCTTGGGATCAGATAGCTGGGTCCATATTACACCTTCCTGACCTTTCAACAACAATTCTACCAACAGGTAGAATTAAGGAGGTATTAAGCACCTACTACACGCCAGATGGTGGAGTTCCAAGGAATTATTTTAGGAGGTCTTTAGTTCTCTCCCATCTCCATTACCCCCAAAACCATCTCAAATAGACACACACACTATGTGATAATAGGGGGTCTGATGGGCCAACACAGCTCTAAGAAAAATCACTAAATTGTTTTAGCGATCCCCTAAATAATTATACAGCCGAATAAAAACAGCACGTGTGCTATGTAAGTACCGTTTGCATATAAAAACCCGAGCCTCTGTGATTTGATTGAAATAAAACTAAATGTGTTGTCCTCCTCTAAAAAACAAAACAAAACAAAAACAAAAAAGCCCTAGCCTCTACCCTTCCTACCAGATTTTCCATCCCTGAGTTCCCTTTATAAAGAAATCAGGGGTTGCCTCTGGTGCTTGGCATGGTGTCCATCACTGGGGAGATTGGGAGATGCCAGCCCCTCTAGGACCATCTGACAGCTGTTGTGATAGAGATGTGAGCATGGGGGGTGTCGTGATTACTCTTGTCCTGGGGAGAAGGGTGCTGACTACCAGAATATAAATTCTACAAGGGCAAGGATTGAGTCTGTTTTGTTTACTGCTGTACCTTTACCACCTGGAAGGGTGCCTGGCACATGGTAGGCACTCAAGAAATAGTTGTTGAATAAATGAATGGTACCAGGAGAAGTGAAAGGGAAAGGATGCTACTGAGCTGGCCTCAAAGGATGGGTAAAAGCCAGAGAAAGGCGATGCTAGCAACAAGAACAGCATAAGCAAAGACCCAGGGGTGAGAAAGTGCCAGGGTGTACTGGGAACCAGGAGTGAGCAAAAGAATCTAGATCCTGGGGGGGGACACTGGAGGCCCCTAGGACTCCAAGTCTGCATGTGAAATGCAATACTTATTTGTTAGGAAAGGGCCTTGTGCTCAGCCGCATGGGCTGTGCACCAAATTTCTGGCAGGAAAAATGTCTGGAACTTCTGTTAGCCAAACCAGTCCAGTTTTCCTCACCTCTACATTATTTGAGTTAACATCAGCATTTCTCCTCCAGTTGGGTGGGGCCTAAGCAGAAGTGTTAAGTAGGTCAGATTGAATTTATGTGAATCGTGTCTTCTGAGACTTCCCCTTTCCATCTCCTCTTGTTTCACACCTTTTTTCTGACCCGCCTCAGGCACCCACTGATCTCAAGAAACCCATGCTCCCTCCTACATATTGGCCTTCCAAACTCCAAAGCCATCTTTTTTCTTTTCCAAAGAAAAGTCCACTCTTCAACAGCCTAATCTCAGGCAGCTGCGAAGCAAGTGAACTTGATCTGCCAAACAAATTCACACTATTGTGAGAACGACATGCTCACAATACCTCCAGGGTCTCCACCTAATAGTGCCATTTCAGGCAGGCTGAGTGGGTGAGAGGGAAGATCTCTGTGGTCCCGGAGCCTGGAGTATGGTTGATGGTCGGAGGCTGAGGGGAAACCATGCCCTGAGAGGACAGAGAAGGAAGTGAACCCCTCAGAAGGGCTGGGTGGGTGCAACCATGGGCACAATAGAAAATGACTTCCCTAGTCGGTCACAGCCCTTCTGGAGGGATCTGATGGGAATCTTTGACCCCAGCTCGAATCTGATGACAGCATTGGAGCAGATTAACGCCAGTGATCATTGGGGAGGGGTATAAAAAGTCTGGGCAGATCATTTTCTTCCTTCCTTTGTACTAAGAAGGGACGGAGTTTTAGACCAAAGGATACTTCTCCAAGTGGACCCCAGGCACCCAGCACCCCTGCCCAGGCCAGGCCAAGCAGCCCACGTGTGCACCAGGAGAGGTGGCCTTGACATCACTGCTGAAGTCCTGCACCAGTGTGAGCAAAGCTGATGACAGGTCGTGATGGCGAGGAAGGCCAAATGCCCTTTCACATGCTTGATGAGGCCCTGGGGCGTCAGAGGCTTCCATAAAGGGTTTCTAAGCCTTGCGAGTGGACGGCGTGGCACATGGGCTCGGGCAGAGCTGGGGACAGTACTGCTCACCAGCTACTGAGGACAGTGGGGCAGCTGGCCCCCACGTCCTCCACCCCCGACCCTGACATCAAAGCCTGAACTGCAGGACCCTTGCCTTGCATCCCCACCTGCCTTCTGAGAGAGCACCTGGCCGTCTCCTTCCTCATCACCCTGGCATCCTCTTTTTTTTTTTGCGGTACGCGGGCCTCTCACTGTTGTGGCCTCTCCCGTTGCAGAGCACAGGCTCCGGACGCGCAGGCTCAGCGGCCACGGCTCATGGGCCCAGCCGCTCTGCGGCATGTGGGATCTTCCCGGACCGGGGCACGAACCCGCGTCCCCTGCATCGGCAGGCGGACTCTCAACCACTGCGCCACCAGGGAAGCCCTGGCATCCTCTTAAGAAAGGAAAATCAGGGCTTCCCTGGTGGCGCAATGGTTAAGAATCCACCTGCCAATGCAGGAGACACAGGTTCGAGCCCTGGTTCAGGAACATCCCACATGCTGCGGAGCAACTAAGCCCGTGCGCCACAACTACTGAGCCTGCGCTCTAGACCCGCAAGCCACAACTACTGAGCCCGCGTGCCACAGCTACTGAAGCCCGCGCACCTAGACCCTGTGCTCCATAACAAAAGAAGCCACCACAATGAGAAGCCCGCGCACCGCAACAAAGAGTAGACTCTACTCGCCACAACTAGAGAAAGCCTGCACACAGCAACCAGGACCCAATGTAGCCAAAAATAAATAAATTAAATAAATAAATTTTTAAAAAAAAAA
Source organism: Globicephala melas (assembly GCF_963455315.2). Classification (NCBI taxonomy): domain Eukaryota; kingdom Metazoa; phylum Chordata; class Mammalia; order Artiodactyla; family Delphinidae; genus Globicephala; species Globicephala melas. The sequence continues at coordinate 66,554,267 of NC_083325.1, forward strand.
GAAAAAGAAAGGAAAACCAGAAATAGGGAAGGAGACCCTCCTGAGGCTGTTTTCTAACTTCACTCTTTAATGCCCTGATGTTACTATTGAAAAAAGCTAGAGCATTCCAGTCTTTCAGGAGGCTGGGGGCGTGCGGCCCCCGCCCCTAGCCACAGGCTTTTTTTTATTTAGGGGTAGTTGGAGAACCCAACTGAAAGCCCTGACCCACTTCACTTCCTGTTCCTCACTGGAGGAGGTCTCCTCCACACATGTTCCCCAGGGTTATTCTCCTGTTATTGCCTCCACCTCCAGGACCCTAATGTTCCCCAGTTCTTACTAATTTCCTCATTTAAAAAGAAGAATATATAAAGACTAATGAATTACACACCATATATGATGTTGTCTGACATTCTTAATAAGAGAATGAACAGGTCTCTTTACTTGTCTGGCCTCAGTTTGCTCCTCTGTAAAATGGACCTTATATTCCCTGCCCTCAGCTCGTCACACATAAGGGTGCAGTCGGGGCAGACACTCGGCTTCCTTGGCAGAAAGGTACAGTGTTAAATTATTCTCTACTGGATCTGCTTGAAGATGAACAGTAAAAAGAAGGGATAGTGAAACCCACATCAATTATTTCATTTTGTTGCTTAACAGGAAAACATAGCAAAGGTAGCAACCCTTTCTTGTTTTCTGAGAGAGGCCAAGCCAGTTCTCTTAGAAGAGGATGATGCCAAATATAATGGTTGATAACCCATCTCTCCCTCTTCCCAGCACATTTCTCAGAGTATTTGCACTAGTCTTGCACTTGCCAATGCCTTGGCTAGAAGCACACGGTGTGTGAACTGCTGCATTTCCATCAAAGCCCAGGGAGGTTCCACCAGCCTTAATTGGCAGGCAGACGGTGTCCCGCCTTCACAGCCTGCCCTTCTGCACATGGGGACACGGGCAGATGAAAGCTATTTGTTCAACAAGGAACATTAAGAAATACCCTGGTATTGAATGCCAGCAAGTCACCCAGCTCTTTTTTTGTTCTTGGGACCTCCACATGTCCACACAGGCACATACACTTACATGCCAGGGGCACCTCTGCAGTTGAACAAGTGCTCTGTTTTCTGGGTCTAAGGTAGGGAAATCATGCTGACCTCAATCCAAATAGAAACAGAAACTTATCCAACTCATGTTGTTTTACCACTTTGTGTATGCGTGGTTGTCACAAGCAGCAACAAATACCTCCCAGTGACTACAGGGGAAACAGGTGTGAAGGACTGGTGTGATTCCAGTATCTCTGACATTCTCTTCCTTCCATAGAGCGATGACGGGGGGCAGTGGGGGCCATCACCGTGACAGGAGCCCGCACAGGTATAACCATCTGACGGTAAGTAAGAAGGGGCGAGCTGGAGCAAGGGAGGTCAGAAGGGGACCTGCTGTGATGGCCCAAGAGAGAGGTTGTGTCCACGGGAGGCGCAGATGACAAGGTGAGAGGCCATGCAGAGACGGAGGCTTTAGAACTCGGTAATTGTTTGGATGTGAGAGCATAAGGGAGAAGGAATTGGAAAAGTCTTGGAGTTCTTGAGCTTGGGTGACTGGAAAACTGCCACCCTCCGCTGGGAAAACAAAGCCCAGAAGGGACTGATGTGGGGAGAAGAGGATCATGTCAGTTTTAGATGGGTGGGGCGTCCACGTGATGACTGCCTGTTGAGTTGCGACTGTGGCTATAAGTGTTGTCACACCATCCACACTAGTTGTTTCTCTCACTCTGGGATCCCTGGTGGCTAAGGCTTCTGTTCTGAAGGTCAGGTCTGGCAAGTCTCTGTGCCGTGGGTGCTTTGAAGCTGTTGCAGACTAGGTTCTTCAGAGGCAGCTGTGGAGACAGGGTTTGGGGCCAACACTGATGAAAGGAAGGGGAAGAAGCAGGCTTGGGCCGAGAAGGAAGTCTAATGCAGGCTCAACAAATCTCAGCCAATCCTATGGGGAGCTATGGGGGAAATATTACCTGTAAGAGTGTCCCGCATTGGGACAAAATGCCTGGGCCTTTGTTCTCCTGCATCTGCAGTGTGGGCTGTCCTGGGGAAGGCCTGATCTTGGCAGAGGAGGCCCTCTTCAGCCGAGGCTGACCTTGAAGGAGCTGGGAGCTGGATGCAGTCTGCTGACCCCACTCCCAGCAGCTGGGCAGCAGCTGCTCCCCTGAAGCGGATCCAGGTGGCACATTTCCATTTCTATCACAGACCCCAAAGCTTGCAACTCTGCTTTCTTGCCTCTCTTCCATTTGCCGTGCATCACGGAGGACCACAGCTTGGGGAATCCTCCTGGAACGGACAGATTAGATGCCAGCCCATCTTCTCCCTTTTGCAGGCAACAGAAGTAAGGCCCAGAGAGAGGAGTTGACTTTCCTCAGTTCTGACAGTCAGTGAGCGTGAACTCAGGACCAGCACTGGTCCTCTGGCTCCTCAGCCTGTGCTTTCCCAGGAAAAGAGACTGCTCTGTGCCCAGCAAGTCATGGCGGGCAGACCGTTGCTCCCAGCTCGGGGATGGGCTACAGGTTGTGCCCCGTCTTCACCTTCATTGTCTGCAGATTTGCTGGGAGTGCTCAGGACGCACACCCCAAAATTAAGTGAGGTGGGCACAAGACCTGGAGAGCAGACTAAATTCAGATTCGCAGAGAGGCAGGCGTGAGGAGTGCTTAGAAATCAGACTGTCAGATTACCAGAGCAGTTCCTTGCCTCTGATTTTTATCCTGGGACGACGCCAGCTCCGCAGGGGTCATTCTGGAATCTTTCACAATTGCTCTCGATGGACTAGGCATTGGCACGGCCGTCAGCCTGCACTGGGCGCATTAGAGGAAACATCCCCATGAAACAACCCGTGGGACTTCCCATAGAGCTAGCGTTGAGGACACTCTTGATGACATTCCACTGTGTCTTCTGGTTCTCCCTCATGAAGCCCCATGGGGAGCCTCAGCACCAGGAATAGCTGTGCTTCTCTGAAGCAGCTGCTTCATTTTTATAGCATAGGTGTAGTGAATGCTGTCCATGCTTTTCTTTTTTGCTTTGTAGGTTAGGAAGTTAGAGCTCGATTTAAGATAACTTAGTCCAAGTGCGTGGGACCTTAAAATATTTGATAAGGTATTGACCACACCAGGCTTAATCCTCTTCTTTTATTTTCCCTTCCTCCCATATTCCCTCTCCTTATTTTTTTTTAAACTTTGCTCTCTTTCATGTGGTTTCCGTAAACTCCCTCAAATACTTTGTAGGATGATGTAATATGTAAATAACAAAATTAAATGTGACTTTTTGGAGGCCTTCAATTTGTCTTGGGACTTGCTGCTCTGAGTATTTTCTTCTGTGTAACAAGGATGGAGTTGTAATGGCTTCCAGGAGGACCTGAACCTGGCCTTCCCCACCCTGCAGTACAAATCATGGTCGCATCTTGGAACCACTATGGATGAGGTTCAAATGCTAATGGAGTCCTAGAGCAGTCCGACTTCCTAAGCGGTCACCAGAATTCAGGTCTTCCAAGGGTCTGGGGGAGAGTATCATATTTTTCCCACTTTGCCCTGTGTGTGGCCAGGACCAGCTAGTTGAATTGCCTTGCTGGTTGAGATGCAGATGTGATGCAAGTTCATACCCGGAAGTTGTCTGGGTTTTGCAAGGGCACATCACAGTTCTTGGAGGTAATTAAATATCTCCAGGTGGGTCAGTCAATTACAACTGCCTTCACGCTGGTGTTTACACAAGCTGGGACATTTTTTTCCCCTCCTGCAGTCCTAAATGGCCCTTAAGAGGCATTCTTTCCAAGCTGACACATCAAAGCATCTCCTCCTGGTATTTAGAATCTTAAACCGCATTTCCTAGGGGTGAACACATCAGTACAATAGGGATTTGAAAACCAGACGTGTCCACCTTTCTGAGTGACTATCTCTACTGTGGCCAGGGCTTACTGGGCCAAACATTCACTCCAGGATTCCTGAAGTCCTGTGCTTGGCCCTGATGATTCTGTACAAAAGGAATTATTCATTCTCGGATGTCAAGTGGGCCGATCACCACAAGCAGACAACGCCCAGCCCTACACAGGGTGTGTATTATCCTTTGTCTTTGGGTTATTTCAGATCGCGGGGAAGGGGAAGGAAGAGAGCAATGAAAGCTTTTGGAAATGACACTTACAGAGCAGGAATTAACCTCTCTTAGCCTCAAGTTCCTTGTTTGCCAAGGAAGGGGCAGGGATAATAATGCCTACCTTGCAGAGCTGGTATGAAGAGTAAAAGAGCTCAGTGACAGAAGACACCTGGTACAGCACCTGTCACAGAGTCAGACGGGGCTCCTTAAATGGTAACTATTTCGACCGTGTAAAATGCACACGGTCATCTCAACATTGAGGCTTTGCCAGCTCACAGTGTGCTCCATAGACCAGCACCATCAGTATCACCCGGCAGCTTGTTAGAAATGCAATTTCTCAGCCCTGCCCCAACCTGCTGAATCAGAAGCTGCATTTTAAGGAGATCCCCAGGTGACCATATGCACATTACAGTTTGAGAAGCATCAAATTAAGGGACGTCTGTTTTACCTTTGAATCTGGTGGATTTGATGGCATTTCTCTTGGCAGCCACAGTCAGTAAATGAGTCTGTCAGTCAAATCTAGGCAATATTTACCTAACACAGCCTGCTTGGGGCCAGGCTGGCTCTGCGGTAGCTCTGGCCAGCCCGTGGCTTGCCCTGCTCACCTGCCTGCCGCAGTCACCTGCTCAGTGGCCAAGGCTCCGGGGAGATGGAGGGCCCCTTGTTTACAGGGCAAGCACAGATAAGGTTTCTCACAGCCCCACCTGAGCTCCTGAGCCAAGGTAAACTTGCTCTCCAGAATCGCTCCCTGACTGGAAAATGTGTCAGTCTATTTATTTCTCACTCCCACTGGAAAAAAGGTGGGGTGGGGGGGAGTGGTTGGTCATGATGTCATTCTTTCCACGGAACTTCTCAAAGGCATCAAATTTCACGGTGACTTCCAGGCACTGCTTGTGTTTCGCTCCACAGTACAGAACAGAACTGGCCAGAAGCACAAGTTTCTCTTCCTTCTCCCAGCTCTCTGCCCCCTTCCTCCTTCTCTTTCTGGGGTTTTCACTCCCTGAGGGTTCTGCAGGCAGCCCTGCAAAAGGAACCTGGGAGCCACGAGGTGTGGAAAGTTTTCTTAGCATTTCTCTCACAGGTGACCTGCATCTGGGGAAACAGTTGCTGGTTGGTGGGGATGGAGGGCAGGTGCTGGCTCTAAGTGGGTAGGGAAGGAACTCTCTGGGGGCAAGGTTAGCACTTTCCAACACATCAGAGAATTAGGAACAAAGGGTGAAATGATTTTTCTAAAACCATACAAAGAGTCAGCAACAATTGGGACCATTGCATTCATCACAATTCTTGTTTACATTTCTCTGGAGAAGAGCTGAGACTTTCTGATTGGAAAGTCTGGCTCCCACAATCTGACCAGAGAGCACTGGAGGAAATCTGGACTCGTGCTAGGAGTGCGAGCCCATCATTCATTCCCTTTGTCAATACATCAAGATGTCCTGTCATTCAACATTGCTTCCATCTCAAGTCTGAGGTACTTACTAAGAAAATGAGAATTAATAGAATAAGAGAAGGGCATTATGCAGACCAATAAAGACAATGTGCCGTGAACTGAGAAATATGATTAATCCAGTCCAATTTAAAAACTTTAAAAAATGTATTTGTAATATTTCAACATGTAGATAAAATCAGAGACTAACACAGTGAACACCTATGGACACACTTCACAGCTATATCGGTCAGGACAGAGTTGGTTGTGCTGTGGTAACAAACATCCCTAAATTTCAGTGGCCAAGAGCAATAAAGGTTCATCTCTCACTCATCCACCTGTACTCCACAGGTTATCTGGAAATATCATGTCTGCTTAGGGCCTGGGGAGGAGAGAAACTTTGTCTCTGGGCTGCCATGTTGGCCAACACTTTTGTGCACTGACACCAGAAATGTAAGTCACTTCCACTTCAGTTCATTGGCCAAAGTCTCCAGGCTACCCCTAACTTCAAAGTGAATGGAAAATGCAATCTTACCATGGGCCTGGAAAGCAGAGAGCCAGAAATATTTGGTGGACAGCATTAATGATGGCCACATCAGCTTTAGAAAATATTAGCATATTGTCTTATTTGCTTCAGGTCTTTTTACTTCAAAGAAAGTAAATATTAGAGACACAGCTGAGTTTCCCTCTGTCCTCTTCCCCACTCCATTCTCCTCTCTCATTTCCCAGAGTGAAGCACTGTTTTGAATTCAACATCCTCGTGCATGTTTTTATATTTTTTATTATATTTATTGCATTTTTATGTATCCATAAACATTATAAAGTAGTATTATGCTTTGAAACTATATATGTATATGTGTGTGTATACATAATCATAATCTTCTGCAATGTGCATTTCTCCCCTAGCATTACAATTATGAGATTTTCATCTATGCTGACACACACTGTACTGTATTCCATTGTATAACTATAATACAATTTAGTCATCCAGTCTCATGGACTTTTAGGTTGTTTCCATGTGGCAGCATACATCTTAATACATGTCTCCTTGTGCATATATACAAGACTGTACGCCTAGGAGTGGGATTTCTGGACACGACCACCTACAACTTTACTAGTAACAGCCAAATTGCTCTCCAGAATACTTGTATCAATTTACAATCCCACCAGCAGTGAATGAGGCTCCATGACATAACAGATCTTTGCCAGCACTTGGCATTGTCTAACATAAATTTTTGCTGAGCTGGTGGGTGTGTATGGTATAACATTACTGTTTTAATTGGTATTTCTTTGATTAATAGTGAAAGCAAGCATCTCTCTGTATTTTTATTGACCTCCCGGGGTTCCTCTTCTGCAAATCGATAGTTTATATTCTTTGCCCATTTCCCCCCATGTGTTGTTTATCTTTTTCTAATTAATTTTAGAGATTTCTTTACATGTTATAGTCACTGAAAATATCTTCTCCCAGGCTATGGCTTGTTTTTCACTTTGTTATAGTGGCCTTTTGTTGTGTAGAAGTTAATTTTAATGTAGTCAAAATTATCCATTTTTTCTGGTTTCTATTTGTGTGTGTGCATTTCTTAGAGAAATCCTTCTTTATCTTAAAGTCATGAAGAATTTTTCTATAGTTTCATCTTGTATCTTAAACTTTTGCTTTTTGTTTTTATTGAAGAATTCTTTAATCTACCTGGGGTTGATTTAGGGTAGAAATCTACTTTTGTATTTTCCATATGAAAACAGTTGCTCCTTAGACTCGTTTACTAAATAGATCCACACTGATTTGTGACATCTCTGCCTTATATTCTTTCCAAGTACAGGTGGGCCAGTGGCTGGGCTCTCTATTCTGCTCCATTGGTCTATCCTTTTGCCCAAATGATATTGTCTTCATTACTAAATATGTTGATGATAAGTCTTGATATCTGGTAGGGTAAGCTCTTCTACCTTGTACTTTTTCAAAATTGCTTCTCAGTTATTCTTGGCCCTTTCCTCTTCCAAATCACTTTTGGGATCAGATTGTCTAGTTCCAAACAAAACAAAACACCCTGTTGGACTTTGATTAAAATTCCATAGATGAATTTGACATCTTTATGATTTTGAATGTTCCTATTTATTCATTTCATTTTGTATGACATGTGATTATGATTTCCAAACCCTCCGTAAGACTCCTCATTTCCTCCTCTGCTCCCCTCTCCAACCCTTCTCACTTTTACTCAAGCATTGCTTACTTCCTATTTCTTATTGCAGCTTCAGTATTTTTACTTGTATTTCTTTTTTTAAAAATTTATTTACTTATTTTAATTTTTGGCTGCGTTGGGTCTTCGTTGCTGCACACGGGCTTTCTCTAGTTGCAGTGAGTGGGGGCTACTCTTGGTTGCGGTGCATGGGCTTCTCATTGCGGTGGCTTCTCTTGTGGAGTACGGGCTCTAGGCACACAGGCTCAGCAGTTGTGGCTCTCAGGCTCTAGAGCACAGGCTCAGTAGTTGTGGCACACAGGTTTAGTTGCTCCGCGGCATGTGGGACATTCCCGGACCAGGGCTCAAACCTGTGTCCCCTGCATTGGCAGGCGATTCTTAACCACTGCGCCACCACGGAAGCCTTTTACTTCTATTTCTTATCTGCTTCAAAGATCTCCTAATTCTTCCAACTTTTCCCAGTGTGCAAAAGGTAAAACCTAGACACATATCATAACGACAAAGGGTAAAGAAAAGGGTTCCAATAGTCTCCTATGAGCAGATATGACAGCATAATTACATATAGGGGGGTGCACAATAATCTTTTCTGATCTTCAGGAGGTAGTATGGGAAAGAGGCCATTCTGCTGAGTTTGAATCCCAGCTCTATCATTTACCAACTCCAATTTTGGGCAAATTACTTAACCTTACTCTGCCTCAGTTTTCCCTTCTGTAATGTACGGATGAAAATATTAATTATCTCACAGCATTAGTATGAGAAATAAATAAGTTAACGTATGTAAAGTGCCTGGTATATTGTGTGTTATCTATTATTGTCATTACTAAGATAGGATTACCATGGCATACCAGGAATGTGGCTAGTTTGAATGTTCAAACTAGATAATGTCAGAGTAACTCAGTAATCTTAACACCAGACAGAGAACTTACTGGTTAGTGTTGTATCCTCTCATTAGGTAGAAGGGCACCAGCCACATTATTGCAGGTTTAATCATTAGTGGTCCTCAGTGGTGCTAGTTTAGTGTTAACCATGTTGCAAATGTCACAGAATCTTTGAGTTCAGGGTTGGATGGTGCCCAAGAAAATCAAATCTAATTTCTTACCTCATGCTTGAAACCTCTTAAAATAAAGCTATAGAAGAGGAAGACTTTTATGAAAGAAGATCAGAAAAGCAAGAATATTGAAAGGGTATCAGATCTACTTAAAAAATAAAACTGAGGAGATGGTAGAAAATAGTATGAATCAATAAAGTTTCAAAGATTGCTGGGAGTGGCCATTAAGAGAAGCTGAGGGCTTCCCTGGTGGCGCAGTGGTTGAGAGTCTGCCTGCCGATGCAGGGGACACGGGTTCGTGCCCTGGTCCGGGAAGATCCCACATGCCGCGGAGCGGCTGGGCCCGTGAACCACGGCCGCTGAGCCTGCACGTCCGGAGCCTGTGCTCCACAACGGGAGAGGCCACAACAGTGAGAGGCCGGGCGTACCGCAAAAAAAAAAAAAAGAGAAGCTGAAAGTAAGGGGGGTGGTTCTAAAGAGCTGATAGCCTGGGTCCAAAAGAGAGAATTTCATTCAGAAAAATGTCTGTGCCTTGGACACCAAGGGCATATTCTCAAGAGTCCACATTACTGCCTAAATGGGTTATTTGAAGGGTCTTGGAACAACCCCTCCCCTCTTCCTGCCACCAGGCTGCCAAGAGACCTGGTACTTCTACTTTTGTGTTAAGACCTTGGGTGCCCTACTGAAAGAATATATATATATATAATTTATGAGGAGTAAGCCCATATCATCCAAGGAACACTTAGATTGAATTCCTCAGCTTAGGCCTAGCTAAGAGCAGGACATAAGTTATATACATAGCAAAAGAAGTTCTGCTGGGCAGAGGGGAAGGGAAATGCTCTGGGTGTTGGGACCCTCTTACAAGCAGGGAAGGTCAGAATGGAGCCTCAATGAAACCAGAGCAGGGAATGGTGGGGGGATGGAGTGAGGTAATACAGTATAGGGTTGTGAGTGAGGGTGTGGGAGGGGAGGGTGAAGGGTGGATGGAATCACCCACCTGGAGTTGGCTCTAGCTCCCAGAGGTTTCTTTCAAATGATCTGAAGAGCCACAGACCTGTGGGGAGTCTTGACCCCCTCCAAGGAAGCAGGGTTAGATCAAGGCCCACATGTCCCCATGTGGGATCTCCCTTCTGAACGCAGACTCCAGGGTCAGAGAGTTTTACATGCACTGTGGTTTGTCCCTGATGAGAGCAGCACCCTGTTTACAAGCACTTAAATATTTTTTTGCTGCCCCTTACACCCCTGGAAGCTGGAAAGGACAGTAACATTCTCCCCAAGATATGGAAGAGAACACTGAGGGTCAAAGAGGAGGGCAACTTGCCATTGGTTCCACAGCTGGACAGGAAGGAGTCAGACAGGCCTCACATCGGGAGCCCCACAGCTGCCAGAAGGGAGCTTTGAGCCAAATGGAGAGCTGGTCAAAGCTATGGCAGGCACTCACCCCAGGTCATTATCTTAGAACATGACCGGGCTGGGCTGGCTGCCCTAGGTGTTTCCTCCCACAGGGAGGGGTCTGCTAAGGAGCTGCCACCTTGTAGAGGTCATACACCTGGGTGTGGGCACACAGTACTGTCATGAGGCTTGGTTGCTGCCCCGGCTGCAACAGCACCTCCTGCTCTAGCCCTGTGGTCACCGCCACTCCTCCATTCTCTTCATTCATTCATTCAACACACAGTGAGCACTGACACACTAAGAATACAGAGGCAAAATAGGCCCCTATCACGGCCTTTTAGCGTGGGGGAAGGAGGCAGTGGCTAAGCAGACGAGGGCAACGAAATCTTGACTCTCTTTTCAAGAGCGGGAGGATAGTGAAGTGGTTAGTATCACAGACTTTGGAGCCAGAATGGGAAAATGAATTAAGGCAGGAGGATATATTTGAAGGTATCGTAATTGAGAATGTTGTAGAAATAAAGAAAATATAAAACTTCTGTTGAAAGGATTCAGTGTTAAACAAGATAGATAAAAAAAGGAACTCACACCTAGAAATATTGTAGTAAAAGTTAAGAACATTAACAACAAGGAAAATTCTCAAAATATTTATAAAGAAAAAGTAGATCAATGAAAAAGGAAAAAGAATCAGAATTATATGAAACCTCAATAACAAAAATGCATACAAGAAAGCAATGAAGTAATATTTTTAGTGTTGGTGGAAAAGGACTTCAAACCGAGAATTTTATATCCAGCCAAAACATCATTTAAATGCAAGTAAAATAAAAGTAGTATCAAGTATATAAGGCTTCAGAGGGCTTACTCCAAACCCCTTTTGAAACATTCTTAGAGCCAATTTTTCAATGCAGGAAATTAGAAAAAAGCTCCAGAATAAACCTAGAAGGAGGAAGAGGAGAAGGATGAGGGAGGAGGAGGAGGAGGAGGAGAAGGAAGAGGAGCAGAAGGAGGGGAGGAAAGGAAAACATAACATAATGTCAGAAATCAGAGAGACAGAGTGCAGAAACAACAAGACATTAAGCTGGTTTCTTGAAAAGGTTGTAAAATATACAAATAGTATATGACAAAGTTAGAAGAAGAAAAAAGATATGTAAACATGCAATTAATATTGAAAGAAGCACCAGCACAAAAAGTTTTAGACTAACAATATTATGAAAAATTGAAATTTGGAGACATTAAAATTGATACAATTCTGGAAAAATATGAAATTCCAAAGTTGCAACAGTAATAAACAGCAAACTGAATTGTCAAGTATTCAATAAAGAATTACAGTGTAATCAAAGACCTCCCCTCTTCCTGAAAAGCCCTAGGCTCAGATGGTTTTACAGATAAGTTCCACCTAATCATAAGGATGAGATAATACCCTGACATATACAAACTGTTCCAGAAAATAGAAATCAGTTTCGCCTTTGTTATAAGACTGGTCTAACCTTCATTACAAAGTCAGATAAGGATGGTAAAAAAAAAGAAACAAAAAACTATAAGGCTATTTCATGTTTGAATATTGATATGAAATTCTACATAAAATATTACCTAACTGTATCCAACAGTGTATTTAAAAAGTTATGACCAAGTAAGGTTTATTTTTAGAATACATGGAAGTTTAATGTGAGAAAAAACTATTAATGTAATTTTTACCATTAATGAACAGAAGAAGAAAAATTTCATGATTATCTCAAGAAATGTTTTAAAAAACATTTGAACTTTTATTGTGAAAACCATCTGTATCAAATAAACACTTTTGAATTTTTTTAAAAAGTCTCCAAAAAAACTAGAATAAATGTTTATTTTCTCAACTTGATGAAGGCTATATATTAAGTGTCTACAACATATATATTACATGGAGAAAGTTTAGATTCATCCCCACAATCAAGGGTGCCTGTTATCACTGCTATGGCTCAGCATAGTACTAGAGACTTAGCTAAAGCAATAAAAATCAGAAAAATAAATAACAGCTATAGGAAGGAAAGAGAGAGAACTCTGACCGACCACACTGACAACTCAACATAATAAAAAAATTATTAGCACTAATAAGAAAGCTCAGCATTTGCTCAATGAAGATATCACAAATATCTTTCTTCTATTGATATATCACCTATAGAAAGTATACTAAAATAGAAAATATATGAAAAACATACAGTTTTTTTCAAAATAGCAAAAACAAAACAAGCCATGATGTATTTGAGTATCATTCTTACAAAAGACGCATAATACCTTTAAAGAGAAAAAAATTAAACAAAAAAATCAAACCTACAGAATGGGAGAAAATATTTGCAAATCATATATCTGATAAGGGGTTAAAATCCAAAAAATATAAAGAGCTCATATAACTCAATAGCAAACAAACAAATGTTCTGATTTTTTTTTAAAGAGACATCTTTCTAGAGAAGACATACAAATGGCCAACAGGTAAAAAGGCACTCAGCATCACTAATCATCAGGGAAATTCAAATCGAAAGCACAATGATATATTACCTCACACCTGTTAGAATGACTGTCCTCCAAAAGGCAAGAGATAACAAATGCTGGCAAGGATGTAAAGAAAAGGGAACCCTTCTGCACTGTGGGTGGGAATGTTAACTGGTGCAGCCACTATGGAAAACAGTATGGAAGTTCCTCAAAAAAAATAAAAATAGAACTACCATATGGTCCAGCAACCCCACTTCTAGATATATATCCAAAGGAAATGGAAACAGGATTTCTAAAAGAAATCTGGACTCCCATGTTCTTTGCAGCATTTTATTCAGGATAGCCAAGATTGAAAACAACCTAAGTGTCTGCCAGTGGATGAATGGGTAAAGAAGATGTGAGATACAGATATAGATATAGACATAATCTCACATCTTCTCTATCCATTCATATGTTTTATATATATATGAATGTTATTCAGCCATGAGAAAGAGGGACATCCTGCCATTTGTGACAACGTGGATGGACCTTGAGGGCATTATGCTAAGTGAAGCAAGTCAGACAGAGAAAGACAAATACTGTATGATATGACTTATACGTGAAATCTAAAAAGCTGAACTCATGGAAATAGACTATAATGGTGATTGCCAGGGGCCGGAGGTGGGGGAAATGGGGAAATATTTGTCAAAGGGTACAGAATTCCAGTTATAAGATGAAATAGTTCTGGGAATCTAATATACAGTATGGTGATTATAGTTAATAATACTGTATTTATACTTGAAAGTTGCCGAGAGTAGAACTTCAATGTTCTCACCACAGAAAAAGAGATGGTAATTATGTGATGTGATGCAGGTGTTAGCTAGCACTATGATGGTAATCATTTCACAATATACAAGTATATCAAATCAACATCATTGTACACCTTAAACTTACACGATTATATGTCAATTATATCTCAGTAAATCTGGGGAGGAGGGCAGAAACTTCAGTGTGCATAGAAATCATATGGGGAATCTTGTTAAAATGCAGATCTAATTCAGTAGAAGTTGGTGTACCTGAAATTCTGCATCTCTAACAAGCTCCCAGCTTCCAGATGGCAATGCTGCTGGTCTAGGGACTACATTTTGAGTAGTAATGCAATAGATCTGTGCTTTCCAATAGGTAGCCATATGAAGCTATTTAAATTTTAATTTAAATTAATTAAAATTAAATTTTAGCTCCTCAGTCACACAAGCCACATTGCAGCTGCTCAAATAGCCACACGTCGCTAGCGGCTACCATACTGGACAGTACAAAAGTATAGAACATTTCCATTATCGTGGAAAGTTCTATTGGACACCACTGCTTCAGCATCCAACTATTAAAGAGTACGTAAAACTTGTAAAAGAATCAAGATCAAAGCAAGAGTTCAGTGATTTACTGTCAGCCTTACAAGGAGCTTACTCGGACTTTAGGTGACGGTGAGGACGGACTAATGTGTTGATTGTGGACATCACTGTCACCAACCTGGATGAAGGACTCCGAAGCATGTACAGTAAATAAACAAATAATACAAAACGAGGAGGGAAACACTTCCAAGATGATAAAAAGTCTAGAATAATATAAAACAAATCAGAAGCCAATAAGAATAAAACAAATTAAGTAGGCACAAGTAGCAGGTAATATACTTAGGGATGCAGGAGTAGGGGATGAGTAAAGCATATAAATATAAATGGGAAATGACTAGAAGTGTAGAAAAAAAGGAATCAAAATTAGGGTCCATGAGTTGTGAACGACAATAACAAAAAAATGCTTGTTAATAGCATCATAAACACATTATTGGTCAGAAATGTATCTGGCTCAAGCCTACAAATGAATGAATGAATGAATCAATCAATCAGTGAAAGAACCAACCAACCAAATCAGAGGGGGTGCCCATTTAGGGGGTAAGAAGAGGTGTTGAGTGGGAACACAAATTGGGGATGATAGGAAAAGGAAATAAAATTAAATCAAACAAAACAAAAGAAGGTCTTCGCTTAGCTTGACGATGATAATGTACATAAGTTGAGAATGATGACCTTATATGTCTATACCGGGAGTTTAAAAAGAGAGAAAGCAGATGGAGAGAGATAGATCTCTCTTGATAGAAACATTAGTACAAGGTGGTGTCTTTAAGGCCATAAGACCAGGTTCTGAATTGGTTGGGGTTTTGTCATTGTTGTTCTTGTTGTTTTTTAACTACTGCTTGACTTTGGACAAATTGTTAAGCTGGCTGAGAGTCTCTTTCTCTTAAAAAATTGGAGTTAAAACTGTATCTGTCCTACCTCCCTCTCAGGACTGTTGGCCTGGTGAACAAAATCACAAATGAGATAGGAAGTTGTGCTCCTGGGAAGAACTGTAAAGTGTTGTTACTGTGACGAGTGCCGGGTTGGGGGTGAGCAGCAACGGGGTCCTTGGTCTCTCGCACTTAGCCTCACCAGCAGCATTTCAGTTCTGAGCTGTCTGGCTGGGAAGGGACTCTGCCCACCATCCCTGGGGCTGAGGGAGCTGGGCCACATCACTGAAACTCAGGCCTCTCAGGTGCTGCCGGGGAGGTTTGGGGCTCTCCTCTGAGGACACAGGACCCCGGAGGACAGGCAGCCCATGTGAAGCATGTCAACTGGAGTGGAGTGTCCTGAGGTCAGAGTGACCCTGATCAGAGAATGGGGGCAGTGGCATCTCCTCCTCTGCCTACCACCTCCACATCCCCAGCTCCACACCCCCTCCCCTGGCCTCCCAGCACAGGTGTCAACCTGGCCTCCTTGTCAACAGCTCACGTGCTAGTGAGAGACACTAGAGCAGCCTTCATTCAAACCCAGCTCCACTAACCTGCCAGCACATTTTATAATTTGCAAAGTACTTTAGCTGATCATCCTACGAGGCAGTTGTTATTACCTTCTTTTCATGGATGCAGACGCAGGCACAAACAGGGAGAGTGACAGAAGATAGACACTGGGGGATTCAGGACCCAAATCTTGGATTGTTTGTATTCGAATCCGTGCATGTTTCAGTGTCTTGTGCTGCTGTGGGCCTCTTGCCTTCTGGATGCAGGGGACCCAGAAGAGGAGAATGCTTTTCTTTCCATACCCCTGGCTCCCAGATGCATGCCACCTGAAACCACAGCGGTCCACACCGGCGCTTTCCTACTCTTTCTTTGGGTTCCCTCTCGGTGAAAAATTCTTACTCCCAGACCTCCGTGGGCTTTAAAGGATGTAAGCACCTATATAGAATGGCAGGCTTCTGCCCTCTGCTGGCAACTCACGAGATTGCCCTGAGCTAACCCATCCATTCAATTCCACCAAATCCATTTCTTCTTCTTTGAGATCACTTTCTTTCTTGAATAAATACTCTGGGATTTTTCCAGCTCTTACTGTGTCTGAACAGAATACAAATCATAATATCATACAATTAGCATCAGACTAAAAGTTAGGAAACCTCGGCTCGAAACTGCTTGTTTTTTGTGGGATATTGGGCAAATCTTTCAGCTTCTTTGAGCCTCAGTTTCCTTATTTGTAAAATGGGTATAATATCTACCCCTTGGAATGACCGCGAGGATTGAATGATAGGAAATACTTGAGGGTCACAGAGTGGGGTCTGAGGAGAGTCCCAGTTAATATTGGTTCATACTCATGGCTTTGCAGGATTTCCAGGACTCCTCCACTTGCAGGAGACCTCCTAAATTCAGTTCAAATATTTCAAAGAATCATAGAGCTGGAAGGCAGCTAAAGGCAGGTCACAAAGTAGTTTTTAGAGGCTCCCTGTAACGCACATTAAAAGTAGCCAACACCCTATTCATTGTTCAAATAGTCCTGCCCCCAAACCTCACCCCATATCCTCACAAAATGCGGAAGCTGAGCGTCTTGAGAAGCAGCCTATTTCCCCTTTGGCCAACTTGGCCTGGGAGCAAGTTCTCTCTCCCTTGTGGGAGAGCATCCCACTTGACCCAGAAGTGAGGACCAGAAGTAAGGTCAAAGGGAATGCTTGGGGCATACGGTACTTTCTGCCAAAATCCATTTGCTCTGCTCTTCAGTGGATTAGTGTAAGCTGGGGGCTGCCTGGTTCTGCCTTTATTAAAACATCTCATTCTTGAATTCTCCCACGTTGGAGTGACATTTGGAAGAAGAGAGTCCCTACCTTACAATGCAAGTGTTTTTGAGTGAGTCTTTTGGCCATTCATAGCTCCATGTGGAAGCCAGCCCCACTCACTGATGCCTGCAGCACAGGGGTCAGAACTACCATTGGTGAGAGGTTATTTGGGGACAGGTAAGCCTGGATGGGGTGAGGGACCTAGAGCAGTGAGGGGACCAGGGAAGGCCATCTGGGGAGAAGAGCACCCAAACCGGGAGGCTGGGGACATGTTCAGAAAAGGAGGTGGAGAAGGCAACTTGAATTTCTTGACAGTTTTGGCAGAGGAGCTGCTGAGAATCATCTCATACTCTTTGCCACTTGCGGGCAGGTTTTGCATTCCTGCATTAAGAAATCACCCAGTCTGGGGACTTCCCTGGTGGCACAGTGGTTAAGAATCCACCTGCCAATGCAGGGGACATGGGTTCGAGCCCTGGTCCGGGAAGATCCCACATGCCTCAGAGCAACCAAGCCTGTGCGCCACAACTACTGAGCCTGCGCTCTAGAGCCCGCGAGCCACAACTACTGAGCCGCATGCCACAACTACTGAAGCCAGTGTGCCTAAAGCCCGTGCTCCTCAACAAGAGAAGCCACCGCAATGAGAAGCCCACGCACCACAACAAAGAGTAGCCCCTGCTCGCCGCAACTAGAGAAAGCCCACGCGCAGCAACGAACACCCATGCAGCCAAAAAATTAAAAAAAAAAAAGAAATCACTCAGTCTGGATGGCTACACACCTCAGCCTCCCAGAGCCCTCCCATTCTCCCCAGAACCCAAATCTGATTGCCAAGCATCTGCCCTACAGCTCATTGTTCTCCTACTTAATCCATCTTCTATTCCCTTTGGAGGGAAGGGAGAGGGATAGTGATGATGTGGAGGAGATACAGGCAGGTTTGCCCATTCCTTCCTTGCCTTTTATTTGTACATTACAGACACGGTTTCCCTGACTCACTATTTGTGGGGTCTCCAATTAATTCTGAATGCTTCATCTCCCCTGCTAGTCTGTGGGAGCCTTGAATGTAGGAACCAGGACTTCATGTGTCTGAAGCCTCACATAGTGCCTGGCACAAGACAGGTGTACAAAAATGTGTGTTGAATTTAAATGAACAGCAAGTCACCTGAACAGTTTAAAGTTGGAAGCTTGACATCATTTAGTCTAGTAGCTCTCAAACTTGGATGTGCATTAGAATCACCCTGGGAGCTTTAAAAAAAAAATTAGAGCCCTAGTCCCTCCTTAGACCACTTAAATCAGAATCTCTGAGAGCAAGATTTTCATAGTTAAATGACCAGAAAAGAGCTCATCACCTGAAGGCATGCTGCAGTGAATCCTTTTATGAAACTGAGGTCACTTTCTAATGCACCCTAATTATCCACTGCATTATGTTTCAGTCATATAATACATTTTCTTAAAGTTGAGCCTATGTGCTCTAAATAAATAGAACATGAATTTTTAAATAAGTAACTAGCAAATATAGAAGGAAAAAGGTAATTTTCACTGGGTATTCAGAGACTTGCCCATTTGTGGAGTGGCAAAAGGTTCAGCATGATATCATAATGGTTGAGCTGAATTTCATTTGAAAAAATGACAAATAACCCAAAGGATGGAAAGGAGTGAGAGAAGGAAGACCCCCACCCCCAATAAGAGTCTTTGTGTGACCTATTGGGACAGATTCTGGTCCAAAGACACCTTCTTTGGGGACTTCCCTGGCGGTCCAGTGGTTAGGACTCCGCACTTCCCCTGCAGGGGGCAAAGGTTTGATCCCTGGTCGGGGAACTAAGATTCCATATGTCTCACGGTGTGGCAAAAAAAAAAAAAACCCAAAAAACAAAGACACCGCTGGAAATGTGTATATATCTGAATATCCTCCGTTTAAACAGAACAGAAGTGATAAGAATCTAGTGTGGGTTTTAATTATATTAAAGTGTCTGCTGAGAGAAGCTTGGCCAGCACTACCTACACAGCCCCAGCTGCATGGAGATGGCAGGGAGGGTTTTATAGATCACAGCACTTCAGGACTGGAGCAGGATAGAGACAGGCAGAACCTCAACGTCTTTCTCTGAGTGTGGTCCGGAACCAGCAGTGTGGACCTCCCTCATCCAGGAGCTCGTTAGACCTACTGAATCTGAATCTGCACCATAACAAGATCCCTGGATGGTGTACAAATACACGGAAGGTTAAAAACATTGCCTTTAAAGGTGCCCCACTCAGCCCCCTTCTGATGATTGCCACTGGCTTTACATGGAGAGGGCTAGATCTTTTCTTTCTCACCCCAGTAGCCAGTGTGTAATAAACTCTTACAATATTTTAACAGCCTTTCTGAGCCCTCATGACATTTTCTCTTTATAGGGAAAAGAAAAAAAAATTAAAAAGAAATGAAATAGTTGTCATTACTGATTTGAGGCCCAGAGGGAGAGAGGAAGAGATCAAAAGTCAACATCTGTGATTCTGCAAATAGAAAATGAAATGTTTCCCAGGCGGGCTGGGAAGCAGCCATCGAGTGCTCGGCTGGTCCTTCGTGGTCCTGTCGGAGGTGGCTGAGTTCAGCCCAGAGCCTTTAAAAGGCTGAGGTGGGAGCGCTTAGCCAAACCCCCAGGAAAACTTGAGGTGGGTCTGCAAAGGCCTAGGCACCAAGAGCGCAGGCCACTAACAGTCCTCTGCTCACTGGAGACCCTCACAAGGAGCAGGATAAAATATCACCTGGACGTTGGACACTTCGTACAGGTAATGCTCCAGTTACCTCCTCCCCACCCCCACCCCCAGCTCTGAGCCTTGTCCGTCCTCTGTCTGGGGACCAGGTCTATCTGGGGAGCATGAAAGTGATGTAGAGTCCGGAGCCTTCTTTCTGCTCTGAGAGAAAAGCCAGAGTGTTGCAAAGTAATCAAGCTACCAGCGTTCTGTGCTGGGGTCGAACATGATGGGGGCCGGTGGGGTGGTCAGGGAGTGAGGGGATTCGTTCCAGAGACTTAAGTCTCCCAGAAATCCCTGTGATCCATCCATACCTGGATGGGCTTCCCCATCAGGGCTCCCAGAAGAGGTGGGACAGAAGCAAAAGTAGTGAATGTTACAACTGGCTTTAGTGAGCTCCTCCTGTGGGCCAAGCATGACACCAGGTCCTTTTCAAGCATCATCCCTGTTACTCTGAACAGGAACCCTACAAAGCAAGCAGTCTCCCATTTTACAGAAGAGGAAAGCTGAAGCTCAGAAGGCATGAGTACCATCCCTATGTTCAAAGAATTAATACACAGCAGAGCTTGGATGAGTACCCAAGCTCAGTGGTCTTCTCCCTACTGTACCTGCCTCTGTACCCAGGGCTTGAGAAGCACCCAGTTCTGGCCCTAGCCCTTAATTAATTGGCCCCATAACCTTAAGCAAGGCCTTTTGTTTCTCTTGGCCTTGGTGTGCTCATTTGTAACAATGGGGATTAATAGGCCTCCCTTGTGTTTTAAAGTGCCTGGCACTCAGCAAATCCCCAGTGAGTACTAGTTTTCTTCCTTCTTCCTTTTAAAATGAAGGGATGGCCTTGGCACTAAGATGTAAGTCGTGGAGGTTTAAGACTGTGTGGCTGACCACCCGCAGGGAGGGCTACTATCTCAGATGGAAGGGCTCCTCCGGCGGGGTTCCTGTGTGAACCAGCATCTTTGCTCTCCTTCATTGCCACACCTGGCTCAATGCTCTGATCACTCTTGTCCTCTGTGTAGCCTTGGGACCTCCAACCAGACAGGCTCACCTTGACCCAGATGCAGTTTTCTTTTCCCTACTCTGAATTCTGGCCAAGAGCAAACCTCAGATACACTGACCTCAGGACCATCGATTCTTGGGCCTTCTGCCGGCACTCCCAGCCTGCAGGGCTCCAGTGAGGGAGGGTGCTGGGGGGGCAGGGCTAGAATGGTTCCTCTGCTCCGCATCCCCTCTCCACCCTGCGTCCCCTCTCCACCCTGCATCTCCTCTCCACGGTGGGGAGAACACATGTCAGTCCAGTGATTCAGTGCTGAGGGGCCCCGAGCCAGAGTCCCCTGGCACCCTGAACAGGGTGCTCATTGCTGCCTGGGCTCACACCTTAATCACTCAAGAATCAGAGCTGGGTATCACTGAACCACTCTTCATTCCTGACTGAGTACTAGGCAAACGGTCAAAATTGGATGCATTCCTGGCTTGAAGGTTGAGAGTAGGAAGAAACATCTTCTTTGTATATTTTTTCTATATGTTTGGGTTATGGTTTCTTTGGGGGGTAAAGCATTAAATGTTGGTGCTCTTTAAGCAGTAATTCCATCTTCCTGAGGACATATTCTGGGATAGGAACTAAGGTGTATATAGATGTTCATGACATGGCCACTAAAGATACAGAAAATAGCATAAATGTTCAACAATAGGGAAATTGTTGAACAATTATGCTACAGCTTTATGATGGACAATGATATCCATTAAAAGTGATGTTTTCAGGGGACTTCCCTGGTGGTCCAGTGGTTAAGACTTCGCCTTCCAATGCAGGGAGTGCAGGTTCGATCCCTGGTCGGGGAGCTAAAATCCCACATGCCTCGTGGCCAAAAAACCAAAACATAAAGCAGAAGCAATATTGTGACAAATTCAATCAAAGTTTAAAAATGGTCCACATCAAAAAAAAAATCTTAAAAAGAAAATAAATAAAAGTGATGTTTTCCAAGAACTTTAATCACTGGGCAAATACAAGAATCATGTTAAGAGAAAAAAGTGGGATTCAGAACTGTATACACAAATTAATTATAATTGTGAAACTATATGTAATACAGATGTGTATGTGTATATAATATATAATAGAAAAATATGTAAAAGACAAAACCCTAAATGTTAACAGTAGCTGTGGATTATTTAATTATGGGTTTATTTATTTATTTCCTCGTTTAATCCTTTCTATATTTTCAGGTTTTCTTGTCAAATTTTAAAAATATATTTTAGGAGAGGGAAATCTGTTTGTATAAAGGGCATTCTTTAAACCCCATCCAACCAGTACCCGCCACGCAGGCTGATGCTGGGCTCCTGGCTCACCTTGTTGGTGTGTGGCAGCTGTGAGTCCATTGTCCCTCTTGCTCCAGCCCAGTCTTCTCCATCTGCTTCTCCAAATCCTGAGCCAGCTGTGTGTGTGGCTCTGTGGGTCACCAACTAACCCTGCAAGTCACCTGCGTCACTGAAAGGAAGCAAGACAAATGCAAGTTACAGTTTCTCCCTGAGGGGCCCAGTTCATTTTTGTGGGTTCCAGTTTGTCCTTTTCTCCCCTACTTCACATCTATCTTTCCTTCCCAACTGCTGGCCCAGGGGACTTCAGGCCCAACACTGGTTGCAGAAACAATGACTTTATGTAGACTGCTTAACCAGATCCACAACTGTGTGATGCCTAATTCTCCCCCAAATGTCTTTACTTGGTATCACTCATCATGGCTCTGCCTCTGTGATCAAACTCCAGTGGATAAAGTGAGGGGTGCAGGGACACAAAGATAAACCCCAGAGCTGGGCTTTGATCCCAAGACTCTCCAAAGCCCACCTTCTTCAATGACAGTATACAAATACAGATTCCAGGGCCCACCCCAGACCTACTGAGTCAGAGTCTCTCATGTGTGAGGTTGGGAATCTGAATTTTAAATACTCTGTCCAAGTGTTTCCTCTGCACTCTAAAGTTTGAGAAGTCCGAGGGAGTAGAGTTGGTCTTCCTTTCCCCACCCTATGTGTTCAAATCTGTACTATATCTCTGACATCGATGCCCTTTGGAGGAGGTGATTTTCTCTTGCTTTTTTCCCATCACCTGTGCTCCTCCCCCTGGAATGGGCTGACATCTGAAGGCTGGACTCCCAGGCCAGCTGCCTGCCTTCAAGCTATCGTCCCCCTTGGTCTCTGGCCAAGTGGCTGCCAGTTGGCTGCCAGGGGCAAAGGGCAGCTGACTCTCAGGCTGGGGCAAAAGGTCAAGGGTACACCCTGCTTGAGTAGACAGTTACCAGCCCATCAGGGAAGCTCACACAGGGCACCCACATTGGGGCAGCAGTGGCCTCTGCTGGACACACAGCCAGGAAATGCCACCTCTAGGTTGACCCAGGCTTTGCACTATGATGGCCTCAGCCCACTGGGAGCAGCTGGATGGACATGAGATGGATCTGAAAGCCTGAAGCCACACCAGGTCACATGCCTGAAGAGATCCCTTTGCAGGAGAGTCTGAAAGGCCTGCTGTGCCTTTGTTCCAAGGAACTGAGTGTTTTACAGACTTTCACAATCCAGTTCAATGCACATTTGTCAGGTGTTTGCGATGTGCTGAGCACAGGGTGGGAACTGAGGCACAGACAAGGGGAAGGGTAGGTCTCGTTCTGCACATTGCTCACACTCCTGCTGGGGGTCGAGACCCACATGTGTGGAATCACGGACTGGAAGGCAGAGCTGGAAGGGGCCTCCAAGAGCTCGCCAACCCTCCCTCCCCCATTATAAAGAGGAAACTGAGGTCCAAAGAGGTCAAGGGTACAAGGCCTAGAGCCAGAGTTGATGGCAGAGGCTGCACTGGGTGCCACAGGAAGAGAAAGGAAAGCGACACCAGCGAGGGCTGGGAATGGCGGGGCGGGGGGGCCCACCGAGATGGCATCTAAACTGAGTTCTGAAAGAACGGGAGGAAACAGGTGAAGGACAGTGGGGAGGAGGAATCCAGGAGGCAGGAAAAGAATGAAACATGACCTGGGACCTTGGTGCCCACTGAAGTACTGGAAGAGAGACCCCCGAGGAAGGGTCAGCTGCATAATTTGGGGACCCCATGCAAAATAAAAGTTCAGGGTCCCTGCTGGGTTAGGAAAGTCATTCTCCCCTCCCACAGCTGAAGGGCTACCACCCCAAGCCACAGAGGCCAGGTGACCTCAAGGGATTGCAATCCTCACACCCAGATGCACTTGTACCTCCATCAGGGGTCGGCAGGAGGTTCTAGCCAGGCCACCTATGCCAGCCCTGAAGGAGGACGGCTGCTGGCAACCCCACCCTGAGATGTGGCGGGGTGGGAGCAGGGCATATGCCTGACCATGACCTTCCCCACACCTGTAATCAGGTCCATGGGTCTGTCCCTCCAGTGAGACCTGGTCACCCCCTGGGCAGAGAATGGCAGTGGCTGCAGGAGAGGGGTGGGGAGGGGCAGGCAGGCAGGGCCTGGAGCCCCAGGGGGCAGGGAAGAGGGTCCCCGGGAGGCGGCAAGGGGAGGGAGCATGAATGAGACCAGGCTCCACTGTCCCATCAGACTTCACTCAAAAACACAAATTCAAAGACAGAATTATTAAGAATTTCAAGACAGCAACTGCAGAGCATTAAACCAAGAGTGGAGGGACCCTTTAGGAGTGCGGGGCCTTGTGTGACTGCACTGGCCACGTGTCTATAAAGCTGGCCCTGCCCAGGGGACCTCGCCTGCAGCCCTCGCGTCCATCCTAGGGAGCTCCGTCCGCAGCACAACTAGTCACTAACAGCAGTCAACACCCAGTGAAGAGAGAACAGAAGAAATGAAACCAAGAGCCAGCGCAGAAGCTCAGAGGAGGCAAAGTTGAGGGAATGCAGTACAGACAGAGAGAGAGGAAGGGAGAGAGAGAAAGACTGTATGTGACAGCCACCAGGGAAAAAAAGTGTATTTTAAAATTTTTTATTGAGTATCTTCCACTTGGGCTAAATGATGTCCTATTTTTTTTTTTTTTTAACAAAAAGGCCTATTTTGATTTTCCATCCCAGCAGACTGTCATTTGACATTCCAAACTACATCAGTACCATAAAAACAAACCTGTGGATGCTTGTTAGTAAACAGTTTGGGGGAGCTGTAAAAATATTTTCAGTTGGTGAACACTTTTTGCAATTTTAGTCTAAATAAGACTATCCACAAGAATATAACATTTGTGATGTTCTCCAAGTTTTAAATGTCAAGTTAAAAAATAGAAGTACTTTTTTGTTTTAAGCTGCCTATATTTACAAAGCACTGTTTTCATTGCGTTGTTTACAAATGCCTTGTTATTTGATTCCTACATCAGCCCTGTGAGCTAAGGGTCAGTGCCTGCTGTACAGACACTTATCTTAGAAAGTGCACCCGAGGCCTGGCTTTAGGTCCGAGCTCTGAGACCTAACCTCTCTGCCCTCGGTGTCCTCATCTGTGAAATGGGAACAGCTTAATTTCTCATATGCTATCATCAGGTGTCATGCTAAATGAGTGTGTGTTGGAGCCCTGGTGTAATGGCTGGTACAGGGCAGACATTCAAGTGGTAGGTTTTCATTAAGTCCCTTAAATTCTCCCTTAAATCCTATGCAGGGGGTATGATCATCTCTGTTTGTTAGTGCAAGGAGAAGAAGGGACCTGGTGAGCAGAACTTCAGGAACTGCCCCTGGGCCGCCTGACTCAAAGGCTGGGTTGTCTCCACTACCCCACACCCTCAGTAACCCCCGGCAGGTGCTAATGTCCCCACTTCAAACGTGGGAACTGAGCTTCAGAGAGTTAAGTGATAGGCTCAGGGGCCCACAGCTCATAAAAGGAGAGGGGTCACCTTTAGACACTAAATCAGAGACAAAGAAATGCATGTGAAGCAGAAATAGAGAACAGACTGGAGATTGCCAAGGAGGAGAGGGGTGGGGGAGGGATGGATTGGGAGTTTGGGATTAGCAAATGCAAACTATTATATACAGAATGGATTAAAAAACAATGTCCTACTGTATAGCACAGGGAACTATATTCAGTATCCTGTGATAAACCATAATGGGAAAGAACATGAAAAAGAATGCATACATATATATATCAATACATAAATGTATATGTGTAACTGACTTTGCTGTACAGTAGAAATTAACATAGAATTGTAAATCAACTATACTTCAATAAAATAAATTTTAAAGAAAGAAAATAGCAAGACAAAAAAAAAAAAAAGAAAGAAATAAAGAAATGCATGTGAAGTGCTTAGCACAGCTCCAAAATGATAAGGAGGAGGGAAAGGAGGGGGGAGGCAACCCCCTCTCTGCCACAGCTGCCTGCCTCCTCCTGGTTTCACCACCTTCAAGACACAGGCTATTGTCGGGGGGATGGAAGGCACTGTGACATTTCCCCTCCCTCAACTCTGGGTCATACTTTTTCATCCAGTCCCACAGCCACAGCCCTGGAATTACTGACCCCTTAGCCCCCAGCATGATGTCCTGCCACCATCCAGGCACTTTCATTTCAGGGTGACATTGACACACAGATCTGCTAAAAATAAGATCACGCTCCTATTTCAACGGGAGCATTGCAGTGGTGTATGAGCCTGCTAAGGAGCGCCCCCTCCTGGCCCCTGGTCAAACAAGGAGGGAAAGCTCTTTGTTTGCAAGCTAACTAGTGCTGAAGGCAGCCAGCATGTTTCTTTTCCTACACCTGGCCTCACTGTAATCCCACCCACTGGTCACTGCTACCAGGAAACGGTGGTGACCAGAGGCAGGAGATCTGTGAGAGGCATTTTTCAATCTATCAAGAGATGAGCACTGGTGTCTCTTTTTTTTTTTTCTTAAATAGACAATACGTTTTAGAGCAGTTTTAGGTTCACTATACGTTTTAGAGCAGTTTTAGAAAAATTGAGTGGAAAGTACAGTGGGTTCCTGTATACCCTATGGCTCCCCACATACACAAAATTCCCCCATATCAACGTACCCCACCAGTGTGATATATTTGTTACAATCAACGAACCTGCACTGACACCTCACGTTCACCCAGAGTCCATAGTTTACATTAGGGTTCACTCTTGGTGTTGTACACTCTGTGTTTTTTTGTTTGTTTGTTTTTTGGGGGGTCTTTTTGGCTGCACCATGCAGCATGCAGGATCTTAGTTCCCCGACCAGGGATCGAACCCGCACTCCCTGCAGTAGAAGCACAGAGTCTTAATCACTGGACCACCAGGGAAGTCCCAGTGTTGTACACTCTGTGGGTTCGGAAAAACTGTATAGACATGTAACCATCATTATGATATCACACAGAGTATTTTCACTGCCCTAAAATCCTCTGTGCTCTGACTATTCATCCCTCCCCTCTAACCCCTGGCAACCACTGATCTTTTCACTGTCTTCATCATTTTGCCTTTTCCAGAATCTCATACAGTATGTAGGCTTTCCAGATTGACTTCTTTCACTCTGTAATAGGTATTTAAACTTCCTTTATGGCTTTTCCCTCTACTTATAAGGATACCAGTCACTTTGGACTTAGGGACCACCCTAATCCTGTATGACCTCATCAGATGTAACTTGATTACATCTGAAGACTCTATTTCCAAATAAGGTCATGTTCGCAGGTTTCAGAGGTTAAGACTTGAACATATCTTTTGGGGGGACAGAATTCAACCTATAGCACAATGTTTTCCCCATTATATCAGCTGCCTCATCTGAAACATGACTAAAATGTCAAATGCTTCATTCAGGCATTATTTGTTCTCAGTTCTGCTTGAAGACTTCACACTATGGCAGAAAGAAATAAGAGTGGTCCTTGAGCTGTGGGTTGGCATCCCAGCTCTGCTGTACATTACAAGTGACGATTCTCATCTACTTGCCTCGGTTTCCACATATGTAATTATAAGGAAGTCAGACTGGATAGGTAGTAAGGTCCCTTTAGATCTTGATTTGACTATAATGACAAAAATCTTATATAGCACCTATGTCCAAATTATAGCTATTTTAACCCAATGCAATGAATATTTACTCAGTGCCTCTATGTATCCATCTCTAATTATATTGCATTTTCCACAACTAGATGTGTTGCCTAGGGCAGTGACCATGACTAGCGCCTAGTGTGGGCTCCGGAAATGCTTGTTAAATAAACAAGAACACAGGAGACAGAGATTAGAGTGTCAGATTATGTTGACACCAAGTGCTGCAAATGTTTATGCCTTGTTTCCCCAAAGGGAGTGTAAGCTTCTAGTGGACAGAGCCTTCCTCTGTTATTTACAATGCCCAGGGCAGGGCTAGAGGCAGTAGAGATGCACCACATAGTTTAACACCCTCCCCCTTATTCATTTTTACATAAACACATAAATGTGATCACATCAGTCTCGTTGGCTCTTTTTTGTTATGGTTCCCTTTTGTTTGGTTCCAACTCTCCTCTCTCCCCCACCCTCTTCAGCACCTACTACAAACCCAAATCCTGCCAGGGGTAACTGATATTTACAATCTTGTATGTTTCTTTCCATATTTTTCTCCATATATGTAGACTCATATAGAGGCAGATATTCATGTACATAAGTACTCATGTCATAAATGGGGAGGTTGTTTGTCATGGTTTTATATGATAGGATCATATCTTAGATGCTTTAAAATCTAAAATATTTTGCTTTTCTCATTTAATAATAATACCTGGTGGAATTCTATCCAAGTCCATTGGTATAACTCTAATTTGAAATTTTAAGTGAATGCACATTATTTCATGGTACAGGTGTACTGTAATTCATTCAGCAGATGGCAGATGGGCCATATTTGATTTGTTGATCACTTGTTCTTGAGGAAGAGAGTTGCCGAGAATTCTCTGCTCTTACTGACAAATTATGTTATCCTCATTTCCCACCCTCCTCCCTCTGCCCCAGAGGTGTCCACACGGGCCTGCCGGTACTTGGAGTTCCGACTTCTCCCATCGAATCGGAATCCACACGGTTCTCAATATTTCATCTTAATGGGATCCAACGCTTTTAAAAATGGAATCCAGACTTCCTGGGCTGTTTCCAAAGGAGATGACTTTTTACTTAATGCCATCAACCTTGCTAATCCTGTCTGAAACCTAATCAACACATGAGACACGGGAAGAAAATGCTGTTTCTTAAGTGAAACAGAACAAATTTTCCACAATGAGATGTGTCTCCTCTTGACCAGGAGCCCTGAAATGCGGGAGGGGCAATTTCCAGGAGCCCTAAATGGGCTGAGAGGCAGGTGAAGGAGGTGGTCCTTGCAGGGAGAGGCAGCAGAGCCTGACCCGGGAGCTGGCCCTCCAAGCTGAAGCACTCTGCCTGGTGGGCGGGGGGAGTCCTTCCCAGCATCTCCAGTCTTCAGTTGCATCAAGAGAGCAACAACTGGGGCTTCCCTGGTGGTGCAATGTTTAAGAATCTGCCTGCCAATGCAGGGGGCACGGGTTCAAGCCCTGGTCCGGGAAGATCCCACACGCCGCGGAGCAACTAAGCCCGTGCGCCACAACTGCTGAGCCGCGCTCTAGAGCCTGCAAGCCACAACTACTGAGCCCACGTGCCACAACTACTGAAGCCTGCATGCCTAGAGCCCATGCTCTGCAACAAGAGAAGCCACTGCAATGAGAAGCCCACGCAATGCAACGAAGAGCAGCCCCCGCTCGCTGTAACTAGAGAAAGCCCGTGCGCAGCAACGAAGACCCAACGCAGCCTAAAATAAATAAATAAAAGAGAGCAACAACTAAGTTGATTGTTGAAAACTTTTTTAAAGTTGTAAAACATAGCCATGTACATAAGAGCATATGAAACAAAAATGTTATGAAGACTTTCATGAATAAATGACCATCTGTGCGACCACCTCCAGGTCAAGAAACAATATTACCTGCACTTCAGAATATTACCCCCTCCTGTCCTTTCTGGTAACAATTCTTCACTCCTTCCTAAAGGCAGCAGTGTCCCAACTCTCGTGAGAATCACCTCCTTGCTTTTGTTAAAAAAAAAAGTGACATTTTGCTCAATACTTTTTTTCCTTTTCTTATTGAGTTATAACATACATACAGTAAAATATAAAAAGCTTAGTGAATTTTTGCTTATGAATATACCTGTGTTATCACTACTCAACTTAATATAAACATATCATCCAGTTGGTTGAAGGCCTCAAGTGCAAAGACTGAGGTTTCCAGAAGAAATTATCCCCAAAACTGCAATATAGAAACCCTGCCTGAGTTTCCAGCCTGCTGCCCTGCTGAATTCAGACTCAAGATTGAAGCATGAGCTCTTACCCACGCTGACAGCCTGCTGGCCTGCCCTATGGACTTTGGACTTGCCAGCCCCACAATCATGTGAGCCAAAATTTCTCTCTCTCTGGCTCTCTCTCTCTATATATATATGCATATACGTGTGTGTGTGTGTGTGTGTGTGTGTGTGTGTGTATCTCCTAACTAAAACATTCACTTCATCTTTCAAGCTTTAATTTTCTCATCTATAAAACAGGAAATAATGGAATCAATCTTTTTTTTTTTTTTTTTTTTAATGCGGTACGCGGGCCTCTCACTGTTGTGGCCTCTCCCGTTGCGGAGCACAGGCACCGGACGCACAGGCTCAGCGGCCATGGCTCACGGGCCCAGCCGCTCAGCGGCATGTGGGATCCTCCCGGACCGGGGCACGAACCCGTATCCCCTGCATCGACAGGCGGACTCCCAACCACTGCGCCACCAGGGAAGCCCATGGAATCAATCTTGTAAAGTTGTTATGAAGATCAGATATAACACATATAAAATTTCTAACACAGATATTTAATGGGTATTTAATAAATGGCTATTTATAAAAACAAAAACAAACACCTAATTTGTGTCAAGTAGATCCAGAAAGTGATATCTGCCCATGTTAAAGAAAAAGTTAGTAGAACCAAAGAGTACAAAATAAGTAATAGTCTCTCTCTCAACCCAAAGAAAACTACTGTTAATGGTGGCTTGTATTTCTTCCAGAAGTTTTCTATGCAAAAGCATACACAAATAGAATCAAGCTATATCTATAGTTCTGAGCCTTAGTTTTAGTTCAAAATGTGTGACAAACACCTACAAAACTGTCTCCACACGGTCTAGATTCTGAGCAATGTCCTGATCAAAGAAATAGCCACGACAACCAAAAGGTAATTAAAAACGAACTCAAGTTCATATTCATATTTTTTGAACCACATGAAGGATCTGTCTTAGAAAACCCTGTTTTTTTTTTCTCTCTCCTATTCTCTTGGCTCACACCCCTGGACTATCCTGCATTTCATTCTTCAAAATTCCATGAAAAACTTGTCCCTCAGCGTTGAGTCCCGGTTCCTCTTCCCTTCCTCATGGTCCTTCCCTCCTCTCATATAGGAAAAGCTCACAGAAACTTCCCTGGCAAGACAAGACCCCTCAGCTTCAGAAAGAGGAAGAAACTGAGTCTTCTTTAGAGGTGGGAGGGGAAAGGCTGGAGACAGGACAACAACAACATGACAGTGATGTGCCAGGTGCCAGGCACTGTAGGTTACCTGTATTTAATTCTCACGCAAACCCTACGAGATGGGTGCTGCTCTCATTCACATTTTACAGCTGAGGAAACCAAAGCTCATACAAGCTAAGTAGCTAGGTTAAGGCAGTTGTAATTTAAATAGCTAGCGTGTTGCAGAGGCCAGGGTCAAACCCACGACATTAGAGAGATTCCTACTCACATGCTAATAGGTTTTGTCCAGTTCCCCTTCCCCTCTGCTGATTTCTTTTGTGGACCTTCCCAAGGGGATGTCCAATGTCTAATAATGCCTCCTATTAACGCCCCCTGTTTACAGGCTAGAACCTCCCCCTTTCTTACATCATAATCTTCTTAGGACCATATTGAATTCCTCTCTGGGGATTCTTTGGGCACTGCTGGCTAGAGCTGAATGAGTCCATTTTACCTCCTTCTCACATACGAGGCTGGGGTTGGAATGGCACCATGGCAGTAAAAATCTTTTTTTTTTTAACATCTTTATTGGAGTATTGTAATTGCTTTACAATGGTGTGTTAGTTTCTGCTTTATAACAGAGTGAATCAGCTATACATGTACATATATCCCCACATCTCCTCCCTCTTGTGTCTCCCTCCCACCCTCCCTATCCCATCCCTCTAGGCGGTCACAAAGCACCGAGCTGATCTCCCTGTGCTATGCGGCTGCTTCCCACTAGCTATTTTACATTTGGTAGTGTGTATATGTCAATGCTACTCTCTCACTTCATCCCAGCTTACCCTTCCCCCTCCCCGTGTCCTCAAGTCCATTCTATACATCGGCATGTTTATTCCCGTCCTGCCCCTAGGTTTTTCAGAAACTTTTTTTTTCTTTTTTAGATTCCATATATATATGTCAGCATACGGTATTTGTTTTTCTCTTTCTGACTTACTTCACTCTGTATGACAGACTCTAGGTCCATCCACCTCACTGCAAATAACTCAATTTCATTTCTTTTTATGGCTGAGTAATATTCTATTGTATATATGTGCCACATCTTCTTTATCCATTCATCTGTCGATGGACACTTAGGTTGTTTCCATGTCCTGGCTATTGTAAATAGAGCTACAGTGAATATTGTGGTACATGATTCTTTTTGAATTATGGTTTTTTCAGGGTATATGCCCAGTAGTGAGATTGGACAGCAAAAGTCTTAATGATACCTTCCAATTCCTAGTCCCCTCAAGCTCCAACACCTTAGTTATGGTAAGGAAGAGGAACTGTGGGGAGCAAGCAGCCTTTCAATCCCTATTTGTCATAATCTATGTAACTACGAGGCCTATGTGGGTTTTTAAATAGGTCCACAAATTCTTTGAAACTCCTCTCTCCAAAAGAGGGAATCTAAACCTCCCCTTAAGTACAGGTTAGACTTAGTGACTCAATTCTAACAACAACAACAAAATCTAACAACAACAACAACAAATGTGACAGAAGTGATACTATGTGATTTCCAAGGTTAGGGCATAAAGAGGATACAGCATCTGCCTGGCTCTCTTGGAACGCTTGTTCTTGGACCCAGACACCATATCCTGAGGAAGCCCAAAGTACATGACGAGGCTACATGTTGGTTTTCTGGCCAACAGCCCAGCTAGGCCTTCAGCCTGTGGTCAGCCTCAACAGTCAACTGTGTGAGTGGATGAGCCTTCCCATCATTCCAGCCCCAGCCTTCGCTCCTTCCAGCTAAAGCCCCAGAGTTGGTGGAGCAGAGACAAGCCCTCCTCACAGTGCTTGGCCTGAATATCTGAGCCCTGGTACCCACAAGAGATAATAAATCATTATTGTCTTAAGCTACTAAGTATTGGGCCACATTGTTACACAGTGGCAGACAACTAATGCAAAGCCATTTCCAATCTCATGATGAAATATCTGAAGGTGAATGATGGGAGTACATTGTTCTCACTCCTTATCTTGCCACGTGGAAAGCAAATTAGAGACTTATACTCAGTACTTGAGAGCCCTGGGCAGGGGAACCTGCTTATCCACACCCGCTGAGACCTGGAACATCAGGGATCTGTCCTCAAAGGGTGGAGCCACGCCAGCCTGGACATCAGACCTGAGCGCCACTTTTCAGTCCTGCTTCTTGCTGGCTGCTGGAGTGTCTTTTCTTTCTTCCTCAGCTCACGGGCACTCACATTCAGTGGTACCTCAGAGTAACACTGAGGGCCAATACCCTGTGGTTTACTCGTTTTTGGCTGCATATCATTGGCCCAGGAACTCAGGGAGGGCGTGCATGAACCCTTGTGCCTTGCTCTTTGGGTCCCAGACAGAAAGCACACTGCAATCATTTGGGGAGATGTCAATGTTCCCCAAGTCCCAGCTGTAAGGTTATGAATTTGATGTACCCATCCCAGTTGCTATCTACCCTGCCGTATGCTTATTTCAGAGAATTGAAGGTGACCCGTCCGCCCAGAAATGCTCTCTTGCCAACACTGCTCTGGGTGGGGCCTTGGAAACGCTCACTTGGGTGGGTGGTGGCATCTCCCTGCTCTGGTGTCTGTTTATCCTCGTCCTCTTTCTGTAGCACGTTCCAACACCTTCTTAAACATTTCCTCTTCCCCCCAGCATAGGGCTCCCTGTGCATCTTCCCAGTGGAAAGCAGTTCAACCCTGTGCTTCCCAGATATTTGGTCCCCAAGGCAGTGGCTGGTGGGCAAGCAGGTTGCTGGCCCTGAACTAGCCTGACCAGCCAATTCCGATTCCGCAAGGGAGTCTCAGAGATTTCCTCCATTTAGTGAGTCACACAATCGTTCTCCACTTGGAACAGCCAGTTCTGAACCATGCTGTCTCCCAGAAATTGTAATTCCAGTCTCATCCTCATCTTTACAACGTCCCTTTTGCTTTCCAGTGGTGTTCCAGGAAACTTGTTCATGCCGGGTTCTTCTCTCTCTCCCCCTTTCAGGAGGCCAGGATACAAATGCAATTTCGGCTCACATCCAGGGATCTGATTTTAATTTAAGATGCAGCTGGCCTGCTCCTTAATTCCAAAATTCTTAACAGCAATCTCCACCCGCAAGTTGTAACACTCACAAAGCCACCCACATGGTACAGTTTTAGAGCTGTGTAACCATTAATGAAATACAGTGTATTGTTCTACTTCATTTAATTTAATGGCTGCATCATGTACCATGGATGTACCATAATTTGTTTAACTAATCCCCTATTGAAGAACATTAAGGTAATTATTATTGTTATTAAACGAGCAGCTGAACCTTGGAAACACACTCTTAAATGCTTTCCCTCTGAGGAAGATGAAGAAACTGACTGTTTCTTATCAAGCTATCAAGCCCTTGGAGATTATTATACCCCAGCCTGAGATTCACTGGCAGCCTTAGAGGTTGTTACCGATAGGAGTGGGCCACTCGGTGTTGGAGCCAGAAAAGGTTGACAACCAGCACAGCCTTTGAAGACTAAATATTCAAATCAAGGACAAACCTCTGAAAGATCCACTGATGAAAAAGTAACCAAACTTCCTTGTATTTTCTTCTGATTATAATCCTCAGGACCTTCTTTTACCCAGACACAGAATACGTCTTCTTGAATATGCTTATGGGTGATGTCTCTTCCTCTTAGATGTTCAGAAAGGCCTGCTTGCTGTATAGGAGAGAAGCCAAGAGACTCAGGGTGTCTGCACAGCCACAGCCCCCCTCAGATGACGGGAGGCTCCTCACCAGCAATGTGCCCTGTTTTGTGTCTTGTGAAAGTGCTTCGTAGCCAATGGCAGCCACATTTAGGCAGACAAGAGAGAAGGCCTGTGAGAGCTCTCCATCCGTGAGAAACACTACACTGGACTGTGGCAAAGAGACCTAATCAGAGCCCAGGCTTGATGGGGAGACCACAGGTAGATGGTGTAGAAGCAGGAAGTCTGTCAGCAAGGACTGATGCGCCAGACACTCCTCTAAATACTTTACATGTTCTGACTCTTTCAATGTAATACTAGCCCTATGAGGTAGGCGCTATGATCGCCATTCTGCAGATGAAGATGAAACTGTGCAACTCAGATTGGGAATTGAACCCATGCGCCGGGACTCGAACCCAGCCAAAACCCAGATTGGGACTTGAACCCATGGTCTTTACACAGGCCTCTCACTGCTGTGGCCTCTCCCGTTGCAGAGCACAGGCTCCGGACGCGCAGGCTCAGCGGCCATGGCTCACGGGCCCAGCCGCTCCGCGGCATGTGGGATCCTCCCAGACCGGGGCACGAACCCGTGTCCCCTGCATCGGCAAGCGGACTCCCAACCACTGTGCCACCAGGAACCCATGGTCTTTTAATTTAGATCAGACACATAGTCTCAGGACTTAATGAAGCTCGGGTTCTTGATTGTTTGTCACAGAAAGAATTCAGTGAAAGACAAAGTGATAGGTAAGAAGTGGATTTATTTAGAGAGAAACACACTCCACAGACAGACTGTGGGCCATCTCAGAAGGTGAGAGTGGCACCAGGGTATGGGGTTGTCAGTTTTTATAGGGGTGGGTAATTTCATAGGCTAATGAGTGGGAGGAGTATTCTAGCTATTTTGCGAAGGGACGGGACTTCCAGGAATTGGGCCACTGCCTAATTTTTGACCTTTATGGTCAGCCTTGGAACTGTCATGGCACCTGTGGGTGTGTCATTTAGCTTGCTGATGTGTTACAGTGAGTGTATACTTCTAGTAGAAGTCAACCTTCTGCCATCTTGGGCCTAATCAGCTTATGTCATGTCCTCAGGCTATGTCATTCTTTTAAAAGTTGTGCCCTGCCCCCTTCCCTCCTGTTTCAAAGAGAATGAAGCTCAGAAATGTTACACAACCAGCTCAACGGAAGCCCCCAGTGACACTGAGATCTGGGCCCCGCAGCCTGACTCATGCTCCTACCATGACACTCACTGTTTTTCATTGTAGTTGAAGTAGAAGCGGCCACAGTGAGGGGCCATAAAGAGTAGATAAAACAGAGAGAGAGGTTTTTAAAAAAATATTATTTTATAAATTTATTTATTTATTTTTGGCTGCATTGGGTCTTCGTTGTTGCCCACGGGCTTTCTCTACTTGGGGCAAGCGGGGGCTACTCTTCGTTGCAGTGCACAGGATTCTCATTGTGGTGGCTTCTCTTGTTGTGGAGCACGGGCTCTAGGCGTGCAGGCTTCACTAGTTGTGGCCTGTGGGCTCTAGAGCGCAGGCTCAGTAGCTGTGGTGCACTGGCTTAGCTGCTCTGTGTCATGTGGGATCTTCGCAGACCAGGGCTCGAACCCGTGTCCCCCGCATTGGCAGGCGGATTCTTAACCACTGCGCCACCAGGAAAGTCCGAGACAGTTTCTTGACTGTCAGGGGGACTAGAGTCGGGAACTAAGGGGAAAACAAGGTGATCAGGTCACCAGGACAGCCATTGGTCCTGAAGGACAAGGAACCCTTGTTCCTGAGCTCCAAGGGTGGGTGGGGCACGCTTTGCCGTTTCTCAATCTCCTTCTCAGATCACATTAGGCCTCAAGAAACTGGAGCCAGTCTTTGTTCCCTAGGGCTTGAAAGAGCCTATCTAACTTGCTTTATTATGTTAATTGTGCAGATAACCATTATAAGCTAAACGGTCAGAGAGAAGGAAAAAAAGAAAGATTAAGGTAAATAAACCAGGAGCTGGAGTGCCCAGCTGAGCAGCAGATCAAAAGACAAAGGAATTGCCGGTCTTGGGACCTTAAAATCAGACAAAGCTCCCTCTGTAATTACAGGAGTCTGTGCATCAACACTACTGCCAATTTACTCTCCACTGTTTCACAGGTTCAATAGTTTTTCATGTCCTTTATTTATTTCATTGTCACATCCACCCTATGAGGCATGCCAGATAGGTACTACTACAGATGAAGAAGCTGAGGCCCAGGGATGGTGGGAATTGCCCAGGGTCATGCAATTTGATTGCTGCAGAGCCAGAACTGGAACCCATGGTTTCCCAGTGGGCGTGGAACCAGGTCACAGCAGTTCTTGAGAAGTGAGTGCATGCATCCCTTCCCAACTCCACGTTCAGCAGCAACGCTTTGGTAGCTTGATGGAGTATTTACACCATGGAAACAGGAAGCACTAGAAATCCGGGCTCCCTGACTCTCCCTGCCACCTACCAACACACCACTGAGTTATCCCACTAATGTTTCAAGTTATTGCTGTAGAAATTGTTATGGCCCTTAAGATTTCAGTTGATGCAAAATAACTGAGGTAGGAAAGGGCTGTATTCCCAAACCCTTCAATCCCCCCTTTGTGGCAGCAGAAATCATAAGAACTAGCATTTATTTTAGGGCTTGCTGAGTGCTTTGTGCTCTGTGCTTTATGCATTATCTAATTTATTCCTCATTACAACCCTTTTCTATAGATGAAGACATTTGAGAACTTATGTAAATTGTTCAAGGTCACACAGTTAGAAAGTGGTGAAACTGGGATTCAAATCTAGGTTTGTCTGAACTTCTTAATCATGGTGCCACTGTCTTAGTTCCTATTATTTCATAAGTAGAACAGACTTTTCTTCTCAGTTCTACAGCACCCCTCCTTCTCCCATGCTGTAAACATATAATTGAATTATAACTAAAATCAATCAAGACAACTAATTTCTAACACATAATGAATATTTTAAGGACCATCTCAAACCTCAATAAAACTCCATAACCTATTAGACCATTCTAGCAATTTATAACAATGGCCTATAGAGAATGTCAGAATTGATATTCTGCTCTCATATTATTTCAACCAACAGAGATATTTTACATGATAATTGGCTCTTAGAAACCACAATCCAATTTAATTTATTTATGAATACCTTGTATTTATATTTCATGGATATTGTTTTAATTATTAAATCACTACATCTTGGAAAGAAATGTAATTTTGTTATAGAGCAAGTGTTCTTCATGTTGACATCTGTAATGCCATTTTAAAAGTGTATGAGGGTAGGGCTTCCCTGGTGGCGCAGTGGTTGGGAGTCCGCCTGCCGATGCAGGGGACACGGGTTTGTGCCCCGGTCCGGGAAGATCCCACATGCCGCGGAGCGGCTGGGCCCGTGAGCCATGGCCGCTGAGCCTGCGCGTCCGGAGCCTGTGCTCCGCAATGGGAGAGGCCACAAGAGAGAGAGGCCCATGTACCGCAAAAACAAAACAAAACAAAACAAAACAAAAAAGTGTATGAGGATAAAAAGATTGCCTAGGTTTCAAAAACAAAATCTGGCAGATTTAGCTGGAAAACATTTTGTCGGAAAATAAATACTACACATTCAGAACTATTTAGAGTTCTAAAGTAATTATCTTGATGATTAAGGGGAAAAACCCACCTGCTAATGCACTTTAACCTGTAGTGTCCAGAATTAATATCCTAATTCAGAGAGATGGGCTGACTTGAATTAGACAACCAAGTCAGGAGGGCAGCACCACTGAATCAACAGAGCATGGATTTGGGGTTGGCAGCAGGGATCTGGCTTCAAATCCCAGCTCTGCCATTTTCCATCTGTATGAACTTGGGTGAGGTTCTGAACCCACTCTGAACATTGGTTTCCCTAGGATCAACAATACCTACCAAACAACAGAGTTATGGTGAGGATAGAACTGGTTATATAATTTGCAGGGTACAGTGCAAAACAAAAATTCCTTGCTCAGAAGACATTAAGAATCTCAAGATGACAGCAACAGCAGAGCAGTAAGCCAAGTGCAGGGGCCCTCCTAAGAGTGGGCCCCTGTGAACTACATGGGTCATGTACCCATGCAGCTGGCCGAGGGTAGGATTATATTAAATGCTGCATGTAAACTGCATCCCACTTGGGAGGTGCCTGAAGAATGTCAGCTATTTGTGTTTTGGCTCAGTTCGTCACTTTATTTTTATACAGCGTGGAAAAGAAATCTAATAGTCCCTCTTTTTTTTTTTTTGAAGATAGGTGCCAGTCAAGCTTCACAGAATAGGCTGATAGATATCTAGCCCTGAAAGGGCTCAAAGCATAGCAGTTCAGGGTGCAGGGGGCACAGAACTCAGGAGAGCTGTGCCGACTCCCAGCCCACTCCACCGCCCTGCCCCACCTTTCCGTCAATTTTTGGAAGAGGAATAGAGATCGCAGGATTCTGTTTCTTAGCAGAGGTCTTGAAACCATAAAGCCAATCTCATAGGCTTTATACTACATTGAATTAAACTCCTAACTCTAATTTCACCAAATAGGGTTACTGGGAGACCAGGAAGTAAAGCTTGATAACTGAGTTCCACTGTCCAGAAGGAGTCAGGAGAGAACAGAAAATCAATTTCCTGACTGCGCAGAAGCTCATGAAGCTATTAAGATACGTTGGGACTAGTTTGTTTCTTTGTAAGGAGGCAGACATTTCTGACAGACTGTTCACATAGAGGGGGCCCATATGGTTTTCTAAACATTTTTCTTTGGGGGTCCTCTTCATCGTGGGCTGATGGAGCCTCCGCTGATTGCCTTTGCTCTTACCTACTGCAGGTAAGAGCACCCTGACGAGACTAGGGATTGGAAAGGTGAGTGTCCCTGGGGTGGAGGCATTCATCAACCTCACGTGGATAATCTTGGGGGCTCCTTTTTGGGTCATTTTCCTAAAAACATGTGTCCAGCTTCTCCTCAAAGCCTACCACTCTGATTCTCACAGCTCCCCACTTTCTTCCATAGGACAGAAGGAAGCACCCCAACGTCTCCATGGCTTCAGAACACTCTCCATTTTGCATGCTGCTGTGCATTTCTACCTGAATAACAACCTAGAATTGTATTGAGCTTCAGTTTCTATATGCCTCGTCCAGCTGGTCGATGCAGGTCTCTACTTCATTCTGTGTGCCTTGAAAGTGGAGATAAAGACAAGGGTTGTTTTATAAAGTACTTTACATTTGGTACCCGGGGAGGGTATCTGTTGCTCACTTACTTTAGGATCTTCCACAGCACTCAGAACAATACCTTACATGTAGCAGGTGCTCAGTCATTATTTGTTGAATGAATATATTCCTATAGCACCATTTGTTTTTATCTATTTAGTTTTATCATGCCACCAAGACCATAACACCCTTGAAGCATTCATTTATAAAAATATTCACATTAGGGCTTCCCTGGTGGCACAGTAGTTAAGAACCTGCCTGCCAACGCAGGGGACATGGGTTCGAGCCCTGGTCCGGGAAGATCCCACATGCCGCGGAACAACTAAACCTGTGCACCACAACTACTGAGCCTGCGCTCTAGACCCCGCGAGCCACAACTACTGAAGCCCGCGTGCCTAGAGCCCGTGCTCTGAAACAAGAGAAGCCACCTCAATGAGAAGCCTGCGCACAAAAACGAAGAGTAGCCCCTGCTCACCGCAATTAGAGAAAGCCCGCACGCAGCAATGAAGACCCAATGCAGCCAAAAATAAATAAATTGAAAAAATATATATTCACATGAAAAGATGCTCAACATCGCTAATTATTAGAGAAATGCAAATCAAAACTACAATGAGGGACTTCCTTGGTGGCGCAGTGGTTAAGAATCCGCCTGCCAATGCAGGGGACACGGGTTCGAGCCCTGATCCAAGAAGATCCCACATGCCGCGGAGCAACTAAGCCCGTGTGCCACAACTACTGAGCCTGTGCTCTAGAGCCCACAAGCCACAACTACTGAGCCCAAGTGCCACAACTACTGAAGCCCGCATGCCTAGAACCCATGTTCCGCAACAAGAGAAGCCACTGCAATGAGAAACCCTCGCACTGCAACGAAGAGTAGCCTTCACTCGCCGCAACTAGAGAAAGCCTGTGCACAGCAATGAAGACCCAACACAGCCAAAAATAAATAAATATATATATATATTTATTAAAAAAAAAAACTACAATGAGTTATCACCTCACACTGGTCAGAATGGCCATCAACAAAAAGTCTATAAACAGGGCTTCCCTGGTGGCACAGTGGTTGAGATGCCGATGAAGGGGACGTGGGTTTGTGCCCCGGTCCAGGAGGATCCCACATGCCGCGGAGCGGCTGGGCCCGTGAGCCATGGCCACTGAGCCTGCACGTCCGGAGCCTGTGCTCTGCGACAGGAGAGGCCGCAGCGGTGAGAGACCCGTGTACCGCAAAAAAAAAGGGGGAAAAAAAGTCTATAAACAATAAACGCTGGAGAGTGTGTGGAGAAAAGGGAACCCTTCTACACTGTTGGTGGGAATGTAAACTGGTACAGCCACTATGGAGAACAGTATGGAGGTTCCTTAAAAAAGTGAAAATAGAACTACCATATGATCCAGCAATCCCACTCCTGGGCATATATCCAGAGAAGACCATAATTCGAAAAGAGACATGCACCCCTATGCTCACTGTAGCACTATTTACAATGGCCAAGACATGGAAGCAACCTAAATGTCCACTGACAGAAGATGTGGTACATATATACAATGGAATATTACTCAGCCATAAAAAAGGAATGAAATAGTACCATTTGCAGCAACATGGATGGGCCTAGAGATTATCATACTAAGTGAAGTCAGAGGAAGACAAATATCATATGATATTGCTTATATATGGAATCTAAAAAGTGTTACAAATGAACTTACTTACAAAACAGAAACACACTCACAGACTTAGAAAACAAACTTATGGTTATCAAAGGGGAAAGGTGCGGGGGAGGGATAAATTAGGAGGTTGGGATTAACATATACACACTACTATATATAAAATAGATAACTAATAAGGACCTACTATATAGCACAGGGAATTCTTCTCAATACTCTGTAATAACCTACAGAGGAAAATAATCTGAAAAAGAATAGGTATACAATATGTATATGTGTAACTGAATCACTTTGCTGTACACTTGAAATTAACACATTGTAAATCAACTATACTTAAATATAAAATAATTTTTTTGATTTATTGAGTGCCTGCTGTGCAACAGGAAAATTCTGAAAACGAAAGGAATGAACATGATTAACTCTATCAAATATTACAACATATGCTCTTGTACAATAACAATGTGGCATATCTAGAGAGGGAAAGCAACTCACTGGGCGAGAGCGGGTTCAGTCATCTAACCACAGATCTTCGCAGGGACTGGAGTTTCTCTCACTGCTGGGACTGAGATCTGGCGAGGGTGAGGGTCCCAGTGCAACATCCAGGATGGAGAAGATCAGCTTTGGGATGGTTTGTGACAATAACTACGGAACCACACTTCTTGTCAACTGGGGGCTTCCCCAAACAAGTTGGAACCTGGTGTCTTCTTAGTCCATTTGGGCTCCTATAACAAGAATACCACAGAGTGGGTAGCTTAAACAATAAAATTTTATTTCTCACACTTCTGGAAGCTGGAAAGTCCAAGATCAAGGGGCCGGCAGGTCTGGGGTCTGGCAAGAGCCTGCTTCTGGCTCATAGATGGCTGTCTTCTTGCTGTGTCCTCACA
The DNA here is from genome assembly GCF_963455315.2 of Globicephala melas. Lineage (NCBI taxonomy): Eukaryota > Metazoa > Chordata > Mammalia > Artiodactyla > Delphinidae > Globicephala > Globicephala melas. The sequence continues at coordinate 66,596,521 of NC_083325.1, forward strand.
AGGTGGAAGGGGCAAAGGAGCTCTCTGGGATCTCTTTTATAAGGCACTAATCCCATTCACGTGGACTCCACCCTCATGACCTATGCTCATCCCAAAGGCCTTACCTCCTAATACCATCATATTGGGAATTAGGTTTCATATACGAATTTTGGAGGGGTACAAATATGCAACCTATAGCACCTGTCAAGTGCAAGATTGTTCTCAGAAGCACCAGGGCTTGGTGTGATAAACACAGCCTTCAGATCAAGCAGGATGATCTCCTCCATTACTTGCTAGCTGAGCTTCCTAGGGCAAGTTGTTTCACCTCTCTGAGCTGTAGCTATTTCACCTGCAGAATGAAGGCACCTAAACCTATTAGACACCTAATAAGGAATAGCTATCACAGTGTCTTGACAATGGGGCTGATACAAGGATAGGCTCAAAATGTGTATCTGGCTAAAGGTTAAAGTACTATCTCTACCTTTTCTAATCAGAGCTGCATAAGGCTAATTGATAGCATAATTCTGGAGCCTAAGAAATGAGTGCCTCTTATAGAACTGAATTGTCAAGGGACGAGCTAAGGCAATAATTAATCCCTCTACAGCAGTGCTTCTCAACACAATCAAACCCAATGCCTCTCTTTTATAACCATTTTAATGCTTTGTATTAGTCAAGGTTCTCCAGAGAAACAGAATCAATAGGATATATGTAGATATACAAGAGGAGATTTGTTATGGGAATTGGATCATGTGATTATGGAGGCTGAGATATGCCATCTGCAAGCTGGAGAGCCAGGGCAGCTGGTGGTATCATTCAGTCCAAGTCTAAAGGCCTGAGAACCAGGAGCTCTGATGTCTGAGGACAGAAGATGGATGTCCCAGCTCAAGGAGAGAAAGGGAATTGCCCTTCCTTCGCCTTTTTTGTTCTATTCAGGCCCGCAAAGGATTGGATGATGCCCACCCACACCGGCGAAGGATCTTCTTTACTCAGTCTACTACTGGTCTACTGATTCAAATGCTAATCTCTTCCAGAAACACCCTCATGGACACAACCAGAAACCAGCTATCTAGGCATCCCTTAGCCCTGTCAAGGTGACACGTAAAACTAACCATCATGTGCCCCTTTACAGTGTTGAAGCTCATAATTATTAACACCTATCTATGTGCATAATTTCAAAGAAAAATAACACCCTGCAATAAAAAGGAGAAATAAAAGCAATGTATAATATTAATTATATGTATGTAGCTCAATGTGTAAATGCTTAAGCACACTACATCAGAAGAAAAAAGGTGCCTTCCTGACATTTTCACAAGCCCCCTGGAGCCCACGTGGTTCTGCCTCCTACCCAGTTCTAAGGGCAGGGGGAGTAGGTATCAGGCATCAGTCAACTCCTGGTACATTAATCTTCACCCTCTCACCCCCAGCCCCTACCTTGACCCCATCACCAACAAGGAATGAGGCAAAGCATCCAGGATATGTTCTAGCCCTTTCTACCCTCCCCCACAAAGCTCTGCCTCTCCAGGGCGAGGAAGATGTAGCAGAAGAACCAGGAAGGCCTTTGATACCCCGAGTCTCAGCCTCAGAGGAGATGAGGGCCATCAGGGCTCTCTGTTCTTTCTGAAGGATGAGGAGAGCAAGGAGGGGTGCTTAGCTGTCCGACCCATCTCTCACCTCCCAGCAGGAACTAGGGTGCTGCACTCTGACCCCAGCTGTCTTCAGCTTGCGGGCCCTCTCTCAGGCTGGCTGGCTGGCTAGCTGGTCCCTGGTTTCCAACTATTCTACGGCTGGGGCAGACCCAGCTGACAGGCCTGCACTCCTTGAGGCTGGGCCTGGGTCTGCAAATATGTGATGAGGGGTCCCAAAACCTTGGGCACAAGAAGGACAGTGTCAACTGCCCTCCTGCAGCAGGACTTTCTCATAGGCTGACCATGAGGTGTGCTCACTGGCAGGGTGGGGGGCTCCGGTGCACCAGCACAGCAGAGGGAGCAAGGCCTGTCACTCGGGCTAGGCTCTCTTTGGCCCTTTCTTCTCAGGGGCGAATGAGTCATTTGGACAAGACATACAAACCCTCGCCCAGTGGTGCCTCATGGCCACAGCACCCGTGATCAGGGTCTTTGCTCAAGCCCAAGAATGGGAGCTTCTCTGGCCACTGGGGAGTTGTATTCAAGCCTGCCCAGAACTTGCTTTAAAGCTGTGAAGCGGGAGAAGCAGGGTTCTGAGCCGTTCTCTGGGCTTCCTAGCTACACGGGCAAGGGATCTACTCTGAGCCGATTCTTGGGCCTGGTTGTTCCCCAGGGACTGCCATCATCTCTGTCCACGGGGAGCAGGGGCCTGAAGTGGCTGGCCTATTTCCTGGGAGGTCTGGCATTGCCTCTTGCCAGACCCAGGTGCGCCCACTGCTTGAGGGAAAAAAAATGTCAGCTAAGAAAATGGTCCAATGGCGCTCCCTGCTGGCCATATGCTAGACTGCGTGGCTTTGCAGACGGACATGCCAACCTGTTGTTTCTCACTTGGGAGAGGAGACTGACTTATTTTTAAAAGCACTATATTAGGCAACTATTGCTGCAGAAAAAATGAGTGGCTTAAAAAAACAATACTGTTTGTATGGGTCAGGAATTTGGTGTGGCTGGGCAGTTCTGGCTCCAGGTCTCCCATCACGTGGCCATGAGACATCAGCCAGGCCTGCAGCCATCTCAGGGACTCACTTCAGAGGTGGTGCATTAAAATGGCTGGCAAGTTTGTGCTGGCTGTTCGCAAGGGGCCTCAGGGCCTTTCCATGGGGGCCTCTCCACAGCTGCTTGCCCGATCTCATGGCATTGGAGACTGACATCCCCTGGAGCAAGTGATTCAAGACGGTGAAGTGGAAGCTCAGATGGTTTTTACCACTTGGCCCTGGAAGTCACACACTGTCACTTGCACGATATTCACACAAACTAGCTGTGATTCAGTGTGGGAGTAAACTACACGAGGATATGAATTCCAGAAGGTGAGGATCCCTGGTGCCATCTTGGAGGCTGGCTACAGCAAGCACTTACCATGTGCTAGGTAGTGTGTGAATAATATATAACATCAAACAGAGCATACAATTTGCAATTACTGCATGTTGACTATGTGTTCAGGTGCTCAGTACTTTCCCTGAGTTATCTCGTTTATCTTCACAACCCTACCAGTTTGGTCCTGTTATCACCCATGGAAGAGGTTAGGAAATTGGGACTTAGGGAGGTTAGATAGTGAGGTCACATGGCTGATAAGTGGTTGAGTCAACATTCAAGACTTTGTTCTGTGTTCACTATGCTGAATGCCTTTCTAGGCATTTAGAGCTAACAACCAAGGAGGTGGGCACAGATGAGGAAACTGAAGCTCAGAGAGGTCAAATAACATAGTCAAGTTTACAGAACCAGTCAACGGCAGAGCCAGGATTTGAACAGAGGTGACACCAGAGCCCATGCTCTGTCCACCCCACTGCATTGCTCCAGAACAGAGGAGAAAGATACAGAAAGAATACAAAGAACTTTGATGTAGCCAGCCCATCCAGTGCCTTTGTATCTATCAGAAGACACACCCTCTGGGAGGCTGTAGTTCTGCAGGCGCTGGGCTTAGCAAGCTCAGTCCTTACTTTCCTCCTGGGCTAGGTGCTCCTGCCCAGGGCAAAATCTGAGTGTGGTATCCCTCGGGTAGGAAGCTAACAGGTAGACAAATGGGAGAGAAGTGGTCATAAGCTTAAGAGGGTGGTGGCAGGGGAAAAGGAAAGGGGATGGGAGGAATAATAAACAAAAAAGGAGAAGGGAGAGAGAAAATTTTATGAGGAGGGGAAGAACAGGGAAAAACGATAAAATACAGACCAGGTGCATGGGGCCTGATTAGTCCTCCCAGGTGAATGCTTGGGACCTTCTCGACGTGTGGCGGGGAAAGCAGAAGACCAAGTGTGTGAAGTCCTTCAACTCCAGTTCACACATTCCTCCCCACCTCCATCACTAGTCTGGGGAATGGGGAGAAGGAAAGACACTGGCCAGAGGACAACCTGGTTTCAGGTAAAATGGGGTACAGCAGGGTGGGCAGCCTCCTGGGGACCCAGGGAAACCCAATGCAGAGGATAACCACTAGAGTATCAGAGAGCTGATGGATGGATCGATTAACTAGAAGATAAAACTGGAGAGTATAATTGATGGCTTCATCATTGCTTTTCTTTGCAGTTTGATCTCCAGAGCTAATTGTTTAACTGGCAGGTTCAGCTTTATTAGTGGCCGCTGATGATCTAATGTCTGCTTGCTTTTGCATTTGAGTTTGTCAAGTTTTACTTTCACAGCAGGTTATGGAGTCAGAAGCCACCTGGAGGGGCTGATAATTTGAAGTATAAAGAGTTATGAGACTCAGAGGCAGAAAAACCTGGATTTGAGTCCTAGTTTCACAGCAGCTGGAGATGACAAGCCACCACCCCCGCCCCAGTAGCCACGAGTGCTCCCACAATCAAGCTTCACTTGGGCTGCCTCTCTGGAAAGTTCAGCAGCCTCCTAGAGGCCAGTCTCTAGAAGGAGGGTGAAGCAGAAAACTCACTTTTTTCCTGCCTCCTCTACTCCAATAAGATCTCACAGTTGCCAACTGGCCTAAAAAACATATCTGTTTGTTTCACTCTTCCACTCATAATCTTGCAATGATTTCCATCTACCTATGGCATAAAATTCAAATTCCTGAACTTTTGCTTATGCTGTTACTTTTTATTGAAAATCTTCTACCTCTCTCTGCCTGGTACTCTCCTATTCAAACTTCAACTTGATTATCCACCCATTCATCCATCCATCCATCCATCCATCCTGCATCCCGAAACTCTACTTCAGTGCTTCCTAAGCTTGTCTGCACATTGGAATCACCTGGGGAGAGTTGAAAAAAATGCTGATATCCTATCTCATCTTCAGAGACTGTGATTTAATTGGCCTGGAGTGTGGCCTGGGCTTCAGAAGTTTAAAAAGATCCTCAGGTGATTCTAATGTGTAGCTAAGTTTTGGGACCACTGCCCCACCACTCTGTACCATATACTGTAATAGCCCCTGAGGACTTAGAGATAAAAGTTGGTTTAGACTAGAAATTTAGTGTAGAAGGATAAATAGATTGGTAAATATATAATTACCCAACAATGTACACAAGTGCTATGAAAGAGGTAAGCCAGGTATTCTCGGGAAGGTACAGGAGGAGCACATAACCCACAGTGGTGGGACTGAGGGATGGTGGTCAGGGCTGCCAAGTCTTCCAGGACAAGAAGGGGGTAGGCATCCCAGTTGGATGGAAACCTGAACACAGCACAGCAAGCTGGAGAAAGCATGTCACTTTTGGGGGTGGACAAGAACTTAAGGTGACTGAAGCTTTGCGGGCAGTGAGCTTGTGGAGGCTGATGGGGCCTTACAGGGAGCACGAACTGGAGAGCTAATGAAGGCAGTGTCAGTGGCAGGGCAGGTAGGGCACTTGGTGAACTTCTCCAGGGAAGTCTCCCTCACATCTTCTCCACCTGCACACTCCAGCCCACGACAGAGCCCTAACCTTCCTTATGCCTCTGGCCCGTAGCTCTGTGCCTGGCAGAGAATAACTGCCCACACCTCATGTCACATGGTGAGGTAGAGAAAACATAGGCTTCAGTGTCAGACCAACTTGATTCAAGACCCAGCTCCAGCGGTATGATATTGGGTGAGTCAGCCATGTTCTCTGATCTTGGTTTTCTCCACTATAAAATGGAGAAAATGCCAAGCTCATGAGATGACACTGAGGATCAGAAGAAATTCAACAGTGTTTTTCACAGTATGGTCCTTGGACCATCAGCCTCAGCACTGCCTGGGAACTTGTTAGAAATGCAAATTCTTGGGCCCCATCCCAGACCTGCTGACTCAGAAACCCTGTGCAAGATGCCAGCACTCTGTGTTTTCACACACCCTGCAGTTAGTTCTAATACATGCTGAAGTTTGAGAAACACTGATGTAACTGCCTCATCCCTGTGCTTGCTTTTCTGGAAACCTACATTACTCCTAAAAAGTAGAACAATCGAACCAGCCAGAGCTCCGGCCTCTGCTCTGGCCCCCCCTTTCCTTCTTATTGGTCACTGCAGATGTGAGGCTCAGGAGGTCAGGCTTTGAAGTCAGTATGTTTGAGAGGGAGTTCCATGCCAGCTGTGTGTGGGGGGTGTGTGTGTGTGTGTGTGTGTGTGTGCGCCTATGCAGATTTTTGACCTCTAGTAAAGCTGTGTGACCTTGACCTCTAAGTATGTGTTTCCTCATCTGGAAACGGAATTGCTAATACCTATGGGCCAGTCACAGGTCTAAGTACTTCCCACATATTGATGCATTTTATCCTCACCACAGCCCTATGGAGTTAGTACAATTATTATCCCCATTTTAGAGACAAGGAAGCCAACGCACAGAAAGGTTAAGAAACTTGCTCGAGGGCACACAGTTCTTAAGTGTTACAGCTGAGATTCAGGCACAGGCCCTCTGGCCACGGAGTCCATGCTCTTAGGCAGTCTGCCTCCAAAGTCTCCTCTGAAATATGAATAACGCATCCGACCTCTAGCATACTCTGTGGTTGTGTTGAAATGCCTCACCTAAAACAGTCTTCTCTCTGCTACTTACAGAGAACATGCCTTAGTCACTTCACCTCTCCTGGTCTTAGTTTCCAAATGTTTAAAATGAGAGGTTGGACTAGGTGAGGGATGTAAGCAGGAGCCCCTAAGGTGTAAAGAATAAGCTGTTTTGTTTATTTGACTTAAACCAAGCGTCTGTCTTTAATTGGTATATGCTCCCCCTCTTCACTCTATAACCACCCCTTTCAGTAGTCTTACACCAGGCCCACTTTCCTTATTTTAATGAACTGTCTGGCATCCAAAGGCATCTGAGTTTGAGATCACTAATCCGACAATGCCTAAAGCTACAAGTTTACAATTCTTTCACCTTCGCCTTTCTTCTCCCCCAATCCAACTTAAAGAACACTTTACCTGGGCCGTTTCTTGTGCAAAGGCTCTGAGCCTTGGCCCCTGCCTTTCACTGTTACGGAAGTCCTCTACTTGGCATGTCTGTTGGAGGTGAGCTGGTGTTCCTTCTTTTCTCCATGTGCCCTGAAAATGCTGATTTACATTTGCTTCTGGAAGGGAGACAGAGGAAGCTCATTTTAGAATGTAAGGTTAATCCAATTTCAGAGTCCATTGCACATGGAAAGATGATTTCTGTTATTTCCATTTAAACTGGTAGGTTTCCTCTTTTCAAACTTAGAACTTAATTGCTGGAAAAACAAAGGCCTTTTATTCTGCTTTATGAGCTTGTGTACCCCTATGTTGAATGTCTTCATTTCCTGTAGCAGGAATACAGTCAGTATTGATACAGTGGCTTTGAGGATTTGTACTGGGCTTTGCAAACATCCTTCGTAAGGCTGCTGGGAAGTAGGTGCCAGGTGTTGCTGACTAATGACTAGCATATTGCCTGACACACGTAATAGGCACTCAGATATTGCTGAATATGGATAAATGAACGAGCAAATACTTTCTAGCAACTGGAGCCTAAGCTAATTAAATAACTCATTGAACCTCACTCAATTTATAGAAATGTTTTGTTTTTAGAATACTGTAGGGCTTATAGTTTTCACACATGTTCTCTAGAAATTAGTTTCCATATTTTTTTAAAGTTGAGGAAATGAGGCTTCAAGAGGTTAACTAACTTCAAAGTCACACTGTGATGTTCCTGTGACCTCAGGCTGTCATTGTCAAAAGACAATATCAAAAAATAGTTGTTGAAAAAAATTTTTGAAGTTGTGCAAGCTACAGCTTTAGATACTAAAACAAACATGGCGGAAAAAAATCACTTACCATAAAAATCTGGAAATAGTACTATTACTTGTATAGTAATTCATAGTTTCTAGGGCATTTTCTCATGGACGATTTCATCTGACCCCCTGCAATTCTACTCCAGTGGGGTGAAATCGCCTCTCGCTTCAGGTTAGCTGACCATTAACAACAGTAACAGACTGCCCCAGATATTAACTCTTTTCCAAGGCAGGCCAGACTGGCACTTAAGAACTGAATATCCTGCATACTCCTGCCACCTACTGGTGCTTTTCTGGTAGCATGGGTTTCAGCTAATTTTATATTAACAAACGTTTTTTCTTCAGTGGGACCACTCGACTCTTTTACTCCTTATCACTCAAGTCCTTAAAAAGACCCCGCTGCCCCCATCTTTGAAACTCAATTTCTAAGGAGGCCACTCTGAAACAGGACCTAAGACTTTCTTAGGAAAGGGGTGGAAATACTTCTGACTCCTTTTGGCATACTGGCAGGTTTCAGAAATGTCTATGAGCACCTTCCAGTTGGCTTAGAGGCTGGAGGAAGGGAGGTGGCTTAGCCAGGGACAGAGAATACTCACGGATTTCACGCTTTCGTAGTATTGCCTCCACTTTGCCCAGTATTTTCTGGGAGGGCTACAGGTAGAGAGCGGGTCAGCTGAGAAGGTAGTGTGCCAGATGCTGACAGCTTACTCCATGGCACCCCAACAGTTAGTGGAAGAGGAATGAAATTCTGGGGGACAACTGAAGCCAACGTCCTGACTCAGGGGCACACCAGTGAAGTTTCTCAAACTGCACCAATCCCTGAAAACCTCTGGTCAATACCTTTTTTCAAAGCTGGGCTTTGCTCTGGATACAAGTTTTTAAAATTATTACACAAAATCTGTCTATGTACTTTACTAGAAATCCAGGGCTGAGAGATGACTTGTTCATCTTTAGGGCAAATTACCAGAGTAGGATTAAAATGAGATGATCTGGTATATAAATAGTTTCTCATAATTTTAGGGTTCTTTAAAAATTGAACTAACACTATTATAGCAGTAGTGTGAAACAGGCTGAGGCAAACACGGGAGAAAGAAAATTGGATGTGAATAGTAACTAGTGGAATTTTAGTGGAAATTCTTGCAGGGTTCTTTTCAAAAAGTAAATTTGTCTGACTGGGGAGAAAACTTGTATGCTTTTTTCTTTATCACTGAGGTTGTATTTAATGAACTTTTAACCTTCCCTTCCTTCTGCTCCATGTTAGGACAAAAATAGAAGCTCTGACAATTTCTGAAAGCAAAGTAAAATGTCTATTGTAGCAGATGATGAAAGCTTTCTTATGGTCAAAGGTCAAGACAGTAACATTTGATAAACAGCAGATTTCATGCCCTAATTCCCTTAAAGATTTAGCAGTACATATCAAGACCAGGAAGGATTTATAAAACTTTGAAAGCATTCTGGTCATTCTTTAATTTAGAGCAAAATTAAGTTGTGAAGTGTTGTTCAGGGTTATTGAAAAAAAACAGTAGTTATTTCAAACATTTGCATGATACTTAACAGGTTTTTAGGCCATATATTTCACTATATTCTAACCAGAATCATTTAAGATAGGGCTTGTTTTCATAATTCATACTTGAGAAAACTAAGGTTCAGAGGTTAAGTCACATACTTCCCAGTCATGCAGCTGATAAATCACAGCATTGAAGACAGGTCTTTATAAAGTCTAGTGATCTTTCTAGAAACTCTTCCCGAAACTTCTCCTCTCTTTAAACATCAGTTTATCTGACTATTGTACTTAATTGTTTAAAAGAGCCACTGTTTTTAAAAAGCAGGTGGAAATTAATCTGCTTTTTCTTAGTCATACTTCTAAGCCTGTGGGCCTCCTGTGATAAACACCTGCGTTTACCAGGTGGTAGCACACCAAAACTATACATTATTTTGTTTGAACAACCCTTTGAATAGTGATTCTCACATCTTAGCAACAGGTTATCTTTGCAGTTTTGTAAAAAATCTGATTTCTTGGCTCCACCTCAGGGACCAATCCAGTATAGTGGGAGGGAATGGAGACATAATTCACTGTTAACAAGCCTCCCAAAATGGTCAAATTGCAGATGATTTTAAAGAACATAAATATGGGCCTTCCCTGGTGGCACAGTGGTTAAGAATCCGCCTGCCAATGCTGGGGACACGGGTTCGAGCCCTGGTCCAGGAAGATCCCACACGCCGCAGAGCAACTAAACCCGTGCGCCACAACTACTGAGCCTGCGCTCGAGAGCCTGCGAGTCACAATACTGAACCCGTGTGCCAGAACTACTGAAGCCTGCATGCCTAGAGCCCGTGCTCCACAACAGAAGCCACCGCAAAGAGAAGCCCGTGCACCACGATGAAGAGCAGCCCCCGCTCGTCCCAACTAGAGAAAGCCCGCGTGCAGCAACGAAGACGCAACGCAGCCAAAAATAAATAAATTAATTAAAATAAATAAGTAAAGCAATGCCCAGGATCACAAAACCCTTAATGGTGCTTTGAAATGTATATTTTTTTGCCTTAATGTAGAAAAGTTTCAATTTGGGAAGTACCAATATTTTAAAATAAAGAAGCCATACAATTCATATCCAATTTAGGATGAGTATCCATGCTAATTTCTCCTCTTAGTTGTGCTTTATTTCTATAACAGATATCTTCTTATCATTGCAATGTGCTACCTTAAAAGGAGTTTTTCAGTTTAATCTTGCTCTATTCCCAATTCACACCTTTCCTAGATTAAGTTTTGGTTTTATATGGCTCCTCGTGGGAAACCAGTGTTAAAAAGTGACATGCAATTAATTAGTGGATCTGTTTGAACTGTGAGGTATTTTTAACTGTTGTAAAAATGAAATCCATAAACCTGTCTCTGAATATTGTACAGTTGGTAGTTTCCAAATCCTGCCTGATCAAAAATTACCTGTGGGGCTTCCCTGGTGGCGCAGAGGTTGAGGGTCCGCCTGCCGATGCAGGGGTCACGGGTTCAAGCCCCGGTCCGGGAAGATCCCACATGCCGCGGAGCGGCTAGGCCCGTGAGCCATGGCTGCTGAGCCTGCGCGTCTGGAGCCTGTACTCCGCAACGGGAGAGGCCACAACAGTGAGAGGCCCGCGTACCGCAAAAAAAAAAAAAAAAAAAAAAAATTACCTGTGGACTGATTTAGGCCTGGGCTAGGGCCCAGACTCTACATTTAAACACCCCATATATGACTTTTATGAATAAGGTATTGAAAACTGAAAATAGAAAACAGTTATGGTATTGCTATTTTTCTCCTCCAATCCCAAAGTAGCCACTCACAATTGTAACTTAAATCATTACATAATTACTAACAGATATTTAACTCAGAATATTCACTTTAGGACAGTCTCTGTACACATTTCAGTAAGCCACTCATTATACAGTATATTCACCTGTATTTGGTTAACTTTTCCTTCCCACAGCAAAATCATTCCCACTAGTGGTTTCCCATCTCAAGTGCACAGTGTGTTTGCTTTTCTGTAAACAATTCAATCTGACTGGATCCTCCATATTGCTATTTGTTTTTGTTTTTTTGCAAATGAAGTTTTTAAAAGGAAGGGTGTAGAGGAACTTGCTGTTATGGTACCTGGTGCAGCCACCTAAAAGTTAACCTAGTGCTATGACATTTTATTTGTTCATATATACTGAATTATAGGTGTCAGTGTCTGAGGCAAAAGTCATCTCAGAGAAGTTAATATTTGTAAATTCAGTATCTCCATGTGGAAATTAGGTAGAGTTACCTAAACCAGAATGTCACTTTATCACTGCCAACTGAAAAAGCTATAGCTACTCAAAGGTAAGATGTATGTGTTCATAGATAAAAACTAAGATGATTACTAGACAAGGATAGTGGAAAATAAGTAGCAGTTTTGCACCAATGCAAGACAAAATATACTTTATTGTGACAGCAAATGCACATAGTGCTATAGGTAAGGCATGCTACTAGGAATCTGCATATAATCAAAGGCTGGTATGGAAATGAATGGGAATCAGTGTTGTGTCTTAATGCATGAAGATTTAGTCCATGGTGAAGGAAAGAGAAGAATTTGTGTCCACATATCTCAAATGCAATATTATACACCTACCAAATCAGAGGCCTATGCCTCTAACCAAGAGCCCAAAGGCAAATAAGAGAAACTTAATCCTAACTGTACTCAGAAATCACATCTAGTATCAATAACAGAAAGATTTTGCTAACTAATTTGAGGCAAATTTCATCTCTAGACAAAGACCTAGAAATTGAGCAAACATCCATTCATTCATTTAGCCAATTTTAACGCCATTTATTCCACCAGAAATACTCGAATATCTAGAAATAGTTTGGATAGAGAAACATTTACATTTTAATACTTCATAATGTTGTAAATTTTGGGCTAAAATAACCCCCTGAGTCAAATTTGATCCCTTTCTATTTGAAGGGGCCAAGTAGAATTTCAATTTCAACAGCTAAACTTCTGAGGGAAGATCTGAGAAAATAATGCTAGAAGATCTAGTCCTTTGATGTAACTATCAGGCTCCACAGACTTGTCAAAATCAATGCAAAACTGAGGAGGATAGGTTGAAACACTTTGCAAAGCAGTAGTTTTAGATAGGCTGCTTCACTTCCCTCCTTTTAAAACAGATGCAGATGAAATGCTTTCTGCATGAATGCACACTGACATTCTGTTCAACTGTTTTCTAAATGCAATACTGTGGATTTAAACAGTATGCTTTAATTGAAACAAAGTAGAATCTTATACACAATTTAGCTTAAGAGATGAAAAGAAACACTACTATGAAAATTACTTAACAAATACTCTGCTCTTTTAAAAGGTGATTTTAAAAGCAACACAGGACCAAAAACATCCAACTATTACTTTATTTATATTACTATGCTTAAGTTACATGGAAAAGACAACCAAGCAGTTCTGCCCCATATCAGGAAAAGTTTCCAATCAACACCAATTATGTGGTGACAAGTAACTAGGAATGGTGACATCTTTGGGTCAAGACTGACAAGGAAGAATGGGCTCTGATGCTACGGTTCATCTCCAACAAGAATATGGCACAATGGCCAGCACAAGCCATACTAACACTGAACCTTTAGCGCTGGTCACAAATTCGGATCTCTTCTCTGAAGCTAGCAAATCAAGTGAAATAACTGGGTTTAAAAAAAAGTTTTAAAATGAAGCCCAAATAAATTTAAGAACCATGCTCTTGACACATTTTCCTTTCAAAATTTACATAAAACACTTTTTCACTCTAATGGTCCAGATATTTTTCCTCACATAGCCCACCATGTAGCTGCAGATAGACTATTCTGCCTCAAGATGTAAACATAGGGGGGAAAAAAATTAACGGCATCCACATAATATTCTCTCTACACACTGCTGTTGGATGGAAAATAGAAAATTTTAAAAAAAAAAAAGAAAGAAGGAAAGAAAGGTTCCATCATAGATTCTCACAACCTCTTGTTCCACAGTTCATGAATCCGACTCTGATGCTAAGGTGACAGTGTATGTAAGTAGATTTTTGTTTTCAGTGAAGAAGACCTGGGAAAAAGATGGATTTATCTCTTTTTCTTCAAGAGTTATCAGATGGTACATGCTCCTCAAAGCCCTCACTTTCTCGAACTAGCGCACGTTCTAGGATCACACGGCCTTCCTTATAACGCTGGCTGTCTTCAGTGGCAAACTCATAGATCCATCCCAGTTTGCTATTGCAGTTTTTGCAGCTCACATCTCGAACCATGTGGCGGCCAGTGAGCATGACCCGGTCTTGAACTTCACTGTACTGCAGGTTAACTACCTAAGAAACATGTGAAAACAAAATTGCAAAGCCATGTAAGTTATCTGCCAAAAATGGTACACAATATTTTTGTTGGTGCAAGAACAGCAACTTCAGAAAAACGAATAGCAGTTGTTACTTTAGTCAAACCTACAATACATTTCCCAAGAGCTATTTTTACAAACTGCTGGGACAGGTAAGCATCTGTACTCAACTGGACATCTAATGTAATCATGCATTATTGTATTAGTCTAAGTCACACTATTATACACGTTAGTTACACTTCTGTGTTATAGTGAAGAGTCCTTAACTTGGAGTCATAAAACGTAGGTCTGGGTCCAACTGTTATAATTCACCACTCAATGATGAGTACAACTATGGCTACCAATGCAAAAGAACCTAGTACGCAACAGGTACCCCATAAAAAGAAATTTGGCAGATTTGTTTCTGAAATTACATTTTATCTATAAAGAGACTGGGGTAGATTGCAATACATAGTTTTCAAGTGGGTTCAGAGAATCTGTGAAGAATTTCCAATGATTCTTAACACCCAATAATCTTCCACACTTTACTTTTCTGTAAAGAACCAGATAGTAAATATTTTTGGCTTTGACGGCTATATGGTTTTTGTCATAGCTATTTAGCTCTGCTGCTGTAGCACAAAAGCAACCATAGATAACACATAGAAGAATAAATATGGTTGTGCTTCATTAAACTGTACTTACAAAAACAGGCAGCTGGCCTGCCATGGTGTGCCAACCCCTGCTCTATACCGAAATAAAGAGCAAGGGGTATATACGCTATCAATTCTTTGAGAGAAAAAACTTATTTCTAAGTGGAACAGGGGAGTGTCCACTGGAGAGGTTTAAGTTGAACTTCTAAGAACAGGACCTTGGACTAGTTCTGTTCCTTAGCGTAAAGTATTTGGAAATTCAAGTTTGCTGGTACACATTAGATTCCAGGAGGCAGAATCACATCAACCAATTTCAAAGCCAGCCAGAAATTAGAGAAGGAGGCAGACTATACACTAATGTGTAAGTCAGGAAGCGCTCTTCCTGTTAGCAAACCTCTTAGCCAAATCATAATCAGAAGGATGACTGGTAGGCATAAGTTAAAGCAAGGGAAGTTGGTTAGATGATCCTTATTCACTTGCACTGTCAAACTATGACAGCTTAATGCAGCTACCTCTCTATAAGGATAAATCCGTGATATGGGGGTATCTTGGCCCCTTCAATAGTCTGTGAAGTAACTACCAAATTCTTACACTGAATGTCTTCTGAAGCAACGGAGACCACCCTTCTTATTATAATACAATCTTTAAACTCTCAACAATCAGTTCTATAGAGCACAGCTCTCATTCTGACTCTTCCTGGCATCTCCATGCTCTGAGGGGTATTCTGGTACTGCTATCAAATATATCCACTGAACCCACTTAGGAAATGAAACTGGTTTTCCCCACCAACCTTGTTAAAAAGAAATGCTCTGCCAGTGGCGCCTGTGAATCGAGTGGAGATGAGTTCTGAGCGGTTGGTCAGGATCGTATCGCAGTTTGCACAGGAAAACAGACGGGTACCACCAATATGATCAAGGAAAATCCTGCCCATTTTTATAGCTGAAGTTCTAAAAACCTAGGAGCAAATGGAAAAGGACAAGAAACACATTATGATTTTTTGAAAAAATTTGTTAGTACCTACTTGGTGGTGTCATAGAGAACCATTTATATACACATATGTGATCTCTTTATAGTACTTAATACGTGAAATAGCTGACTCTGAACAAAAGGATCCGAAGTTCACACACTGAGGAAACAAATAGGCATACCCAAACTAAGAACATTTTAGAAGCAGTAAGTCAAGGAAGTAAACATGCTTAGGAAGGCCAAAGAATGGTATCACTTCTCTTTTGATGGGTATGAAAAAAACAGGAAGACAGTGGAATATCAAACAGAATGATGAGAAGCACAAGCAGAGAGGTGAGAAAAGAGGTTTAGCACAGGGTTAAGTATACATTCTGAGTATGTGTAATTTGAGAAAAGACTTGTGGGATGAGAGTGGGATGATCAGATAAGAGTAGAAAAAGGGGCGATCAGAA
The DNA here is from genome assembly GCF_963455315.2 of Globicephala melas. Classification (NCBI taxonomy): domain Eukaryota; kingdom Metazoa; phylum Chordata; class Mammalia; order Artiodactyla; family Delphinidae; genus Globicephala; species Globicephala melas. The sequence goes on from NC_083325.1 coordinate 66,612,185, forward strand.
AACAAGAGGGTAGTCTGGTTCGAGAGCATGGGGGGCCTGGCTCTCTGGTCATCAGGTGCGTCAACAACCACGAAGGGGTGATGGCACTAACAGTAGTTAAGTTTGAGTCTGTGGAGCACTGTACTAGGATGCTTTACTTATTTCAAAATCATCACGACAACTCTGTGAAGTTATAGCCCCCATTTCAAAGATTACCCAAGGTTACTAACTGGTCAAAGGTTACACAGTTTCAAGTACAGAAAATCGTGACGGGAATACGGCTCACCCAAGTCAAAGCCAAAATTTTTCCATTACTCTAACACAAGAAGAGGACACACAAGATGGTCTAGGCTGGCATAAGGCTAGTAAAACAAGAACAGAGAAGAAGGGAAAGATGAGCCGTCGTTATATAGCTTACTATTTTTAAGAAATCCTTCCAATTCAACAAATCACAGAAGTTCTGAAACATTGCAAAAAATCTCTGAATCCAACTTCTGAAACAAGGATAATCACACTCCAATATTTTAAAACTTAGGAGAGTTAATATATGCAACTCCTTAAATTCACTGCAATTAATCGCCTAAAACAATATTTTTAAGATCTAGACATAGTCAAGAATACACTATAGCTTTTCATTTTAAAAAGCATTTATTCCTGCGTGTAGTGATCAGCTCCTATGTTTTAAATATTTAACATTATATGTCTTTAAAATGGCATGCAGAGCTAACACAGCTACCACTATGGAAAAGAAAAATCTAGAAGCCATGTGTAATCCACTGTCATCTTAAACTTGGGGAAATTCCATTACAAATTAAAAATTCCATTCCTTCTAACATCTGTCAACTTCCTCAGCCATTAGGCAGTTCTAATGTCATCAGAAATGTCATTATCACAAAGATAATTATGACTCCCATTACACATTATGATATGGGAGTTTAATAAAGAATGAAAAACAAATAGTGACTATAATTACAATGTATAGCTTGTAAAAGGAAAGCCAGTGCACTAACAAAAGTGTCAATGAGTAAACCCTGGGTAAAAACACAAGACTTATGAAATGACATTTAGCTTTCTGATTGTATTTCTGCAAAGCGACAACAGAAGGTAAGACTTGCTGTCTATTGTTTCAGTCTCTAGGATAGCATTACTTTTCCCAGATGCCTAAGAACACATTATTTGTTATGCAAAGGTCAAAGGCTGCAAATCTGAGGCCTGCTGGCTGAATTCATTTGGTGGCAGAGGCATACAGCAGTGAACAAAACAACCCTTCCCTCACAAAACACTAGTGGACATGTTTAATCTGGAGCACAGTTTTTTACTTTTAATAAAAAACCGCTGAGAATCACTTAAAATTTGAGAGATTTCATTAAGAGCCTGTATTGGGCCTTTAAAAAAAACAAAAAACAATGGGGAGAGCTGGCAACACAGGGCATATATTCTCATAGGGCAACAACTGGCTAGAGGTGAGTGGTGGCTGCGACTCCCCAAGCTAGGCCATTTCATTTGCTTTGTGTCCATTCTGTGCCACAAAATTACTTCACCTGTTAAGACATTTGAGTTTATGACTCTTGATATAAATTAAGTATTCAACAACCCTGTGAGTAGTTGATTTTGGTCATCTTTCTTAATACCGGTCATTTAGAGAAAGGAATCAACAGCAGGGTTTTATAGTCTCACCTCTGAAGACATAGTCCTCAGAATCTATATTTCTCTGAAAACTAGTATTTGTGCAGTAATTTAGCCTCCAGCTTGGGCTTCTGGGAACTGTTACTTTCAAGCCAATTTTCCTTCAAACTTTTAAATACAATATTCATCTTGTAAGTTATTTCAACCATAATTCAAGAATAACTATATATTTTTGAATTGACTGTGACAGATACAATACTATTGAGGAAAATGTTCAGAACTTCAAAATGAACTCTCCTGATACCTTCTACCTACATCTCTATCTTTGGTTCAGTATTACAACATAGCTGTGGCCATCTGCTTGCTACTGGATACATGCAAACTATTTCTAAATGGGGTAAATAGATTTAACATGCCTTCTCTTCCCTGCTTCAAATTCAGACTATTTTTAACTTTTACCCAGCTATTTTTTACTGGATTCAGTTACATGATTCATTACCAAGACTAAAAATATCTGTACAGAATCACTATTCCCAGTTGCAGTTGCCATTTGGAGAGTTCTATATATGTATATAAAACTGTAAAATGTAGTTCTAATTTGCCAAAAGAGAGAAGCCTGAATGCCATGGAATCCAGCAGAAGCAAGCAAAACACCACTTGCTGTTGAAGGTCTCTGGGACATAGAAAAACCTTCGCAGGCCATTGGGTCCCAGGTGTTAGGCTTTAGCTTCGCTGGGCTAGGAGTGCAACCTAGTGCTCACTTCCCCTGCGCACATTCGGGAGGACTGACGTCAAGCAGACTGCCACTTCATTACAGAAGGGGGAAGGTTATTAAAAAGCTAACACATAACACCTGAATCAGGTTTCTCTGGACCTGGACAATATATTGAACTCTTAGACTTAATAATATGGGACACTGCATTTGGTACTTTACATATCACATTTAATCTTGACAATTTCTAAAGTAGATATTATCCTAATTTTGTAGAGGAAGAAATAAAGACTGTGACTTTATGAAACCATCCAAACTGGGATGTGAACTAAATTCTGCTCCAGTTCTTTTCACCCCACTTACTCTCTAGTGACCAGAAGAGACAGCCGGATTCAGTCCTTCTCCCTCAGATTTATCATGCACCCCTCCTGTCTCCATGCTGAACCTGCTATATTCCCTAACTTTGTTGATGGCAACTCCAATCACTCTCCTAAACTAGAAACCCTGGCAACTTCTTTAAGAAACTGCAAAATTGACAATACCTCCGCGATCGCTTTTCGAGGTCTTTCCTCCCCCTCCCTCATCAATGTCTTAGTTCAAATTCTCATCACTTCTAGATAAACCTCTTGTGGTCAGGGAGTGTGCATTAGTAAATGCAATATACATTCACAGGTGCCACTACATTTATGCTAAATTAGATAGTGCTACAAAAGGTACTTCAGCCTTACTTACAAAAGACATGGACTTCAGCCACCCCTTTCTAAGAGCTTATACAGACCACTCCTCTACAAACTTTGAAACTTTTTATCTGACAGGATAGAATATAGCTGATTCTTTAAAAACAATTTTCTTAAAGGAATAATTTACATAACATAAAATTTGGCCATTGTAAGTGTACAAATGAATGACTTTTAGTAAATTTACAAAGTTGTGCTACCATCACCACAAACCCTTTAGCTTTAGAATATTTCCATCACCTCCCCCAAATCCCCACAAACCCTTCTTCAGTCAATCTCCAGCCACAGGCAACCAATGATCTACCTTCTGACTGTTTTTACATCTAAATTATTTCCCAGATATGCTAATCACCTTGCTTGGATTTAGAAGAGTACCAAATATCTTCAGTCACATATCTCTAAAATATCTTAAGAATGAATTGCTTTCACACATGACTAATGTTCTCTGTATTGATTCTGGGGGCACTTACTGTGTCCCTAAGTAATAAAATGTGTGTTATGGTATCAGTGTTGAAGTTCAAGTTTATAACCAAAATTAGCCCCAAACTCATCATTAATTAAAGCTTTAAGACGCTCTCTTCCTTTTTAGCATTTCAAGCAAAAAAGAATCTAATAATCTTAATTTTTATAAGTGCCATTCCCCAAATAATTTAATAAATAAGGTCTCTTGGGTACTAGATTTTCTTTGCTGTAGGTTATTGAAACCTTAAAAGGTGGAAGTAAGAAAATTATCAAATTTGAGTGTTTAACTGGAAGCCTAACATCAGTTCATTTGAAATTACTGGAAACAGTAAGGTGTCAGGTTGAAAATATAAGTGAAATTCACACATGATATGTTGATATTTTAGTAATTGATTTCAATTTCCTCCCTCTTCAATAAATAGAATTTAGCTACCTAGAATTTTCAATTTCTATTTTAATAGGAGACTCCAGTGAAGCAATACATTAAGACCTTTACCTTTTTACAGTTTTTTAAATTTATAGGATTTATAGAATCTAAGAGAAAAAATAGTTTTTCTCTTTCAGAAATCCATGAAAGACAGTCTCCAGGAATGTATTATTTTAAAAATTAAGACATTATGGACTATATAATTTCCAGGTCAATAAAACAATTTTCTAAAAAAAGGTTTTTTGATTTAGTTTTTTAGAGCAGTTTTAGGTCCACAGCAGCAAAATAAGGCAGAGATTTTCCACATGCTCCCTGCCCCAACAAATGCATACCCTCCCTCATTATCAACATCCTTCACCAGAGTGGTACATTTGTGACAACTAATGAACCTATAATGACACATCATAACCACCCAAAGTCCATAGTTTTTTAGGGATCACTCTCAGTGTTGTACATCTTATGGGTTTAAACAAATGTATAATGACATATATCCATCATTATGTTATCACTGTTTTAAAAATTCTCTGGGCTCTATTCATCCCTCCCTCTACCACCAACCCCTGATCTTCTTACTCTCTCCATAGTTCTTCCTCTTCCAGAATGTCATACAGTTGGAATCATACAGTATATAGTCTTTCCAGATTGGCTTCTTTTTCTTACCAATATGTACTTAAGGTTCCTCCAAGTCTTTCCATGGCTTCATGGCTCATTTCTTTTCAGTGTTGAATACTGTTCAACTGTCTGGATGTACCAGTGTATTTATCCATTCACCTACTGAAGGACACTATGGTTGCTTCAAAGTTTTGACAATTATGACTAAAGCTGCTATATATATCCCCATGCAGGTTTTTGTGTGGACATAAGTTTTCCATTGGGTAAACGTCGAAGAGTGTCACTGCTGGATTATATGGTATGTTTAGTTTTTTAAGAAACCACCACACTGTCTTCCAAAGTGGCTGTACCATTTTGCATTCCCACTAGGAATGAATGAGCTCTACAACCTCACCAGCATTTTGTGGCGTCAGTATTCTGGATTTTGGCCATTCTAATAGGTGTGTAGTGGCATCCCACTGTTTTAACTTACATTTCCCTGATGACATATGATGTGGAGCATCTTTTCATGTGCTATTTGCCATCTGTGTATGTTCTTTGGTGAAGCATCTGTTAAGGTCCTTGGCGCAGTTTTTTTTTTTTTTTTTTGCTGTACACAGGCCTCTCACTGTTGTGGCCTCTCCCGTTACGGAGCACAGGCTCCAGACACGCAGGCTCAGCGGCCATGGCTCACGGGCCCAGCCGCTCCGCGGCATGTGGGATCTTCCCGGACCGGGGCACAAACCCGTGACCCCTGCATCGGCAGGCGGACTCTCAACCACTGCGCCACCAGGGAAGCCCTTGGCCCAGTTTTTAATTGGGTTGTTTTGTTACTGTTGAGTTTTAAGAGTCCTTTGTATATTTTGGGTAACAGTCCTTTATCAGATATGTCTTTTGCAAATACTTCTTTCAGTCTGTGGCTTGTCTTTTCATTCTCTTAACATTGCCTTCCACAGAGCAGACTTTTTCATAGTAATGAAGTCCAGCTTGTCAATTATCTATTTTCATGGGTCATGCCTTTGGTGTTGTATTTAAAAAGTCATTGCCATTCTCAAGGTCATCTAGGTTTTCTCCTATATTATCTTCTAAGAGTTCTATAGTTTTGCATTTTACATTTAGGTCTGTGATCCACTTTTGAGTTAATTTTTGTGAGTGGGGGTGTAAGGTCTGTGTCTACATTCACTTTTTTGCATGTGAATGTCCAGTTGTTCCAGCACATTTAAGGTTATCTTTGCTCCACTGTACTGCGTTTGGTCCTCTGTTAAAGATCAGTTGACCACATTTATGTGGACCTATTTCTGGGCTCTCTATTCTATTCCATTGATCTATTTGTCTGTTCTTTCACCAATACCATACTGTCTTGATTACTGTAGATATATATTAAGTCTTGAAGTTGGGTAGTGTCAGTCTTCTGACTTTATTCTCCTCCTTCAATACTGTGTTGGCTATTCTGGGTCTTTTGCCTCTTTATAGAAACTTTAGAAAAAATTTGTTAATATTCACAAAGTAACTTGTTCGAATTTTGACTGAGATTGCATTGAAACTACAGAACAAGTTGAGAAGAAATGACATCTTGACAACATTGAGTATTCCTATCCATGAACACGGAATCTCTCTCCATTCATTTGGTTCTTGTTGATTTCATTCATCAGAGTTTTGTATTTTTCCTCATATAGATCGTATACACATTGTTAGATTTGTACCTAAGTATTTCTTTGGGGGGGGCGGGCGTGCTAATGTAAATGGTACTGTGTTAATTTCAAATTCCACTTGTTCACCACTGGTACTGATTTATACACACCACACACACATACACACTAACAAATATCCTGTTCATTAGTCTGGTTCATTGCTGAATATATTCTTTAAAAGCAGGGGTCAGCAAACGAAGATCTACAGACAAAATTCAGCTCACCACCTATTTTCATATGACCCAAAAGCTAAGAATGCTTTTTACACTTTAAAATGGTTGGGAAAAAAACACTGAAAGAATATTTTGTGACATGAAAATTACATGAAATTCAAATCTCAGTGACCATAAATAAAGTTTTATTGGGACAGAGCCATACCCATTTGTTTATACTTAGCTGCTCTCTCACTACAATGGCAGAATTTGAGTATTTGCTACTTAATCCTTATGGGCTGCAAAGTTCACAATATTCACTATCTGGCCCTTGACAGAAAGTGTGCTGACCCTTGCTGAAAAAATTGTTTGGAGAGCAGAAGAGCTTTTCATTTAAAAAGCAGACAGTCTTTCTCAGAAAAAAGGGAAACTTGATTGGCATTCAGGTTTAAGGATCAACAGGAGTATCCAACAAAATCAATTTAATCCCACTCCCCTCTTCTTCATGGATTTTCTAACTAAAGTCCTTAACTTTCTGTAGTAAATTCAGCATGTTGAAGATCAACAATACAAAGATTATAAAAATAGATAGTATACCCAGCTGCTGCCTCCTTCTCTCTCCACCCCTAGGATTTAAACAATGTAGCTCAAATACTTGAACTCAGGGTTCAAATCTCAGCTCTGCCGCTTAAAAGTTGCATAAACTTTGGGTAAGGTATCCTCACCTCAGTTTCTTCATCTATAAAACGGTGACAGCAGTACCCATCTCTGAGTTGTGAAAATTAAATGGCGATAATACATTTTGAGAACAGTGCCTGGCACACAATAAATGCTAAATAAAGATAAATCTAGTAAAATTAGATTATCTTCTTCAACATTCTCCACCTGAACTTCCCCCTCCAATTACAGATGAAGAAAGCAAGGCTCAGAAAGGATATGAAACAAACAATATTAACTGGCTTCATTTCCTGTTAATCACTGCAAAGCTAAGTGACCAGGTGACAGAAATTACATGCAGGAGGAAAGTTAGAAACCTTGTGAAGCATCTCAAATTCTCAGTATCATAATTCTAGGTCTTAAAATAGGCACTTGCCCTCCCTGTAACTAATAATCCAGTTGGGACTCAACCCTGGCAAGTAGAATTCACAGGAGGAGGAATCACACTTCCCAGCCCTAAAAATACCAGGGAGGCATCTCTAAGAACCCTCTGGTGGGAAAACACCCAATCCACAGATAGACTTTTCCTTTGTAAAAGAATTATTTCCTCAGGGCATTTCCACAGACCACAAAACACACACTCTACCCAACTCTAACTATCATTGGACAGGTAAGAGGAGTTTTTCCACTGCACTAGGAGGTGGTGGGCAAATACAAGACACAAAAACTCTCTCCTGCAGGGAACTGAGTGTGCAGGAGCCTAGTGCAGAAAGGGTTAAAGGAATCTGCCCTTCCAGGAAAGGCTGTGTTTTGCAATGGTTTGGCTAAAATGGAAACATGCGGGAGCAAGCTTGTATATCTGGTTTTCAGTCTCTTCCCTCTCCAAAAAGGGAAGGAACAAAACTCAAAGGACTTTTAACAGTGCTGGGCTGATTACTATAATTAGCATCTAACTCTACTGTTATCTCATCAACTATTTCATACCAATTTGTGATGAAGTTCTATTGAAAACCTACAAGAGAAAATAATAAATTTAGTTTGATCCACAAAACCAATTTTCCAATTTTTTTTTTTTTTTACAAAATGTTCACCAAGCCAAGGTTTCGGTGACACAAGAAAGCTATGCTTTCCTCTTGTTCTCTTGCAATACCTGACCAGTTTACTTTGCTGTTTCAAATGATGTTCTGGTTGTGGAATCAGGTCTTCATTTTTTTTTTTTTTTTTGCAGTAAGCGGGCCTCTCACTGTTGCGGCCTCTCCCGTTGCGGAGCACAGGCTCTGGACGCGCAGGCTCAGCAGCCATGACTCACGGGCCCAGCCGCTCTGCAGCATGTGGGATCTTCCCGGACCGGGGCACGAACCTGTGTCCCCTGCATCGGCAGGTGGACTCTCAACCACTGCGCGCCACCAGGGAAGCCCTCAGATCTTCATTTGACAGTAACTTTTATATTTTTGTTCTTGCCTGCTAATAATGCCTTTGTTGTTGTTAAATGTTTTCCAAGTTCACTGTTTCTATAATTCTTATTGTTCAGTTATCTCCAGAAAATAAGACTAGTCATGTAACTCAGTGAGTCAGCTAAACAATCTGAGTTGGTAATCGCCCCAAAACAGCTTTTGGCAAGACAAATTCAAGATCTCTCATTTGCTGTGATGCAATACCATGAGTCAAAAAAGCCTCTAATTGGATGGACTGGAGTACAATTTAACTCTCTGGTTTCCTGATTCAGGTGTCAAGTAGCAAGTTTCATGTCACACCTAAGGTTCAGTTCCTACACCACCAAGACATTACTACACAGGATTATCAGAGAAACTGATATTGGTTTATATAGCCATTTAGGCACTATGAAACCTAAAGTGATAATCTGGGCAGGATTATACTTGGTAGGACTATCTTCACATCTTAATATTTAGGATTAGCCTCATGTCTCATGGACTGTTTTTTTGGAGGGTAGTAGCTAATTTAATCTCATTTTTAGACTTAATTTTGGCCTTATTTCCCTTCCTTTTTAATTTTCTAAACCTTTTTTTCTTTCCTACCACTTAAATAGAGCAAAAGAAAAGGCAACTAAGTCTAGGGAAAGGTCCTCAATGATCCAGCCAGATTATTTTAGAAGCAGCAACATGTATTTTACATGTTAAAATCCAATTTAGTGTCCCTGTATAGAGTTAAATAACTTACTTAAGCACATTTCATCAACACCCTCTCCTATAGATAAGATGGCTGCCAGAAATAAACTTAAAAAAGAAACAAAAAAAGCCAAACAGTAAGCCTGTATTGGGCACTGAGCTGGGTGAGAATGTGATAAAGGCAGACATTGGTTCTTTCCAAGGAGCGTGACATTTTACCTGGTATTCCAGTACAAAGCCAGAAAGATAATGGCATATGTGGAAAATACTTTGTGTGCCAAATTCCACAAGCTCTACCTTCTCACTATCTATAAAGGCTCTGGGCCTCTTTTTTTCCTCCTAGGCCTCTGTTTGCCCAATAGCATCCCAAAGCCTCTTCATTTTCTAGGTCTAATTAATATCAGTCCACTCTAGGATGCTTCACTCTTCTCACTGCCCCATTTTTGAACTTCTACAACATCATTTCATAACTTACTAATATTTAACTGCGTACTGTTACCCAATTTCATTTGCCTATGCCTTTTTACTAAAAACTGTGCGTTTCTAGAGAAAAGATCATAAATTATTTGCAATTTCCTTCTTACTTAACATAGCGCGAGTATGCAATAAACTTTTAGGGAAAGATTCCACCAAGACGCTTCACATCTGGCACAAATATGTACCCTGGACACACTTCATGCATTTTGGTTCGTCTTTTGTTGGAACACAGCTGCAACACTGCATATGCAACTGTGCAAGATTAGCTAATACCCTATTGCCCCCAGTTACTTCAGCAACAAGTCTAATTTCCCCAAAACACAAGGTTAGCCTGAGGTTACTTCAGGTTTTCCATCTGTCAAGGAGATCTGAAATAAAAATCCTCAGATTACCAACAGGGCTCTGTAAACAGAAAAAATTTAAAAATAAATGAGCTGTACACCTTCCCAGACTCTCCGCGCAAGGGGAGATTAATCGGTGTCGGGATTAAACAGATCTTTGTAGTATTCCAATTTTCCAACTCCCGCTGTCCGGAATACTCATTGTCCTACCTACGAGTGCAGAATAAAGGGGTGACCAGGGTGCGCATACGCCCCACCGACAAGGAAAGCAAGGATGCTGTTCGCGTGGGGCAGCAGGCGGCCGCGCGACACCCCGCGCCGGTGAGCACCGCCGCAGCCACCCACGCCCCGCGGCCCAGGCTAGCCCCAGCTGATTGCGGGCACGTGACGCCGCGGGCCAATCGGGAGGGGCCGGGGCCCGAGCGCGGCGCGGCCGGGCCTCCTCCGGCACAACAAACACGGGCCGGAAACAGCTGAGCGGGCGGCCCCGCGGTCCCGGCCGCCCAGCAGTTGCGCCACGCCCTCCGTCAAGCGTACCCCTCCCTCGGCCCGGGGATCTCCTGGGGTGCAAGAAGGCAGGGTGGCGGGCATCCAGCCTTTGGGGGGCAGCAAACAAAAGCCAACGCCGACCCCCGCTCATGGCCAGTGCCAACCGAAAGGGGATGTGGCCCCTTTGAAGGACAGGCCACGCCGTGGCGTTATTAACGCCGCACATCTCGGAGTCGAGTTCGGACTTCACCTCGGGGCCGTGGGCGCAGGCCCCGGCGGAGACCGCGGCGGCGCGGAGTCCGGGGCGCGCCCCCGACACTGCGGCGGGGACGCGGCCCGTGGGGGCGGGGCAGCCCAGGCGACGGGGTCGCTGGCCAAACTGCCCGCGGAGGGGCGCCGGAAGCCCCGGCCACGACGTGCAGGGCCTTAGAGGCTGCGCCGGGGCGGGAGGGCGCGGGCGCCGAGATGGAGGTCGCGTCCGTTGCGGTTGCGCCGGTTGCCCCGGTTGCGCGGCGGGGGCGGGCTGACGGCGGCCGCCGCGCCTGGGCCTCACAAAGAGGAAACAGGCCAGCTCGTCAGCCCGCAGCCCCGGCACCGGAGCCCGCCCAGAGGGGCGGGGGTCGGCCGCGCTGGGACCCCGGAGGGAGCGCGGAGAGGAAAAGGCACTTCCTGCCTGGGCCTCCCGCCCCGGGCCGATCCCGAGTGTTTCGAAGCCGCTGACCCGGAGGGGCGCCTCAGCCCCCCTCAGGCCCCGAATCCAGCCCCCGACCGCCGCACTCACCCCGAGCGGCTGTAAGATCCACGGCCGCCAGCGGCTCTTCGGTCCTCAGCTGAAACGAAGCCCCCTCAGCCAGCGGAGTCTCCAGGTTTAGTCAGGCCCTGGCCTTGGCCCCGCCTCTCCCTGGTTGGGCCTCAGCGTCAATCACCCGGCGTAGCCCCGCCCCTCGAACAGTCGGCTCTCCCGGTTGGCCCAGAACGCCCATCATTTCTAGACCCCGCCCACTCCCCGGCACCCTGCCCTTTCCGCTGGGCCCCGCCCCTTCTCTGGCTCACCCTCCCCCACTCCCGCTCCCCTTTGCGTCGCGGCCCGCCCCTCCCAGAAGCCGCAGACCGAGGGCAATCTCCCTGCAGCTCGCCCCGCCCCTGACCCAACGCCCGGGACTCGGACAGCCAATCAAAGAGGCTAACTCTGCCCCCTCTCCAGACGCAGCCAATGGGGAGAGACCTGAGATCCACCCCCTTCCCAGCTGAGAGCACACAACACAGCGTCCACGTGAGTCAGCTTCTTAAAGGAGACTGCCCGGCCTTTCTAATTGCTGCAGCTGAGAGACATTGCGCGTTATCAGCGTCACCAGGTGGTGGCTAGGGCCTAGTTTCCTGAGGCCCAGTGATGAAAACAACAGGCAGTTTTTCTAGGTAAAGCAGGTGCCTGGATAGTTTAAATGCACCGTGTAATTAATTTCTTTGAGATTGTTTACTCTTGCCCCTCCTTACAGTAGGCCACCTTTTATTTACAAACCCCAAACCCTTTGAGTCTGGGCATATAGGAACAACTGGAGAAAGCATTTTTCAGGTGTGGCCGAACTTTATTTACAACTGCCTGAGTTCTTTCTTGGTAGTGGAAGTGTTTATCAAAAAGATGAGAAAATTCAGAGTCTTCTACATGAAGATTTTTTTGCCTCAGAGAGTCTGAGATTTGTTTGTTGAAAAGGGTAGCTATTCCCTTAATCCTCATCAACGCTTAAAATGGAAGATTTTGCGTCTCATTAAATTAGAATTTCCCAGGTAATTACATTAATGGTCTTTGGATTAATGGATAAAGTAGAAATGTTTGACGATAAAGTAGAAATGTTTGACGATGCCTCTTTCTCAGGTAAAAAATAAAGACTAACATTTGAGACTAACCTGCAAGGTGCTTAAAGCTGTCTTTAGTAGGATAGAGGTTTCGGAGCAAATCGTAGCATTTGACTCCTCACCAACCCCAAACTCACCAGTATTTTCATTCAGGGCAGATAAAAACCTGGATTATCTTTTGATAAGCGAGTTTTCCAAGAGATGAGGAAATTTAAAACTTTTTAAAAGTTTTTTTTCTCATTATTCATTTGTTTTTACTTAGTTTTAATTACAAAATCAATACATGTTCATTGTAGGAAGGTCATACAGTCTCATTTCATAACAGAGACTGTCCTCTGCTTACAGCTTCATGTGTTTTTTCCTATTCTTCCTGAAAGGAACGTGCATCTCTTATTCCTCAATTTGCTTTTTTCACTCAATATGTTATGGCCATCCTTCCATGTCAAATATATCTTTTATCTACAAATTTACCTTTGTCTCCATAGTTTTTTATAATAGGACTTCATCTTTTATTAAGCATTACTTTTTCTACTAACAGACATGAGGTTGCCTTCAATCTTTTGCTATTAAAAATATATTTTTTAGAAACTTGTATTCGTTGATAAAATATTGGTCAAATATTTCTGAATATAATCGTTTGAAAAGGGCATACAATGCCTAAACCCCAAGGAATGAGTTTTTCTCAAAGTGAACACTTTAAGTACCAGCAAAAAACAATGGGAAAGATATTTATTCATTTAACAAATACATATAAAGCACTTACTGTTCCAAGTGCTTTAAAATTATTAACTCACTTTTCATAATAACCCAGTGAGGTAAGTACTGCTATCATTCCCATTTTACAGCTAAATAAACAGAGGCATATTGATTAACTAACTTGTCCAAGATCACCCAATAGAGGTATCGAATACAACATTTGTAAACTTGTAAAAGAATGATTAAAACCATATTTTAGAAAGATAAATCTAGGTGTTGGTGTTGTGCAGAGTTAGGATCCACATATGAGGAAAGGTGGGCAGATAGGAATGGAATGGAAGGGGTAGGTTTAACATTAACAAGAATGGCTATACAGAACTGACTGATTGTATGTAGGTGGGCTAAGAAGAGAGAATTTTCAAAGATAAACCAGAGGTTTTATCCTAGGTGATTGGTAGGGTGATGACTTCCTATTGCTAGGTATAGGGTGGTTGAGAAAGTTGATTTGGGGTGAAAGCTGATGGGTCTGGGATGATGGTGGCATGCCCATTAGAAATAAAGAATTTACTGTTGAAGATAACAAATATGGAAGAGAAATAAAAAGAAAGTTTGAGAGATTTGATATTTTATCTTGTTTGATTTGTGTTATACCTATTAATTTAATTTGGAATAAATTTGCACTTTATAATATTGAAACTTTCCCACCAAGAATATGGTATGTTTCTCCATTTATTCAAGTGTTCTTTTATGTCTTCCAGTGAAATGTCATGATATATCTGTCTTCCTTTAGGTTGCTTCTATCTTCTTAGAGTTATATTTAGGTATTGTATATTTTCTGGGGATATTATGGACTGAGTTATGCCCCCTTGATTCGTATGTTGCAGTCCTAAGTCCCAGTACCTCAGAATGTGGCTGTATATTGAGATAAGGCTTTTAAAGAGGTGATTAAATTGAAATGAGGTTCTTAGGGTTGAGCCCTAGAACAATATACAAGGGATGTGTGTGCACAGAGAGAAGATGGCCACCTGCAAACCAAGGAGAGAGGCCTCACTAGAAACCAAACCTGCTGACTGTTTGATCTTGGAATTCCAGCCTCCAGAACTGTGAGAAATCAGTTTCTGTTACTTAAGCCACACCGTCTGTGGTATTTCATTGTGGCAGCCCTAGCAAACTAATAGAGGGGGTTACTGTGAATAGAAACTTCTCCTATCATATAACTCTAACTGGTTGGTTGTTATTTTGTAGGAAAGATAACGATTTTATAGTTTACTTTCCTGAATTTTCTGGATAGAAAATTCCTCTGCCTGCAAATGATCATAATTTTGCCTACGTCTTTCTAGTCATTTTGCCTTTTATTTCTGTTTAAATATCCTTGTACATATATCTTTGAGTACATGTGTGAATATTTCTGTCAAACAAATTCCTAGAAGTTATCGATAGTTTGTAAGGTTTCTTTTTTTAAAATGGGTATGCAATTTTATCAAATACCTTTTTAGTGTCTTTTGAGATAAACATTTCCCCCTTTATTCCTTTATGTGATGTATTACAATAACCCATCTCCAACATTAAACCAGATTTACATTTCTTGAATAAAATTTCCTTCATCACTTGACATATGCTAACTCTGACATTCTTCAAGTCCATAAAATAAGAAACAGGAATATACCAACATACACCAACATACCATGGTGTTTTATCCTGGTTGCTGATTATACTTTCTGGCCTAAACTGTCTGATATCCCCCCAGATGGGTGATTCAATATAACTACAAACCCTGGGTCAGGCTTTCAGAATGCCCTTCTGTTGCTGTTTCCTTGGACCCCTCCTCTGTGTGCCTTCTCTTGCTTTAAAGGACTCACACTGGCGCTGCTGCTTTAGAGGTAAGACCACCTTTCAAGTGTGTGCTTCATGAGCAATTAGCTATGAGCCTCCCCACACTTCCCATGGCCTATGAAACCTCCTTGCTTCCCAAACTTGAAACATGTGGGCCTCCACCCACCTGTCTCACTCTGCAGATACTCATGTCTCATAATTTAAAGTCAGATGAAGACTGTTGGAAATGAGCTACTTCAAAGTTTCTCTACTTGATGTTTTTTCCTACATCACCTATTTTCTTGGCACTTTCTCCTGTGTTGGATGAAAAGCAACCTTTCTTCTTTTCCAGGGTCTGATGGACACCTATACCTGGATAAAACTCTGAATCTTGAAGCTCAGTTTGTTCTAAACAGAACCCACATTTCCTCTCTCAACAGCAGAGACAAACAACAATTTCCTTAGGCCTAGGATTGTCACTCCCTTCTCGTGTCTGTTAATGGACCCCAATCCCCCAATCCCCCATGACTTCGTCAATTGCTGCAAGTATTCTTTGGACTCTACATACAAGTGACCTGTCCTCACACCTAACACTATAGTTTAGACCCATGTAACTTCTTACAATAACCCCTTTATCTTTTCCCTTGCTTTATATTGACATGACATGCATTTGCTGCCCACCCCGCCCCCGCCATCCTGCTTCCTGCAAAGTTGCCTGGACCACAAGGACCAGGATTCCATCCTAGGGAAAGGAACCTGGATCCTGAATGCTGTGTAGCGTAGAGTTGACATACTAGCCTAGGACTGTATGGTTTTCACTTTAACCTAAACTTATGAGAACTCTGGGTAATTTAAACAAAATAGCTCCTTTGGGAAGAAACAGATATATGTAAATACAATTTCAGATTAGTAGTTAACATAAAAAATATATAACTTATTCTGAGTTACAGTCCTGCCACTTTACTAAAAGCTGTCTCAAATGTCACTGATCGTAAAATACTTCTTTTTTGTATTTGAAATCATCAGCCAAACATCCATTCTTCAGAATTTTTATCCTTTTGGCTTTGGCAGTAAAGTAGTCACCTGTGGTAGACAGAATAATGACACCTTTTGCCCCACGGAGTTATCTGTGTTCTAATGTGTGGAACCTGTGTATGTTACCTTACGTAGCAAAAGGGACGTTGCAGATGGGATTAAGTTAAGATCTTAAAATGGGGAGATTATTCTGGATTTTTCAGGTGGGCCCAATATAATGACAAGGGTCTTTATAAAAGGGAGCTAGGATGGCCAACAATCATATGAAAAGATGCTCAATATCACTAATCATTAGATAAATGTAAATCAAAACCACAATGAGATATCACTTCATACCCATCAGGATTGCTACTCCTAAAAAAACAAAAACCAAACAAAACAGAAAACAAAAAGTGTTGGCAAGAATGTGGAGAAATTGGAAGCCTGGTGCTCTGTTTCGGGGAATATAAAATGGTACAGCTTCTATGGAAAACAGTATGGAGTTTCCTCAAAAAGTAAAAAATAGAACAATTCCACTTCTGGGTATATACCCCAAATAACTGAAAGTATGGTCTTGAAGAGATGTTTGTATACCCACGTTCATAGCAGCATTATTCACAATAGCCAAAAGGTGGAAGTAACGTGAGTGTCCAACAATTTAATGTTTAAACAAAATGTGTCTACCCATACAGTGGAAATAATTCAGTTTTAAAAAGGAAATAAATTCTGACACATGCTATGACATGGATGAACCTTGAAGACATTAAGCTAAGTGAAATAAACCAAACACAGAAGGACAAACATTGTATGATTCCATTTATATGAGGTATCTAGTGTAGTCGATTCATAGAAACAGAATGTAGCATTGTGGTTGCCAGAGGTTAGGGGGAAGAGGATATGAGAAGTTGTTTAAGGAGTGTAGAGTTTCAGTTTTGCAGGTTGAAAAAGTTCTGGAAATTGGTTGCACAACAATATGAATGTATTTAATAATACTGAACTTTACCTTTAAAAATGGTTAAGATGATAAATGTTATGTGCATTTTACCACCACTAAAAAAATAAACTAGGTTTTCTAACAACAAAGAAAGAAAGAAAGGAAGAAGGGAAGGAAGGAAGGAAGGAAGGGAAAGAAGAGAAAGAAAACAAAGGAAAGAAAGAAAAGGGCGGTAGGAGAGTCAGAGTCAGAGAAGTAGATGTAAAGATGGAAGCAGAGATGGGAGTGATGTTGGGCCATGAGCCAGGAATGCAGGCACCCTCTAGAAACAAGCAAAGGCAAGGAAACAGATTCTCCCCTAGAGCCTCCCAAAGGACCACCACTCTACTGATACCTTGACTTTAGCCGCATAAGACCCATTTTGGACTTGTGTCTTTCAAAATATAAGATGATACATTTGTGTTGTTTTAAGCCTCTAGGTTTGTGATAATTTGTTACATTAGCAATAGGAAACTAATACTTCACCTGTTTCCTAAAGTCGTATTGTATACTGAGTTTCCTTATGAATTACTTGGTGCTATTTATAATTAGTTTTAATTTTGTTACTGCACATAACTATATTTCTTCTAATGTATATTATTTCCATAAGTCTGACCTAGCAAATGTTGAAGTGGTCAGGGAGGAGAACCTCAGTCAATAAACCTCCAACCCCTACTTGCATCAGGTTGTGTCAACCAAAAGGATATTGTAATATCCTCCTCTAAATTTATTTTAAAACCAACAACAAAAGCATTAGTAAAATTTCCACAAACTTTCCCAACAATAAAAATGTTTACATCTCAAAATCTGAGTTTTGAGGTAAGGACAGATAAATGTCCCAAGTCGGTGGTGGCAGGGGAAGGGGCTGGGGAACTGGAGAATAGAACAGGATAAATGGTGGTGAGGAACACAGGCTTTAGAGCTATTTAGCTCGAGTTCAAATACCAGCACTGCCACTTTCTACCTGTCTGACCATAGGCAAGAGCTTCAATTTAATTACTGAAAATAGTGATAATTTTTGAGTTACTGTGAGCATTAAATAATGCATCTGTTGTCAAATGCTTAGCCAATGTCCCTGGTACCTATTAAGTACTCAGTAAAAGTTGCTGTTGTGTTAGTTCTTGTCATTATTTCCATGACTCTTGATTATGAAGCTGAGTCCAGAGTGAAAAGGTTTTGCTGTTTTCCCTGTACTGTCCACATTATAAGGTCACCTTGCATATTGCCCGGCAAATACCTGATAGCTCTCTCCCATGGTTCAACCCTGATTCAAAGAGTACTTGAAATACTGCCAATAGCCTGACATGGAGGTAAGAAATGAGCCATTCAGGGACTTTCCTGGTGGCACAGTAGTTAAGAATCCAGCTGCCAATGCAGGGGACATGGGTTCATGCCCTGGTTTGGGAAGATCCCACATGCCATGAAGCAGCTAAGCCTGTGCGCCACAACTACTGAGCCTGTGCTCTAGAGCCCATGAGCCACAACTACTGAGCCTGTGTGCCACCACTACTAGAGCCCACGCACCTAGAACCCGTGCTCCGGAACAAGAGAAGCCACTGCAATGAGAAGCCCGTGCACTGCAACAAAGAGTAGCCCCCACTCGCCACAGCTAGAGAAAGCCCGTGCACAGCAACGATGACCCAACACAGCCAAAAAATAAAAGGAAAGAAAGAAGTGAGCCATTCAACTTTTTGCAAAACCTGTCTGCACACAAAAAGGCAATTGCACAGGTCTCCTGGCTCTAAGCTAGAATTCCATCATTGAGATAACACACACTCTTACTGACCACTATTACCAGTGGTAGTCATTTAGGAGGACACACTTTGACCATAAACATTTAAAACACCACCAAGCACCAAGCAGATCTATATGAATTGATATATCATGATATCCAAAATACATTATTAAGTGAAAGATGTAAGCTATAGGATTGATTAAATGCATAGTCTGATCCAATTTTTTACAAAAATACCATTATATGTATTTATATACATACAGACAAAATTCTGAAATATTCACTTTATACACTGTCCTAGTTTTCATAAACATATTTTAAATGTGTATGTTTAACTTTAGCAACCAGAAAACTGATAAAGATAAATTTTATTGCCACAAGCACATTTAAGTTTAGTGTGCCCTCAACTTTTATTGAGGAATGATACAAAAAAATGATCATGTGAAGAATCTGCATCTTCTGCAAAACTGCCTGTATCAGTCCATACCAGTAATCCAGCAATCCAGCCTGAAGTAACTAAGCATAAGAAGGAAATGTATTGGCACACATCACCGAAGAACAGGAAGGGTGGTCTGATCTGGCCCGAGAGAACTTAGATGTGGCCAAGAATGGCTGATTCTGTCTCCACTTCTGTTTCGCCTTGCACTTCCCTGCCATGGCCTCATGCAGCTCCATGCTTACATTATCACAGCTTCCTGACAAGAGAGGAAAGTCTTTTCCCTGCAATCTCCAGTTAGGAAAGTTCTAGAGAAGGATTCTGATTGGCCTGGCTGGATCAGGGACCAGTCACCATGGCCAGATGTCTGAGGTCTTGTGATTGGCATCCCCTATACCTTCCCAGTTCCATGGGGTTGGAGTTGGGGAAATGGCTGCTATAGTACATAACAAAGTCCCATAGACTGGATGGCTTATAAACAACAGATATTTGTTCCTCACAGTCCTGGAGGCTGCAAGTCCCATACCAGGGTGTCAGCATGGTCGAGGTTCTGGTGACAGCCCTCTTCCAGGTTGTGGACTGCCAACATCTTGTATCCTCACACGGCGGAAAGAGAGTGAACTAGCTCTCTGGCCTCTTCTTTTTTTTTTTTTTTTTTTTTTTGCAGTACGCGGACCTCTCACTGTTGTGGCCTCTCCCATTTCGGAGCACAGGCTCCAGACGCGCAGGCTCAGCGGCCATGGCTCACGGGCCCAGCCGCTCCGCTGCATGTGGGATCTTCCCGGACCGGGGCACAAACCCGTGTCCCCTGCATCGGCAGGCGGACTCTCAACCACTGCGCCACCAGGGAAGCCCTGGACTCTTCTTTTAAGGACAGTAATCCCATTCATAAGGGCCCACACTCATGACCTAATTACCACCCAAAGGCCTCATATCCAAATACCATCACATTAGGGGTTAGGGCTTCAACATATGAATTTTGATAGGAGAACACAAGCATTCAGCCCATAACAATGGCATTTCTCAAAAGAAGGGTGGTCCTGTTCCAGGCAGATGGAGCCATATATTTTTATTGCTGAAGACATTGCCAGGATGCATTCTAGCATCTGTTGTAAAAGTTCCTTGGTGATCAATTTGCCCTTAAACTAAGGCTCAGAGACAGGAAGCATCAGCATGCTTGGGGAAGATGGAAGACTGAGGGACTCTGTTTAACAGAATAACGTCTGTAATGAGCAATAGCCAGGGACAAGGTTAGAAACCGAGGCTGACAATAGATGGTAAAGAGACCATAAGGGCTAGTCTAAGAAATTTGGCTGGACCAATACATTTCTTTTAAAGTATAATTACAGGTAAGTTTGTTTTTAATCCCAAAGTCTTTAAGGTCTTGAGAGCCTCAATTTTAAAAGTTTCAAAACCTAGGTTTTTAGGAACAGAGCCTCACTATTGGAAAGGGAATGCTTATATGCAAATTTAAAAATGAGTCTGTTAGACATATTGGTGACAGGACTGATGAATTTAGGTGTTCTATCAAGAAGTATGTATTAGTTAGGGTTCTCCAGAGAAACAGAACCAATAGAATATATATGTATAGATAGATAGATTTATTATAAGGTACTGGCTCACACAATTATGGAGGCTGAGAAGTACCACATTTACCATCTGCAAGCTAGAGATCCAGGAAAGCCAGTGGTGTAGTTCAAAGTCCTGAAAGCCAGATTGCTGATGGTATAGATTCCAGTCTGAGTCTGAAGCCCTGAGAACCAGCAGTGCCAAGGGCAGAAGATTATTGATGTCCCAGCTCAAAGGTTGAATCCTTCCTCTGCCTTTTTGTTCTATTCAGGCCCTCAGTGAATTGGATGAGGCCCACCCACATTGGGAAGGACCATCTGCTTTACTCAGTCTATGGATTCAAATGCTAATCTCTTCCAGAAACACCTTCTCAGACACATCCAGAAATAATGTTTAACCAGATATCTGGGCATCCCATGATCTAGTCAAGTTGACACGTAATGAACTATCACAATACCTTTACATCCTTACTGTAATTCTGAATTTTAACCAGTGCCAGCTGAATAAGCTTCGATCTGAAAAGATTTCATCCTATGGAGTTCATAGAAATCCCTTTGTTTTGACAAAGGTTGTAATTATATCAGTAATCTTGGAGGCGGCTTATGGCTAGCAAACTTTTGACTTCTGCAGATGTGTTCCCTGGCTCCAAAATGGACTTTGGAGAATGGGCAAACTGATCACTTCTTGGAAAAAGAAAAGGAAAGAAAAGAGAGGCACACAGAGAGATAAAGGATTCAAAGATACAAATATAATGACCACACAGTAGATAGAAACATAAATCAGTGCTTATTTATCAGATTATAAATAGCCTTGTCTTTCCCCAATGCCATGGCCATTGTGTTCCTGGGAAACTGTAACAGGGAAGAACTAAATCGGACTCCACGTTGGATCTGTTTCTTTGACTTTAACCTTTGCTTTTCGTTGCCTTTGTTATTCTAATCGTGCATAATGGCCTGCCTCAGGGAACCCTGCCCCTCTGATGTTCAGCTCACTGGGAGACAATCTGACCCGGTCCACCTGCGAACGGCTGCAAGAAAGAAGAAACTAACACATACCCTCACAGAGACTGCTCATTCCAGATGTTTTGCAAGAATGATGGCCCTTTTACTTCCTCACCGCCTCTCCCTCTCTGATTCTATAAAGGAAACTGGCATCCAGAGCCCGATAAGATGGTTTTTCAGAGACGCTAGTCTCCATCTTCTTGGTCTGCTGGCTTTCTGAATAAAGTCGTCTTCCTTGCCTCAACACCTCGTCTCCGATTCATTGGCCTGTGTGGCGAGCAGTACGAGCTTGGACTTGGTAACAAAACCTCATGTCACTTAACCTGTACCAGGCAAATAGGGTTAACTGTACCCACTGTGACAGCTCTGTTTCACTAGCACTGTTTAGCTCAGTGGGAATTCTGCAGAAAGACTTCAAGCAGGGCTGAGCTTTGTCTTTCGTGGATGTGCCATCCGAATTTCAAGAAGAACACACCATGAATAATAACCAGCGCCTTTTGGTGATGGTACGTGACAGTAAAATACACTGCCATGTACCATCACCAGATGGTGAGTTTTTAATTTTCTCCAAGCAGCACTATGTCATTGTGGTTTTTTCCCTTAGAAATCATTGGGAAGTATTACAGTTTTCCTTTCTTTTTTAAATCCAGTTTTTGAATGACATACGTAGAATGCAGAGTAGGTCATATGTAGTATTCTGTGTGACACGTGAACAAGTTGAAAAGGGTGACAACTTTAATAACGAGTGAGAAAGCTCAGGTAAGGGGAAGGAGACGGTAGAGACATTTTTATAATTTATGAAGATGTGAGGACATTTTTCTAAACCAAAAAAAGTATCAGGAAGTATTTAGTTAGCTCTGTTCTTCATGAAGTAATACTTTATATGGTCCCAAATAAGTCACAGTAATAATAACAATGATAGTATATTTAAATAGTTTTTACTATGTGCTACTCAGTATTCTAAATATTTTACCCATATTTTAATTTATCTAATACAATAACTCTATGGGATGGCTAATACTGTATCCACATCTTATAAAAATATGACAATACTGAGGCATAGAAAGGTTAACCTATCTGCCCAAGGCATATTGTAAACAGTGGGGCTTCCATGAGCACTCAGGCAGTAGGGCTCCAGAGCCCATGCTCTTAACTGCTATGCCACACAACCTGATTAATAATTTTTCCATTTGTACACAACTTTGTATTCTAGAAGATACTTATACACTCATTATCTCTTATGTATAAACCCTGAATGCCACAGAATGCTAAGCACATGGCAAAGCCTGGATTCAAATACAGACCTTGTGAAATGAAGTCCACACTCATTCTCCCAACCCACAGTTCTCTCTTTAAAGTCAGGAAAGACTCTAAACCAACAATTCCACTTTTGGAACTTAGTCTGTGAAAACACTTATCCAAGGGTGCAAGAATATATGTAAAAGAGAGTTCTTTCAAGCACTATTTGTAATATCAAAAAAAGGAGAAAAAAAAACATCCTGGAAATGATATAAATGTCTATCAGTAGGGAAATGGTTCAATAAATTATGGTATAAACATGGTATGCTGTCTTGTGTTAGGATGTGGGTTTATATGCACTGACATAGAATGGTGTTTGTGTGATATTTTTTAAGTGAAAAGAACAACATGAAAAGAGTAAATATAGCATAAAACCATTATTTTAAAAAATTCTGGACACATATGTATGTTTTCGTTCCTTCATTCAATAAATATTTACTGAGCACTTACTGTGTACCAAGCACTGCTTTATTTATTTACTTTTTAGTATTTTTTTATTTAAAAAAAATTTTTGGCCATACTGTGCAGCATGTGGGATCTTAGTTCCCCAACTAGGAATGAAACCTGTGGCCCCTGCATTGGAAGCGCAGAGTCTTAACCACTGGACCACCAGGGAAGTCCTTAGCAAGCACTGCTTTAGAAACTGGAGATGCAGTGCTGATTACAATCGAGTCTGTGCCCCTCATGGGTGATGGACTCTAGTGAGAGGGAAACTAAACAAGTAAGTGACTAAATACTTGCAGGTCATCTTATCTTGAAGAGAACTCAGCAGTGTGTAGGGTTAAGTGTGGGACAGCTATTTGAGGTCCTGTAGGAAGAGATATTTGAGAAGGAGCACCAAGTGAAGATGCCAGAGGAGAGTGTCCCAGACAGAAGGGACAGAAAATTGAAGGTCCCTGCATGGAAGGTGCTGCACGTAGCCTAGAAAGGCTAGTGAGCCTGGGGCATAGGGGCTTAAAAGTGGGGAAGATCACATAGAGCCAAATGGGTAGGATTTTATTCCAAGTGTAATGGAAAGTCATTGCAGTCATTTAAACTTCACTTTCATTTTGCATTTTAAAACAATTCCTCTGATTGCTCTTGGAAGCATGGAGATGAGTCAAAAATCGAATGCTATAATCTAGGTGAGAGTAGACAGTGGCTTACAACAGGGCCGTGATAATAGACACTGTGAGAAATGGCAAAATTTAAGATATTTTGAAAACAGAGTCAACAGGACTTACTTTAACATCTTTATTGGAGTATAATTGCTTTACAATGGTGTGTTAGTTTCTGCTGTATAACAAAGTGAATCAACTATACATATACAAATATTCCCATATCCCCTCCCTCTTGCTTCTCCCTCCCACCCTCCCTATCCCACCCCTCCAGGTGGACACAAAGCACGAGCTGATCTCCTTGTGCTATGTGGCTGCTTCCCACTAGCTATCTATTTTACATGTGGTAGTGTATACATGTCCATGCCACTCTCTCACTTCGTCCCAGCTTACGCTTCCCTCTCCCCGTGTGCTCAAGTCCATTCTCTACGTCTGCATCTTTATTCCTGTCCTGCCCCTAGGTTCTTCAGAATCTTTTTTTTCTTAAGATTCCATACATATGTGTTAGCATATGGTATTTTTTTTCTGTTTCTGACTTATTTCACTCTGTATGACAGTCTCTAGGTACATCCACCTCACTGAAAATAACTCAGTTTCGTTTCTTTTTATGGCTGCGTAATATTCCATTGTATATATGTGCCACATCTTCTTTATCCATTCATCTCAATGGGACTTACTGATGCAGTAGATGTGGGGTGTGAGGGAAAGAGAGGAACCAAGACTGACTCCCAGATTTTAGCCTGAGCAACGAGATAAATGTTGGGATCCTTTAGTGATGGGGAAACACTGGAGCCTCAAAGAATGGATTTGGGGCGTGGAGTGGACAAGAATCATTTGAGCCCATTTTGGACTTAAATTTGAGCTGCTTATTTGGAATACAAGTAGAGATATCAATTCAGTGATTGTATATTCCTATGTGTGTTACTTCCTGGGAGTTGACTGGAATTAGACAGAGATGAGTCAGGATTTATACTTTTTCTTCATAAGCTTCTGGGTCTTCTAAAAAAACCTTTTTTCTTTTCTTTTTTTGTTCTATTTTGTTTTGTTTACAGTAAGCTTCTGTTTCTCTGATAGTCTTTAAAATTCAAAAGAGAAGATGTGTATAAGTGGAAATTTATGAGTTTGTGCAAAAGAGAGAAAGACCTGGAAAGAGAAACATCAAACTGTGAACAATGATAACCCTTAAGCAGTTTAGCTTTTACACTATATATTGATCTTTTTTTTTTAATTAAATAAAGAGCCTGTAAAACCTTTGTAGTTTCAAAAAAGAAGTCAATGCAAGTAAGGGCAGGTTATGGTCTCTGTACCACCTCTGCTTCTGGCAGGAGCCCAAGAGCACCCCAAGGTCTCAGTGTCCCCTCTTCCCTATCCATTTTGTTCCTGCTCTCCTCTGCCTGGGATTAACTGCGCTGTTCACAAGAAAAACTCATGCCTCTGTTTAACTCTATTGGTTAATAAAGAAAAGTCATCTTTCTCTTTGATAGTAAAGACCACATTCACAAATTTGAAATCTTAACAAACTCAGTTTATGGAACTGTAGAGCTGAAGGAGCCTGGAGAGTATGTCGCCTAACTCTCTCATCTTACAGATGAGGAAATCAAGGTTCTGCGGGACAGTGATTTTGTTGCCATCACTGGTGGGTTATTAGGGTGGTAGCACAGTCTAATGCAGCACACTGCCACTTTGTAATCAGTCAGATCCCCACAGTCTTCTCATCACCAAGGTATCATGGTAGCTGAATTCCTCACCAGAACGTAATAGCAACAACAGGGGCCTGGTGTGGGGGATGTCTTATCTAAGCTCTGCTGGGGAAGCATTGAATCTCCCCAGCCCACAGCAGAGGGCATGGGTCTAGTAATCACACGTGCTGAGCCCCAGTCAGCTTTTCTCTCCGTCACATAGTCACAGATTCTCTCTGTGGGTCAGTTCAGGTCCTCCAAGAGGCAGATGCCAAGATCAAATCAGAGAATTAATGTGCAAGATGGGCAACGGAGGAAACAGCTGAAGAGGTGAGGCTAAAGCAAGTGAGAGCATCAGACTGTGACAGGAAAGAGGAAAGGGAGATTGCAGAGCAAGAGCTTAGGGCCATCTTCAAAAAAAGAGAGCCTGTTAGAGGAATTCTGCATCAGGCAGAAATGGCCCAGCTGCAGTAGCCCCTGTGGGCTCAGGCTGGGAGAGGCCAGGCAAGTGCAGCTGAGGCATGCTCTTTGGTGGATCCAAAGTTGTGGCCACTGGCAGCTGTGCTCCCTGCAGTAGTTTATTTTTGGTGGGAGGTCCAAGCGGCACATGTCTATGACCACCATACTCTCTCTGTTTCTTGTACCCATCATCTTCCTGCAGCTCCTTCAACTGTAGACACTTTCCCCACCATCTCCTTCCCCTACTGGTACCTGATGATCTGGCCACATTACACTCCCTAGAGCTCCCAGACACTTTGTGAATTGTACCCACTCTTTGCATGTCATAGAAAACCTCTGCAAAGCCTTCAGGACTTTTGATCTTGATGTAATTTGTCAAATTAAAAATTTCACAGAGTTGTGTTAAGCATATAGTTAGGTGATAACGTTTCAATCCCTCTGTCAATCTCCATTTTTTAGTGTATCTAGATCATTTGCATTTAGTGTAATTATTGGTATGTTAGGACTTCAGTTGTGTCTTATCTTTTGTTCTCTCTATATTTGTTTTCTGTGTTTTTCATTTCTTAGTTTTCTTTTTCCCTCATTCCTTTGGATTGCTTGAACTTTTCTTTTAGGACACCTTTTCCTCTATAGTGCTTTTTGAGTATATGTCCTTGTTATCTTTTTAAGTGGTTTCTCTAGGTAGTACATTATATATACCTAACTTATTACTGTCTATTGTTGTCAACACTTTACCAGTTCAAATGAAATATAGAAACTTAAATCCCTTGCCCTCCCCACCTATAATATAAATGTCTTAAATATTTCCTCTACATGGAGAACCACATCAGACAGTATTGTAATTTTTGCTTTAACAATAAAACTTAATTTTGAAAACTCAAGAGGGGAAGGAAAGACTATTGTATTTATCCATATTTTTGCTTGTGTGTGCTTTCTTCCTTCCTAATGTTCCAAGATTCCTTTAAAAACATTTTCTTACTGTTTAGATAATTTTCTTAGCCACTCTTTTAGTGTAGTTCTGTCTGCGAGCAAAAAATTCTCTTAGTTTTCTTTCATCTGAGAATGTCTTGATTTATCCTTCATTCCTGAAGGATATTTTCTCTGGATAGAAAATTCTGGGTTGACAAGTCTTTTCTTTCAGCACTTGAAAAATGTTGTTCTACTTTCCTTTTGGATTCCATGTCTTATTTTGTGAAATTTGCTGTCTTTCAAATTGTTTTTCCCTATAAGGGGATGTTGTTTCTTATTAGGATGTTTTCTTTGTCTTTAGTTTTCAGAAGTTTGACCATGGTAGGCCTTAGTGTGAATTTCTCTGGGTTTAACTGTTTAGGTTTTGCTCAGCTTTCTGAATCTGTAGGATTATGTCTTTTGACAACTTGGAGAAGTTTTCAGTCATTATATATTACGGGACTTTTCCAGCCCAGTCCTCTTTCTCCAGGACACTAATGTTAGATATTTTGTTTTAGTCCCATAGATCCCTAAGGCTCAGTTCATTTTTATTTTTCAATTTATTATGTCTCTGTTGTTCAGATTGAGTAATTTCTATTGTCCTATCTTCAGGCTCCCTGATTTTTTATTGTCTCTTATATTCTGCTGTAAGTCCACCAATTGGGGTTTATTTTATTTCAGTTACTGTGATTTTCAGTTCTAAAATTTCCATTGTTCCCTCTTCCTTTGCTTTTTTAAAAAAAATCTTTTTATTTGTTTCAAATGTGCTTATAATTGCTCACTGAAGCATTTTTATTGTGGCTGCTTTAAAATCTTTTCCAGAAAATTCTAATATCTTTGTCTTCCTGGTATTGGCATCTATTGATTGCTTTTTTCATTTAGTTTGAGGTCTTCCTGGTTCTTGCTGTGATGAATAATTTTCTATTGAAAGTCGTTTATTTTGGGCTTTTATATTATGAGACTCTGAATCTTGTTTAAACTTTCCATTTTAGCTGGCTTCTGCTAACACCACTCTGGCAGGTGTCAGATAAAATCTAGTGTGAGCCCAGCGGATGAAGGGGGAGCTGCTGCCTCATTTTCCCAGGGGTGGGGTTAGAAGCCCAGATTTTCCATTCAGCCAACCTCCGTTGACACCTGAGGGGGAGGATTCCTCAGTACTGCTGGGTAGAGGTGGGTATTCTTTTTTAATTAATTAATTAATTTATGGCTGCGTTGGGTCTTTGTTGCCGCAGGCAGACTTTCTCTAATTGCGTTAAGCTGGGGCTACTCTTCGCTGCAGCGCGCAGGCTTCTTACTGCAGTGACTTCTCTTGTTGCAGAGTATGGGCTCTAGGTGTGCGGGCTTCAGTAACTGTGGCACGCAGGCTCAGTAGTTGTAGTTTGCTGGCTCTAGAGCGCAGGCTCAGTAGTTGTGGTGCATGGACTTAGTTGCTCCACGGCATGTGGGATTTTCCTGGACCATGGCTCAAACCCGTGTTCCCTGCATTGGTGAATTCTTAACCATTGCGCCCCCAGGGAAGTCCCTGGAGGTGGGTATTCTTGATCTCCTATTGGCCTATACTACACACCCTGCAGGGAGGGATAGGAGTGTTTCTGCTCCCCATGTGGCTTCTACTGTACCACAGGAGGAGGTGGCTTCCTTATTACTGGGCAGTGGTGAAAGTCCTGACTCTCCACTAGGCCTCCCCTGAGCCTCTGACACCAGTCTAGTGAGGAGAGGTAGGGATGCCTCATTACTGCAGGATGGGGGTGGAAGTCCAGGCTCCCCATGTGGCCTCCAATGACACCACATGTCTAGATGGTTATGGGGGAAGGGGAGAAGGAAAGTTTTAGCTCCCACTTGGTCTTCTCTGACAACACCCTGCCAGGGGGCTTGGGAACCCTATTACAGTCTGATTACAGAGAGGTCTAGGCTCCTTTTGCTGGTGAGGGTGGGGATGGGACCATAGTTTTTTTTTTTTTCTGTGGCATTTGACTGGAGTTGAGTAGTTATTGTATAAAAGTTTCTCTTCTGCTAGACTATATTTTTCTTGGTTCTTTGGCTGGAGAAAGCAGGCTTTATGAGTGCCTGTTTCTATTTCTGAGTTGCTGGCTTCTTCAGCTCCAGGTCTGGGGTATATGAGGCAAAAAGGAAACTCAAGACACTAATCACAGTGTCATTCTTTGAGTCCCAAGGTCCTTAGCTTGTCTTCCTTCTCTCCACCTTCAGAGTCTTCTTTTGCTTGTACTATATTGAATGTCCAGGGTTTTTGGTTATATTTAGCAGGACAAATAGGGAAAAGTATGCTTGCTCCATCCTTCTGGAAGCAGAAGCCCTCATGTAACATTTTTAAAAAGGTAAAGTGTAAGAATGAAATCTAGTGTCAGCCTAGTCTTTTGGCTGTCCCTGGGCAGCAGGGACTGCCCAGGAGGAAGTGAGGAGGGGGAGTGGGTGAGGCTCCTGTCACAGGTTGACTCCTCCTGGAAGCAGACTCTGACATGGAGCTAGCATGTAGGAAGCTCAGTAGGGGGCGTTTTGGGGATCAGCACCCACGGAAGAGAAGGGAAGCGAACAGAGCAAGGTTGCGTAGACGGAGATGTCAAGTCCTCATGGAAACCTCAGCAGACCCTACAGAGCATTCTGAAGATGGGATGGGCTTTCAGAGCTGTCCCAAGTTGGGAAAAGAGGTGCAGGCCTTTATACCCCTACATCATCAGTCACAGGATGGGACTCATCCCAAAAAGATACGTGACAGGGCAAGGCAGTTTTCTTCATTGAGGTCACCCCTGGAGAGGGCTAACAGTTGAGGGTGGTCTGCCAACAGCGCTCCAGCAGCTGGGGAACCAGTTCTTCATCCAGAAGGAAGGACACTCTGGATGACACACCACAGCTTTTGCCACATGTACTTCTCGGCATTGGGCCAGTGACAGAGAGCTCTGATTACTGTCCTTAAGTTGTGGCCAGATCTGGGTTTTGTTGGTTCCCATTGATTTTCTAGTTTTGATCAGTGTTTTCAAGGGTAAGCCTCAGACGGGAGGTTTTCTCTGGACACACAAGACTACATTCCAGCAAGGAGCGCAGAGTTCTCACCCTGTCCTAACCCACTGTGTCTGGCTCCAGCCAATTTTGCTTCAATTTAAACTCCTTGCATTAAGACTGAGCTGCCACCTTTAAAGACATTATGGCTAACAGTACTGATAATATGACTATCATTTATCGAGCAATACTACTTTTCTGTCGATTTACATATTTTATTTTATTGAGCACTCACAACCACTCAATGTGGTAGGAATTATTATTTTAAATAACTTGCACCAAATCTACAAGCTACCAAGAAGCAGAGTCAGAATCAAACTCTTGTGCTTTTTCTACCATTCTGTGTCATTGCCTCCCATTCACTAGGGTCTCAGGCGACTCAACAGAGCCATTTTTATGTAGCACATTCACTCTAAGCTCTGTACAAAATGAGACTGTCACATGCAATTTCAATTTTAGAAAAGAATTTGGAAGAAGATATTTCAAAATATGTACTTTGGTTATCTCCAGAATGTTAGGGCTACAGGTGATTTTGTTTTCTTCTATACTTAACAGTATTTTCTAAAAATTTTGCAAGAACATATATTATAGGTATAAAAGGAGAAAGCCTTTTAAAAAAGAAAATAAACAATCAGACAAAAGAGATTGTTTAAAAGTGAAGCCAGGGGCGGAGTCAAGATGGCTGTGTGGGAAGATGCGGAGTTAGCTTCTCCCCACATCTAGGGCGCCTGCCGGCTGCTGGTGGGGGACTCTGACACCCAAGGAGATGGGAGGAACACCAAAATGGACCAGTAGGATGTAGGGGGACTGAGGGGGGAGGAGAAATGGAGGCCAGACAGGATCTGCAACCCTGAGGCCAGGGAGATCAGGAGAGGCAGGTGGGAGGAACTCTCTGGGAAGAGTGGGAGAGGAGAGGAGGGTATTTACCCACCCACTCGAGATCAGGAAGCCTGCTGGGATCCCAGGTAAGGTCCCCTGCCCTCTGAGACCAGGGTTGGGGGGCATGCCTGGGCCCCTTCTGTCCCTTGAGCCTAAGCCCCACCCCCCACAGCTCCCAAGGCCTTTTCCAGCCCTGTGGGTCCTGAGCATTGGCCCCGTCCACTGCCCAAACCTTGCCCTTGCTTAGGCCCCACCCTTCACAGCCAAGGCCTTTTCCCCACTTTTTCTTTTTTCTTTTCCCTCCTCCTCTTTTTTACTATCGTGGTACTGAGGTAACTTCCAGTTGTTGATTCATCTATATTTTTATTTTTATATTCTTTCTAACATATCTGTTAGTTTCCTAGTCTAATTTTATTTTTTACTTCGTTATTGTTCTCTCTCTCTTTTTTTTTTGCCGCCCCACACAGCTTGCAGGATCTTGGTTCATGAGCCCGGGGTCAGGCCGAGACTCCTACAGTGGGAGCTCCGAGTCCCAACCACCGGACTAACAGAGAACTTAGACCCCAGGGAATATTCATCAGAGTGAGGTCTCATGGAGTTCCTCATCTCAGCATCAAGACCCACCTTTACCAATATCCTACAAACTCCGTGTTGGAAGCCTCAGGCCAAACAACCAGTAAGACAGGAACACAATCCCACTCATAAAAAAAAAAAAGAGAGAGATGGCAAAAAAATATGTCACAGATGAAGGATCAAGGTAAAACCCTACAAGACCAAATAAATGAAGAGGAAACAGGCAGTCTACCTGAAAAAGAATTCAGAGTAATGATAGTAAATATGA
Organism: Globicephala melas; assembly: GCF_963455315.2. NCBI lineage: Eukaryota > Metazoa > Chordata > Mammalia > Artiodactyla > Delphinidae > Globicephala > Globicephala melas. The sequence goes on from NC_083325.1 coordinate 66,643,959, forward strand.
TCCAGAATCTCAGAAATAGAATGGAGGCACGGATTGAGAAAATACAAGAAATGTTTAACAAACATCAGGAAGAACAAACAAACAGAGATGAACAGCACAATAACTGAAATGAAAAATACACTAGAAGGAATCAATAACAGAATAACGGAGGCAGAAGAACGAATAAATGATCTGGAAGACAAAATGGTAGAAATAACTGCCGAGGAGCAGAATAAAGAAAAAAGAATGAAAAGAATTGAAGACAGTCTCAGAGACCTCTGGGAAAACAATAAACGCACCAACATTCAAAGTATAGGGGTCCCAGAAGAAGAAGAGAAAAAGAAAGGGTCTGAGAAAATATCTGAAGAGATTATAGTTGAAAACTTCCCTAACATGGGAAAGGAAATAGTCACCTGAGTCCAGGAAACACAGAGAATCCCATAAAGGAGAACCCTGGGAAAAACATACCAGAACACAAATGAATCAAACTAACAAAAACTAAATTCAAAATATTAAAAGCAGCAAGGGAAAAATAAAAAATAACATACAAAGGAATCCCCATATGGTTAACAGCTGATTTTTCAGTGGAAACTCTGCAGGCCAGAAGGGAGTGGCAGGATATACCTAAAGTGATGAAAGAGAAAAACCTACAACCAAGATTACTCTACCCAGCAAGGATCTCATTCAGATTCGATGGAGAAGTCAAAAGCTTTTCAAACAAGCAAAAGCTAAGAGAACTCAGCACCACCAAACCAGCTTTACGACAAATGCTAAAGAAACTTATCAAGGCGGGACACACAAGAGAAGAAAAAGACCCACAAAAACAAATCCAAAACAATTAAGAAAATGGTAATAGGAACATACATATCGATAATAACCTTGCATATAAATGGATTAAATGCCCCAACCAAAAGACACAGACTGGCTGAATGGATACAAAAACAAGACCCATATATATGCTGTCTACAAGAGACCCACTTCAGACTGAGGGACACATACAGACTGAAAGTGAAGGGATGGAAAAAGATATTCCATGCAAGTGGAAATCAAAAGAAAGCTGGAGTAGCAATACTCGTATCAGATAAAATAGACTTTAAAATAAAGACTGTTACAAGAGATAAGGAGGGACACTACATAATGATCAAAGGATCAATCCAAGAAGAAGATATAACAATTATAAATGTTTATGCACCCAACACAGGAGCACCTCAATACATAAGGCAAATGCTAACAACCATGAAAGGAGAAATCGACAGTAACACAATAATAGTAGGGGACGTTAACACCTCACTTACATCAATGGACAGATCATCCAAACAGAAGATAAATAAGGAAACACAAGCTTTAAATGACACAATAGACCAGATAGATTTAATTGATATTTATAGGGCATTCCACCCAAAAGTGGCAGAATACACTTTCTTATCAAGTGCTCATGGAACATTCTCCAGGATAGATCACATCTTGGGTCACAAATCAAGCCTTGGAAAATTGAAGAAATTGAAATCTTATCAAGCATCTTTTCTGACCACAGCACTATGAGATTGGAAATCAATTACAGGAAAAAAACTGTAAGAAACACAAATACATGGAGGCCAAACAGTGCACTACTAAATAACCAAGAGATCACTGAAGAAATCAAAGAAGAAATAAAAGTACATAGAAACAAATGACAATGAAAACATGACGACCCAAAACCTATGGGACACAGCAAAAGCAGTTCTAAGAGGAAAGTTTATAGCAATTCAATCTCACCTCAAGAAACAAGAAAAATCTCAAACACTCTAACCCTACACTTAAAACAACTAGAGAAAGAAGAACAAAGAAAAGCCAAAGTCAGTAGAAGGAAAGAAATTGTAAATATCAGAGCAGAAATAAATGAATATAAACAAAGAAAACAATAGCAAAGATCAATAAAACTAAATGCTGGTTCTTTGAGAAGATAAACAAAATTGATAAACCTTTAGCCACACGCATCAAGAAAAAAAGGCAGAGGACACAAATCAATAAAATTAGAACTGAAAAAGGAGAAATCACAACTGACACTGCAGAAATACAAAGGGTTGTAAGAGACTACTACAAAAAACTATATGCCAATCAAATGGACAACCACGAAGAAATGGACATTTCTTGGAAAGCTACAATTTGCCAAGACTGAACCATGAAGAATTGGAAAATATAAACAGACCTATCACAAGTAATGAAATTGAAACCATAATTAAAAATCTTCCAGCAGACAAAAGTCCAGGACCAGATGGCTTCACAGGCAAATTCCATCAAACATTTATAGAGGAGCTAACACTGATCCTTCTCAAACTCTTCCAAAAAATTGCAGAGGGAGAAACACTCCCAAATTCATTCTACAAAGCCACCATCACCCTGATACTAAAACCAGAAAAATATATGACAAGAAAAGTATAGACCAATATCACTGATGCACATAGATGCAAAAATACTGAACAAAATACTAGCAAACAGAATCCAACAGCACATTAAAAGGATCATACCCCATGATCAAGTGGGATTTATCCCTGGGAGGCAAGGATTCTTCAATATACGCAAATCAATCAATGTGATACAACACAGTAACAAATTAAGGAATAAAAACCATATGATCATCTCAATAAATGCAGAAAAAGCTTTTGACAAAATTCAACACCCATTTATGATAAGAACTCTCCAGAAAATGGGCATAGAGGGAACCTCCCTCAACATAATAAAGGCCACATATGACAAATCCACAGCAAGCATCAGAGTCAAAGGTAAAAAACTGAAAGCATTTCCACTAAGATCAGGAACAAGACAAGTATGTCCACACTCGCCACTCTTATTCAACATAGTTTCGGAAGTCCTAGCCATAGCAATCAGAGAAGAAAAAGAAATAAAAGGAATACAAATTGGAAAAGAAGAAGTAAAGCTGTCACTGTTTGCCAATGACATGATACTATACATAGAAAATCCTAAAGATGCCACCAGAAAACTACTAGAACTAATCAATGAATTTGGTAAGGTTGCAGGATACAAAATTAATGCACAGAAATCTCTGGCATTCCTATATACCAACAACGAAAAATTAGAAAGACAAATGAAGGAAACACTCCCATTTACCACTGCAACAAAAAGAATAAAATACCTAGGAATAAACCTGCCTAAGGAGACGAAAGACTTGTACTGAGAAAACTATGAAGCACTGATGAAAGAAATCAAAGATGACATAAACAGTTGGAGAAATATACCATGTTCTTGGATTGGAAGAATCAATATTGTGAAAATGACTATACAACCCAAAGCAGTCTACAGATTCAATGCAATCCCTATCAAACTACCAATGGCATTCTTCACAGAATCAGAACAAACAATCTTACAATTCCTATGGAAACACAAAAGACCCCAAATAGCCAAAGCAATCTTGAGAAAGAAAAATGGAGTTGGAGGAATCAGGCTCCCCGACTTCAAACTATACCATAAAGCTACAGTAATCAAGACAGTATGGCACTGGCACAAAAACAGAAATATAGATCAACGGTACAGGATAGAATGCCCAGAGATAAACCCACGCACCTATGGGCACCTAATTTACAACAAAGGAGTTAAGAACATACAATGGAGAAAAGACAGTTTCTTTAATAAGTGGTGCTGGAAAAACTGGACAGCTACATGTAAAAGAATGAAATTAGAACACTACCTAACACTACACACAAAAATAGACTCCAAATGGTTTAAAGACTTAAATGTAAGACCAGACACTATAAAACTCTTAGAGGAAAACATAGGAAGAACACTCTTTGACATAAATCACAGCAAGATCTTTTTTGATCCACCTCCTAGAGTAATGGAAATAAAAACAAAAATAAACAAATGGGACCTAATGAAACTTCAAAGTTGGCTGATGGGAAGCAGCAGCATAGCACAGGGAGATCGGCTCAGTGCTTTGCGATGACCTAGTAGAGGGGTGGGATAGGGAGGATGGGAGGGAGGCTAAAGAGGAAGGGGATATGGGGACATGTGTATCCATATGGCTGATTCGCTTTGTTGTGCAACAGAAACTAAAACAATATTGTTAAACAATTATACTCCAATAAAGATCTATTAAAAAAAAAAAGTGAAGCCAGCTGTCAGTGGGCAAAGTGTGAAAAAAACCCAACATGGTTCATGAATAGACACAATTTATATACTCTGTCCTCATCTGTAGAAATGATTCCTGCTATGTACTAGATGAGTTTCTAAAATGTTGATTCTAGATCAGTGTTTTTTAAGTTGGAGCTTATTTTTAGGATAGGGAAAGTACTTATATAATACTGTAGTAATTTCCTTTGTAAAGTGTGGATGAAAAATGTTGCCTGCCATATCAGTAAACAGAAGATGTTGTGGCCATCAAGCCATCAGCCATTGCAGCAGTGCGCCTCCCCCGAACCCACACCCCATGGGCACCGTGAGGGGACTCAGGATGGAGAAAAGCAGGATACTGGCCCTAGATAGTTAAGGTGCATATCAAAGGAATGATTTCAATGAGCCTAGACTATTGCATCTTCCCATACATAGAAAAGCACTAAATTCATTAACGTGAGATGTCTGGTTTGTCTTTAACTAACAGTAATCTTTTGATGTTCCAACTATTGGGGTTTTTTTGCAAAAACTCCTATATATCCCGGCTCCTACCTTTCCGGTTCCACACCTTCCCTCAGAGCTATCTGAGAGGGTGTCTCCTGGTCTTAACTCCTTAGTACATCAACCGAATAAAACATTATTCTCAAATTTTAGGTTGTACATTTTTTTCAGTTGACAAAAGTTACGATAATATATTTATTCACACTTTATAGTTTACAAAGCATTTTAATATAAACTTCTAGCTCGACCCTTCCAGCACTGATGTGTGAGGCATTGTCTTCTTTCTTTAATGGGAAACAAACCAGCCTGAGATTCAAAATTTTCAGTGTGTTGACCCGTACGGCTAGAAAAAAAATCCACCTAGGACTAAAATTCATGTCTTATGACTGCTCAACCTAGTCTTCTTTCCACTATACCAGCCTTGAATTTAGTTACTTGCAAATAATAATTTCCATGTCTACTTGACATGAATTTGTTTTAAAAGCATTTCTTTCATTAGTTCATTCTGAAGCTTTTGAGTGCCTGCTATGTGCTGGGCCTCTTCCCTTGACTGAGGACACAGCAGGGCATGAAACAGACAAGATGCCAGTCTCTTGGAATTTAGAGTCTGTGGGCCAGGGCTTGGGGCATGGGAGAGAAAATTAACGAAAGAGCATTGCCAGATGGTGGCTCAGTATGATGACGATGGCAAGCCCGATGCTAGGGCAGAGAGAGACTCATTGGGGTGTTTGTGTGGGGTCACTTCAGGAAGGGTTTTCTGGGGGTTCTTTCAGAGGAGGTGGTATTTGTGCTATACCTGCAAGATGAAGCCAGTAATGATTGGGAGGTTAGAGCGCTCCAGTAAGAGGAAACCATAAGAGCAAAATCTCCGAGGTGGTGGGTATGAACTTGGTTTGTTTGGAACCAAAGGAAGGTCTGTATGACTGGACTGGGGGCTCTTGCAGCACCAGTGGACTATGGCTAAGAATCTGGCCCATGGCTTACTTTCAGCCTTCCACAGAGCAGGGAACGGGGCCAGCTCTTCCCTGAGGCTTTTGTGTAAGTGATAGCCAGCAAGGTCTGGTGGGTTCCAGGCCTGGCCCTGGCACTCACTCCACCCTATTCTTGGGCACATGGCTCCCTGCATTCCCAGCCTCAGTTTCCCCACCCATGAAGTGAGAGGTTATTGAAACCACAGAAATGTGTCTGGGGGGAGGTGCTCTGAGAAGCTCCGGTTCTTTATGTCTCAGCGCAGAAAAAATTCAGCGAGAGGCAAAGTGATAGATAAGAAGTGATTTATTAGAATAGGACACTTGTGAGGTTTACAAGCAGGTGGGCAGGAAAGAGCGTGCCAACCAGAGAACTTAGTGGGCTATACTTATAATCAAAGGAAGAGTGGGGAGGGGCAGAAGACCACCTTCTTCCTCATTCTTGAGATGTCAAGCTTCCATCATCAGTTCCTCCTCCACGTCGGGAGGGGGAGTTTTCTTGTATCACTAACTACATGGTCAAGCCAGGACTGTCATGGTGCAACAGAAATGAGTAAAAAGGCAGTAACATATACTAAAATATGTTAAATCATCTCAGGTTTCAGTATAATGTCACCTTTTCCTTATATTTTTGTTTTTAGTGTGCACAGAATAGCATGTCCTAGGAATCATTTACTTAGTGACCCCACTGGGGAGGATGTGGGTCTCATTCCACAATTGTTTTATTGTTTGGGGGCATGTCTCATGCTTCTGTTGTATGGTTTTGTTGCTAAGCAAGCCTGCTTGGTTTTGTGGTTAAGCAAACCTGCTTTCTTGAGTGATCAGTTGTCTCCCATACCTTTTTCTTTCTTATGATCCCTTAGTGGGATTAACTATTTAATCACCTACTTTGTCCCTTTACTCTGTCCCTATCATTATCACTGTCCTCTCCTACTGAATTCATCCCCCCCCCACCCAAGACCATAAATTCTGTGAAGACTGAAACAAGGTCTCTTTTTTATATACAACTTCTCTACACCGCCAACCCATCCATCCACCCACATTCAAAAGCAGAGGCCATTTTTGTTAAATCATGACAGATCAACTGATATAGAAGGTGGGGTTTAAGAAATACATAGGGGTTAGAATAAGCTGGATTTGTTGACTAATTGTAAAAACTCGCAGTAATATTGGCTATAAAAAGAAAAAGGAGGCATATGTAGGCCCTGCAGCTGGCTCACTGCTAGCTCCCAACCAGCCCTCACCATCTGGGCTTGGGTGCAGAGCCCTAATCCAGTCCCTCACTCGGGTGAGTTGCCGGGAAGAAATGTGCTACCTTGCCTAACAGGCTCTTTAGAAGTCTGGCTTCCTAGTCTGGAATTCTTCTGGAATGAGATTTACTTGTCTGAACAGCCTGTACTCAGACTGGTGGCCCCATCCTAACTATACTTTCTCTGAAAAATTTAGTGAAAAGAAGGGGTAGATGATGTTTGCTCAGCTTTATCCTTAGGAATAAAAGAGCAAGTTTTCCGAATTCAGAACTGATCACTTACTCCCAGCTCTTCTGGGGCTCCCCATCACCCTCAGAAGGAAGTCCAATGTCCTTACGGAGCATTTTAAGGTCCTGTGTGTTCTTGCTCCTGCCTCTCCCCACTGCCAGTGTCACCCCACACCATTCTATTCTGTCTTTCCTCCTTCTCTGAGTCCTGGTATCGGCCATCCTGACCTCTCTCCCATGGCTGGGAATTCTCTTCACCTTTCCCACTGACCCTTTCTTTGGCCTGAACTCATTCTTATCCTCATCCCTCATGTGTCAGTTTGAGTATGACTGCCCTGGGAGATCCTGCCTGGGACACAGGTTCTTCTGTTCCAAGTCCCCACAGCCCTCAAAGTAACCCCCTCTCTCATATCTCATTGTAATTTGCCTTTAATGCCCAGCCTCTCTGAGGACAGGGACCATCTGACCTGTTCACATGGCAGTCTTCCTGTCTCACCAAGTGTCTGGCACAGAGGACAAAAATCTTTGCTGAATGGATGAACAAGTTAACCAGGAAGGCCTTTGAAGCCTTTTAGCATGGCTTAGATTTTAGGGTGAAATTTAAGGAATCTCTTGAACTTTTTTTTCTCAATTTCTGGCAATTGTTGGAATGAACAGGGCCTGTGGCTAGGAAGGGGAAGGCGAGATAACAGTAACAATGGGAGGAGTATTGTTACGCTCTTAACCTCAGGCTCTGCTCTATGCTCTTTACATGAATTATCTCATTTCATCCCCACAATTGCTATTATTATCTCCACTTTGCAGCCAGTATGGGTGGTGGGGGAGAAGGGTGATGAATATTAGGTGTGAAGAAAATCAAGATGTAAAGAAGGTGCTGGAAACTTCAAATAGAAAGAAAAGCAGGCTCAATCTGGGCTCTGCTGGAAGAAAGGAAAGGGGCCCCAGTCTCTGGCTTCAGGGCTGGTAAGTGACTCTGGGTTGCTTGGTCGACAATAGACAGGGTTTACCCAGTGCTGGCCAAATGTTAGGCACTGGGCTAAAGTGCTTTTTGTGCACACTTCATCCAATCTGCAAAACAGCCCATTGAGGAAAAGGAGCTTCAGAACAGTTACATCACCTGTGCAACATCATACAGCTGGTTAGTCGCAGAGCTGTTACTTGAGCCCAGATTGACTTCTGTCTTAGCTCCGGCTGGTATAACAAAATACCATAGGTTGGGTGGCTTAAACAACAGACATTTATTTCTCACAGTTCTGGCAGCTGGAAAGTTTGAGATCAGGATGCCAGAATGGTCAAGTTTTGGTGATAGCCCTTTTTCCTGGCTTGCAGACAAATGCCTTCTTGCTGTGTCCTCACATGGCCTGGGGGGTTAGGGTGGATAGAGCGAGGTTGCATTGGTCTCTTCCTTTTCTTTAAGGACTCTAATCCCATCAAGGCGACTCTACTCTCATGAGCACATCAAAACATATTCACCTCCTCAAGGCCTCACCTCTGAATACTATCCCACTGAGAATGATTAGGCTTCCACGTATGAATCTTGGGGGGACACAAACATTTGTTCTGTGACAACCCTGAAGTCAACATGCTCACTGGGGGATTCCCAAATGGTCAATGAAACACCAAGTTCTGGTTCACTTCTTAAATTAGCTGAATGCATTTACCTGAAGCATTGAGGCTGTGTTAGAGGTTTATACAAACAATATACTGCCCAGATCAGCATGTCCAAGTGTATAAGGGCAGGTATAGGACCCACCTTTGTCCAGGTAGGAGACAGATGATTTTAACTGAGATCCCTCAGTCTGGAGACCCCCAGAGAATCCTCTGAGCTGAGCCCGGTCTCTTGATTCCAGATATTTTTGGCTAGTGCTTCAAGTAATTTCTCTGCTCCCTGGTTAAACCTCTTCCCTATGACATCCATAAAGCACAGTCTCTCCTATAAAAGCAAAAATTCTCTTTCTCAAGCTGAGTCTTATGTCCCAGTCAGATGCCCGAGGTCTCTTCTTTCTTACAGTTTCTGCTTCCAGAGCCATTTCATCTCTCCAGATAGGGTGACCAACTCATCCCTGTTTGCCCAGGACTTTCCTGGTTTTAGCACTGAAAGTTCTCTTTCCTAGGTCTCTGAGTAAATTGGGATGTTTGATAATTCTGTACCAGGAATGGGCAGAGAAATGTTTTTTTCCTCACACACACCATTTCTTTAGCTCTCAATGTATACCAGCTGTCTGATTGTGTGACAAACTTTCAGCTTTGTTCCCAGAAATTGGCAGGTTAAGAGCAAAGTATTTGGGCTTCCCTGGTGGCGCAGTGGTTAAGAATCCGCCTATCAATGCAGAGGACATGAGTTCGAGCCCTTGTCCGGGAAGAGCCCACATGCCGTGGAGCAACTAAGCCCGCGTGCCACAACTACTGAGCCTGCGCTCTAGAGCTTGCGAGCCACAACTACTGAAGCCCGCGTGCCTAGAGCCCATGCCCTGCAACAAGAGAAGCCACCGCAATGAGAAGCCCGTGCACCACAATGAATAGCTTTCGCTCGCCGCACCTAGATAAAGCCCGCACGCAGCAACAAGGACCCAACACAGCTAAAAATAAATAAATTAAAAAAAAAAAGCAATGTACTTTTGCAGACATGGTTGGCTGACTTCTTTCATGTCCGCATATCCCCTTTTGGACACTAGGTGGCAGCCTTTCCCCCTTTTCTAAAGAAAGACTTGTGTCTATCACTTAACTGGCCTTTGGGAAGTCCTAGCCTTGCAGGAAAACCATGGGCCAGAGAGAGAGAGAGAGAGAGAGAGAGAGAGAGAGAAGTGAAATATATTTATGTTTATGGGACAGACTGGAATAAGCAGATTAGTGTAAAATGGCAAGTGGTAAAACGCAAAAATAATCAGATTCAGCTCAAAATCCTTCAAGCATTTAGAATTTCGGGTGGGAAGAAAGGCATGCTGGGGGCGGTGGTGGTGGGATGAATTGGGAGATTGGGATTGACATATATACACTAATATGTATAAAACAGATAACTAATAAGGACCTGCTGTATAAATAATAAGACTTAAAAAAAGGTAACTATTAAGAAAATTAAAGAGGCAAGCCACAGCCTACGAGAAAATAGTTGCAATGAACGTATCAGATAAAGGCCTTGTATTCAGAAGATTGAAAGAGTTCTTACAAAACAACAACAAAAGACAAACTATTAATAAAGTAAGGAAAATATCTGAACAGACACTTCACAAATAAAGAAATGCAAATAGCCAATAAGCACATGAAAATATGCCTAACAGTATTAGTCTTCAGGGAAATGCAAATTAAAACTACAGTGAGATACCACTCCAGGACCACTAGAATCACTAAAATTAAAAATTAAAACAAAATAAAACACTGACCTTACGAAGTGCTATGAGAATATGAATATACTGGAATACTCATGTCACACTGGTGGAAATATAAAATATAAAATGATGTAACCCCTCTGGAAAATAATTTGACAGTTTTCTAAAAATTTAAACATACACCTACCATATAAGCCAATATTTAACTTCTGCTTATTTATCGAAGAGAAATCAAAAGTTTATGTCCACACAAAGACCTGTAGACAAATGTATGTAGCAGTTTTATTTGTAACAGCCGAATAATGGAAAAAACAAAAATGTCCATCAAGTGAATGGATAAAAAAATTGTGGCATATCTACACAATGGAATATTACTCAGCAACTCATGCAACATGAATGAATCTCAAAATAATTATGTGAGTGAAAAAGCAGGTAAAAATGCATATTGTATGATCACATATATATATAAATTTTAGAAAATGAAAATTAACATGTAGTGACTGAATGAAATTAGTGGTTGTACGGGGATAGTGGTGGAGAGAGAATTTTGGGGGTAATGGAAAAGTTTGTTCATGGTAGTGGTTTCATAGATGTATATATGTAAAACAAAAAAAGAAAAAAATGAAAGGTGTGCTGTTTTACTGCAGAGTGGGCCTACTTTGACCATCTGATCCGAATAATATGCCCATTGTGAATAAATTGTATAAAGGAGGAAAAAAGCTAACTGGAGTTAGAGAAGCCAAATGCAGGGAACAGAACATCTTCTGGGTTGATTTAATTACAGTTTTGGTTCTCTGGGTGAGTGAGCAGCACGATACAGGAGACATCCCCTCAGGTGTGTGTAAGCAGGCCCCAGTGAGTAGCTGAAGACAGGCTGGCAAGCTGGGGGAGAGGCCCCTCTGGAGGCTGGATGACTCATTCCACCTGCAGAGAGCACACTGGCCATGAGCTTTGCTCATCCTTCTCGAAGCTAAATTTATACACTGAGAAAAGAACACAGTGGTGCTGAAGCTGGCAGGAGGGAGCAGAGGAGGAGATGGGAAGGGAGAGTGGCATCATCTTGGGGTGGGTCACAATTGATTTTAAGTGGATTCACAACATAAGGGTTTTGTGAGTGAGCCCAAGGAATTTTCTTTATGGAGAAAGTAGTATATGAACAACGCTGTTTTTTTCTTTAAGCATCTGTCCCCTCCCCTTAAATCTCAGTAAATACTAACACTGAATGTGTGAGGCCCACAAATTATGGTACTGACACCACCTCCCCTTTCAAAACCTTGTTTGAGTTAAGGATTAACACACTGCTCTTCACAAGCCATACTGGTTAACCCAGAGGACGTGCTGGGTGAAGCTGGACAGGCCCTCAGTGGCCCAGTGGTCCAGGGGCTTTTCAAATTGTTGGAGAGTCCTAGCTCTCCAGAGTTTCCCTAAAAGTGTTATATTTGATTCTGCACATGGAATAATTTTAAAATGTCTAAAGAAACTGTTACCACTTTCATCTCTTTTATTATGGGCTCTGGAAAAATTTGGTTTGAAAAAAAATTCCTTATTAAGGGTAAAAGTTTGAACACCACAGATCAATTTTTCAGACCCAGAGTGGTAAAGTCAAACAGCAGCCTTTCCCTAGAGCTGATCATGCAGGGGGATTAAACCCCAGTGGACAGGGTTGCTGCTGGCAGAGCCCAATCAGCAGACACTCTTTTCCTGTATTGGCTCCCAAGTCCTTTGAACTCAGAGGAGCAAGTCAGAAGAGGTCTCCGAAGTGTGAGCCTGGAGTGGAGTCAGCAGTGCTGGAGATGAGGAGGTTGTGAGGAGAAAGCTCTGGGGAGGCATCACCTTAAGGTGCTTCAGCTCAGATGCTGGAGTTGCTCTCTGCCTCTCAGAGATTGGGAATTTGATGCCTCAAGAAGTTGTATCTGCTTTTTCTTAGACTCTTTGTAGCTGGAGGAAGGTATTCACTCTTGTCCCTGGAAGTGGGAGTCTGGTAGGGCACAAATTGAGAAGAGTCCAGAACTGCAGGGCTGGTGGGAATGTTCCAGACTGGACAGAAATGTGACATAAGCGGTGGGAGCAGCAGAGTGGAAAGAGCGATCGATGCAAGGAGGAAAAGAGACCTGGGCCCTTTACACCCCTGAGCCTCAGTTTCTTCACCTGTAACATTAAGGAAAATAATAGGGGTTCTACATACCCCAAGGTTGTTTTGAGAAACAAATCAAATGATATATATGACCAGGTGTTTTAAACCATAATGTTGAATACTGAAAGTAGCTGACAGTTTTAGAGCACTTACTGTATTAAACACTTGACACAGCCAGTGCTCACAGAAGGGCTTGTAAGAAGCAGTGACACCTTAACGTAATGAATGTGGGCATCCTACATTATACTTGCTGAGAGCAGGGATTGTGGCATCACACAGGCCTGGGTTTGTTTCTGCCTCTAACACTACCCACCTATATGTGAGGCTGGTTTCAGTTTCCTCAAGGTGACACCCAGCTTACAGGATTGTACTTGTATGGGTCAAATGAGATGATGCATATAAAACATTTAGCAAAATGCTCATCAAGTGCCTAAAATATTGGCTCAAAGATGATCCTTTTATGTGAGCTTCTGCTGAGCTTCTCTCCTAGTCACTAGGGTATGTTAACATTAATAGGGCATTGTGCCTGCATCTGCCTTGAAGTGTTTATAGCCTAACTGGGAAGTAAGACATAAGCATGGGCAGATCACAAACATATAAGGCAATTGTAAAATATAACAAACAAGGGGTCCAAACTTTATATATTTTAAGGAATATAGAGTAAGGAGAGCAGTTAAGTTCAAGGAGTCAGGGCAGGAAGACTTTTCGTAAAGTCATTAGAGGTCCATACATTTGATTTCTTGTCACCCTCAAGGCAACATATAAAGTATATCGTAGGTAATCCAAACATCTTGTCCTTGTTTAATCATGTTTCCTGAAGGTCTATCATGTTCTGGATACAGTTTATATGGGTGGATCCAGGCTATTTGGAGTAAACAGTGGGTATAAAATGGAGTAGAGCAGAGTTGCTTGGACTTGAGTGTGCTCAAGATCAGCTGGCAGGTTGTTAAAAAGTCTATAGACCACACTCCAAGAGGTTCTGATTCAGTAGGTCTGGCTTGTGGCCCATGGGTTTGCATGTGGGTCTGCAGACTGCACACTGTGAGCAGGGCTGGAATGGGAGCCGTCAAGGGCTGCCCTAGGACCAGAGCACACACCTGGGCCTCTTGCTTACTGGTGTGAATTCCATTTGCTCCTATAACTTTGACTTGTCCCTGTTCAAACAACCTTACTGCTTACCTCTTGGATGACCTGGGGAGAACTTCTCAATTTCTCAGAACATCCATTTCCTCATTTGAAAATGGAAATGATATCTATATCACGGGGTTGTTGTGAGAATTAATGATAATATAAGCAGAAGTATGCTGTGCTGTGCCCACTTGCCATGGAGCCTCCCTTTCCCCACCATAGAACTTACCAACCTCCCCTTCCTGGCTTCTCTGGACTCTGCATCTTGCCTGCCATCCCTAAGTGTGTGTCTGCCCTGTCCATCTTGGTTGACTCTTCCTGGTCCTGTAGCCTCTTCCAGGACTTGGCCTGACTCACCCGACTTACAGGACTGCCAGAACTCTTCTCACTGACCCAACACCTAGTCATAGTTCCTCCTTCATTGGTTTTTCTTGTTGCAATTATCTTAGTCAGTTCAGGCTGCTATAACAAAGTACCATAGGCTGGGTGGTCTACAAACAACAAATGTTTATCTCTCACAGTCCTGGAGGCTGGAAGTCTGAGATCAGGGTCTAGTTCTGGTGAGAGCCCTCCTCTGGGTTGCAGCCTGCCAACTTCTCATTGTATCCTTGCATGATGGAAAGAGAGAGAGCTAGCTCTCTGGTCTCTTCTTACATGGGCCAAATCCCATTCATGAGGGCTCCACCCTCATGACCTAATTACTTTCCAAAGGCCTCACCTCTAATACCATCACACTGGGGATTAGATTTCAACATATGACTTTGGGAGTGGGGACACATTCAGTCCATAGCACCTATACATTTCTGAGAACAATCTCCTCCAGATGTTTTCACATATAGATATCTGAACTCTGTGAACCCTTCTTGATTATTATAGCTAAGGCTCTTGTGTCCAGAAAGACCAAAACCTGGGAAGTTCTATTTTATAGTGAACATACATCTTTTGGCTATTTTCCCTAACCAGGCACAGAACGGGCATTGAGCAGGCTAGGCTCCTCATTGTACACAATAATTGGTTAATGGAATGAGCATTGAACAGGGCCAGGTCAGTCAAATTTCTCCCCTGGGATTTTTCATACAGTAATTGAGAAAGTCCGATATCTCAGGTTATGAAATGTGGTAGACTGTATTTTTCAAAGATGCTCACAACAATGTCTCCCAGACTTCAGCTCTTTTTACAATGTGACTTTTTCACTCCTCCTATTGAGAAATGGGGTTTACGTTCCCTCTCCTTGAATCTGGGTAAGTTTGGGACTGTGGTGGAAAAAATGTTGTTTGATAGCTGAGGCTATATAATAAAAGATAAGTGTTTTCCATCTGATTCTTTTGGTACGCTTACTCTTGGAACCCAACCACCATGCTATGAGGATGCCTAAGCAGCCACATGGAGAGGTCATGAACAGGTGTTCTGGCTGATGGCCTCACTGAGGTCTCATCAACAGCTAACATCAATCACCAGACAAGTGGGTGAGGGATCCCTCAGATGGTTCCAGATCCCAGCTGTCAAGTCACCCTAGACTTTGAACCCCAGCTGACACCACAAAGACTAAATAAAGATGAGAGCCCTGCCCAAATCATAGGTAACAGTAATAATTATTATAGATTCATGAGCAAAATAAATTATTGTTGCTGTATTAAACCACCAAGCTTGGGGTGGCTTGTAATACAGAAATAAATAACTGAAATACGGAACTTTATAAGAATTTGGAATTTCCAGCAGCCATGTCCCCTATATGAAGATAATTAACTGGTAGTAGGAGAGAACAATGCCAAACAGATTAAAGTGAAAAAAAAAATAATAAAAGAGACTGAGTTCCAATGATGATTGAGTCCTCAGATCCAGTCCCTGAGGTCCTCAGATTTTCACCCACTTCTGCAGTTTTTCCGCTCACACTGTGAGCTACCTATTCCAGTTTCCTTTCAACAAATCTGTTTTCTCACTTAAGATAGCTTGATTTGGATTTCTACCACCACTTTCACGAAGAGGTCTTAGTGACACTTGTTTCCTTCAGCACGCATGCGCCATCATTTCTACTCAAGGTGTGGTGCAAAGATCAGCAGCATCAGCCTCGACCGAGAAATGCAGATTCCCAGGCACCATCCCAAACCTACTGAATCTGTGGGGATGGGGTCCGGGAATCAGATTTTAACAAGCTCTTCAGGGGATTCTTACACATATTAAAGTTTCAGAAACTCACTCTACATTTTAGCAGTGGCTTATTTTATTATTATTACTTCTTACCTTCCCTAAAGTATTGGTTATAGGATGATGCAAACAACATAGGGTTTTAAAGGTCAGTTCCTCACCCTACCTCTCCACTGTATCACTCATATGAGCTGTATCCCAGGTTTGAGGTGCTGTTCACGGAAGAATGGAAAAGGAAGTGTGAATGATAGTGATACTATATGGGAATAATTTTCCCACAGAGATTATGGACTTGAAATTATTTATTCATAACCATTTTTTTGCTCTATAGCCCTGCCTAGGTGTTGAGAGTATATCTGGATATTGACACAGTTCCTCTTCCCAAGTTAACTGAAGCTTAGTTTTGGAAAAAAAATATGAATAAAAGAATTTAATAATGCACTGTATGTAACTCATGCCAAAAGCCAAAGGACAGATACGGCCATGCATTCTGGATGCCCTATACAATCATCACTTCAAATATTTTGTTCCCTGGCCCCATACACTATAAAAATGTCCTCCAGAGTCCAATTTTTGAGCATTCAAGCAACATTTCCCAGACTGTCTTTCACATCTGTCAACAGTACAAAATTCTATATCCACGTGTCCCAATTTTGGGTTCAGAAATATAGTCTCTATAGATAGGTTTTTAATGAAAGGAAAGATAAATTATCATCTAGTGGTGGAGCCAAGAATGGATTTTCAGAGGATGTGAAATTAAGTTGGGTCTAAAAGGATAGGCAGCTTGCATTCTAGGGGAAAAGGGGGAAGGGCAGCCTTGGGGTGGAAAGGAACCATATAACTTGGGGATGGCTGAGGAAATGCCGGGGAGAGCCATGGGCCTGTTAGACTGGACTGTAAAGGAGAAAAGCTGGAGAAAGGAAAGATGGGTATTGTACTTGTCCACGTAAATCATGCGGGACCACGGGAAATGGGAGAGCAAGAGCTCACCATGAAAATGATCTTTGAGAAAAATGACTCTGACAGAAGCATGTAGGATGGGTCAGGAGAGACTGTGAAAGGACTCCTCTTAAGGATTTGCCGCGTCCCATGTCATTTCTGTCCCATTCTGTGGGGAGACGGCACTTTGCTTTTTAGGCCTTTAATCCCATATAAAAATAGTTCCAGGTTTATTTTAACTGCAGTCCTCATCAGTCATTTTCCCAGGAGATTCATTCCTGTTGCTACATCCTTCAAAATGCTGACTCTCTCTTTCTAACCTGTGCACATTTTATCCTGCATCTAATCTCCCACCACACCCTCCCCTCCCACCCCTGCCCCATGTGTGGCATTCTCTACCTTGATCAGTGTTTGGCAAACTCTGGCAATGATTTGAGAGTGTTAAAAAAAACCCACAACACCTTTATTAAAGTATAACTGATATACAATAGACTGTGCCTATTTAAAGTGTATAATTTGATGTTTTGACATATATATATATAGAACCATCACCACAATCAAGATAATGAACATATACCTGATTCCTGGAAGTTTCCTCATGCCAATTAGGGGGCATTTTTAGCTGCATTTTGCAGGAAGAGTATCTTCCTGCTGGGGGAGTGGTGATCAGAATAGAAAATGGATCCCCTTTGGGCATAAACGTGGACTACACGCCATTTCATGGGCAATTCCATTCACCACTGTCCCCCTTATGCCCCACAGCCCCTGCAGATTTTAGGGAATGGTTCTGAATAACCATTTCATTGCAATATTAGGTTGGCAGCAGTGAAAATCATATGTTGATACAAAATGCACAATGCCTCACCTGACTTTTATTACTCCTTATTCTTCTTCCTCTCTAAAAATAAAAAAAGCCATAAGTTTTGATTGCCTACCAAGTGCGAGGTACTGGGGTAAAGGCTCACATACCATTTTCCACTCAATTCACTTTTCTGAGGTGGATATTTTTTCTTAATATATTCTTTCCAAGGTAGGTAAGTTAGTGACTTGCCTAGGGCTCTGCAGTAGGTAAGTAGAGGTACTGGCATTTGAACTTTGCTTTGGTGACTACAAACAGGGCCTCTGTGTGCAGCAGCACAGGTTGGGCACTGCACAACTCCAGGGGATCTCATTCACATGGACTGCAAGGGCCTGCTCCAAAGCCCGTTCGCTTTGTTGTTGCCTCCTTTTAAATGAGCTAGGCAAGATAGAAGCTGGTGGTGCAGAGGAATATTTCCTGGGAGAGGCTGGCTGACCATTAGGAAACCACATGCAGTTATACGTATTGTAATGAATTCACCAAGGTCTGGAATCTGGTTCTCAGCTTTGTAGGTCCAAAGCTGAGCCAGAATTTTCCAGTCTCAAGCTTTCTGACCCACACTGATGATGCCATAGTGCTTAATGTGCACCAAGTATACTAAGCTTTTGTGCTGGCCAGACCAGTGCCTTCTTTCCTTAAAGACCATTGGAAGCAAGATTACTAGAAGGTGGCCTGGAGAGCATGGACTCCAGACACAGAGAAATAGTTGTCTCATTTGAATATTTAATGATATTAGGCTGAGATAACCCAACCCACCTATTCCTCCACTGCTAGGAGCTGAATTGTGCCCCCCAACCATTCATGTGTTGAAGCCTTAATCCCTAATGTGACTGTACCTGGAGACAGAGTCTTTAGGAAGCAATTAAGGTTAACCAAGGTCATAAGGGTGGGCACTAATCCAATAGGACTGTGGCCTTATAAAAAGAGGAGGATCTCTTTCTCTCTCTGCCATGTGAGGACATAGCAAGAAAGTGGCCATCTGCAGGCCAAGAAGAGAGTTCTCACCAGAACCAGACCACGCTGGCACCCTGATCTTGGACTTCCAGCCTTCAGAACTGTGAAAAATAAATGTCTGTTGTTTAAGTCACCTTCATTATGGTGCCCTAAGACAACCACAGTTGCAATAACAGCAAACTGGATTTTGTTTCTACCTAAATTAGGCACTTTCTCACCTGGGAAATGTTTTTTTTTTTTTTTTTTTTACTTTTATTTCTATTTTTTTGGCTGTGCTGTGTGGCATGCAGGATCTTAGTGCCCCGACCAGGGACTGAACCTGTCCCCTGCAGTGGAAATGCAGAGCCTTAACCACTGGACCACCAGGGAAGTCCTGGGCAGTGTTTAAATGGGCCCAGACCCCTCCCTTGAGCTCTGGACCCATAGAAACACTTGGATATCTTGCTAGAACTTCCACCTAAAATAGAATGCATTGTCTATACCTCCAACCTCCTCCTCCTTCTGGGTTCCCCAACTCAGCAACCGGCAATACTATCTACCTGGGAATCATGCTTAGGTCTTCCTTCTTCCTTACCCATATGGCTAATCAGTCACCTGATCAAGTCCTGCCACCTCCACTGCCTATTTAACAATTCTTTCCATCCAGCTGTTACTATCCAAGATCAGGCCACCATCATCTCGCTCCTAATTGGCATCTATGTCTCCTACCCAGTCACTTCTAGTCATTTCTCCTCCCAGCAGTCAGAGTAACTGTTTTAAAAAGCAAATCTGACTGTATTATTCCAATGTCCAAACTTCTTACCTGGCTTTCCAAGGTGCATGAGATCTGGACCTTTCTTGTATCTCCAGCTTTTCTCTCATCACTCTCCCCTCACAGCATAGGTGGTGGTCAGGCTGAATTCCCTTCTGGCCATTTTGGGACCTGTTGTGTTTAGTTTCTGAAAGTTCACACAAACTGGTATCCCTGCTCAGGTCACTGTTCCTTTTTATATATACGTTTCTACTTTTTTTTAAAAAATTTCATTGTGATAAAACCACTTAATGTGAGATCTACTCTTTTTTAAAAAATTTATTTTATTGAAGTACGGTGAATTTACAATGTTGTGTTAATTTCTGCTGCACAGCAAAGTGATTCAGTTATACATATATATATATATACATTCTTTTCATATTCTTTTCCATTATGGTTTATCACAGGATATTGAGAGAGCTACTCTTTAAACTGATTTTTAAGTGTATAATACAGCATCGTTAACTATAGTTACAATGCTGTACAGCAGATCTCCAGAACTTATTCATCTTTCATAACTGAAACTTCATACCTCGCCCCCTGAGCCCATCCCACCCCTCCTGTTTAACTCCTACTCCTTTCTAGAAGATTGGGATGATTGAAATTTAGAAGCTAAAGGAAGGGGCACTGCTCAACTGGTGCTGGAGTCTCTGAGCTTGGAGGAGGGTTCCAGTGGATCTGGGACTCACACCTCTGATGGGGGAGAGCCACAGGCTGGTACTGGACTGGTGCTGGTGTCTCTGAGGCAGCATGATAGGACTGGTTTTCCAAGTGCTAGAAGAACTGCAAGCTGGATTTAGCTGCTGCTGCTGCCAGGGTGAAGTAGTGCAGCTGGGCAATACTCACAGAAACAGGAAGCAGCCAGGAAGGAGCAGTCCTCTTTTCCTCTGCCAGCCTGCAGATTCCTTCTAGAGTCCCTGACTGCCAGAGCCTAATGGCAAAGTAGGGTTGCAGTGCCAGCATCACAAAGCAGGGAAGAAAGATGAGTTTAAAGCCAAGAGAAAACAGCTTACTGACTGCCACACTTTCTCTGATAGACTTTCTTCAAGAAGGAAGATTTATTCAATAAAATTTGAAGCAGCAAATACTTAATATTAGTTAATTCTTCCTTTGTGGAATGAGAGGAGCATAAATAAGGAAATGAAATAAAGTTAACATAGCATTCTGTTAACCTTGCACTTCATGCACATCATTCCTTTGAAACAAAAACCTTTTGAGAAAAGTAGAGAATAATTATTTTCTCCATGTTATAGATGGGGAGACAGAAACACAGAAGAGATTTCCTCAGGGGTCAACCTGATTGGAAATGGGAATTGGTAAATCAGAGTCTTCCAATTTATAATATAATTTTATGCTTTCATGTTCCTTAAAATGTCATAATTTTAATTGTGTTAGATAAAAATCAGGCAATTATTGTGTTTTGAAAAATGTATGTACCTGCATTTTTAATTGTCTTAAGCTACAAATATATATCTAAAGGAAGCAAAACTGCATTAAAGCAAGTATTAAAATTTGGTCTTTTGGATACTGTTTTACTCTGAGGGAAAGGGACTATTCTTCAGGCAGTGAAGCAGATTAAAGAAAGTTACTATTCTGGGCTTCCCTGGTGGCGCAGTGGTTAAGAATCTGCCTGCCAATGCAGGAAACATGGGTTCGATCCCTGGTCCGGGAAGATCCCACATGCCGCGGAGCAACTAAGCCTGTGTGCCACAACTACTGAGCCTGTGCCCTAGAGCCTTCGAACCACAGCTACTGAAGCCTGTGTGCCTAGAGCCCGTGCTCCGCAACAACAGAAGCCACTGCAATGAGAACCCGCGCACAGCAACGAAGACCCAACGCAGCCATAAATAAATAAATTAAAAAAAAAAGAAACTTACTATTTTAATCATAGCTGTTTCACAAGCTAATGATTCAGGAGAAAGTTTAGATTGAATTAGGCCAAAGATACTTTATATTTTTTTCCAGAAGGGAAACATTTCTATGAAATTTTCCTATTTTATTTTTTAACTCCAAGTCAACGCCTTTGATTAAGGCAGTTTATTGTTCTGGGTGCCAGTTTAGCCTGCATGGATATTTGTAAAATTAGCTTGTGGACAAAAATCTCTACTTCCTTCTCAACCTCCCTCTATTATCATAAAACAAAATAAAGGATTAGAGCCATAGCCTTTTGGTAAGTCAGCTCTTTCCCCAGTGTGAAAGCTCTTCCTTGGTTTTGATTCCCTATTCAGGCAAAGGCAGCAGAGGTAGATTCTAATTCAGCTCCAATACTATCTGGGTTTTTATCATAGCTGCTTTAAAATCCATGCTAGACATCTGTGTCATCTTGGTGTTGGTTGATTACCTTTTTTCAATCAAGTGGAGATCTTCCTGGTTCTTGATATAAATTTTTTATTGAAACTAGGATATTTTGAGTATTATGTTATGAGATTCTGGATCTTATTTAAATCTTGTGTTTTAGCAGGTCTTCTCTGACACAGCTTTGGTAAAGGAAAGGGGGACATATATTACTCTGTCATTGTTAGGTGGGGATGGAAGTTCAGGTTCTCCTCCTGGCCTCAGCGCATACCTCTGGGGGAGAAAGACTTCTTGTTACTACTAGACAGTGACAGTAGTTGAGGTTCCCTACGTGTCCTCTGCTGACACCACGGGGAAGTGGGGATGGAGGAGCTAGCCTCATTAACACTGTGTGGCGGTGTAATCCCAACTCTCCACTAGGTCTCCTCTGATCCCCTAACACCACCCCAGCAGGGAAAGGAAGGGAGGGGTGCCACTAGAAATCCAGGATCCCCACATAGTCTGCACTGACCACTCCACTCTATGTGGTCGGGGATGGCTGTTACTGCTCCGGAAGAATTAAAACCCCAGCTTCCCACTTGGCCTTCTCTGACTACACACCAGTTGCAGGTAGGGTGCTGGAAGGGGGTTGGTGATGCCTTTTTACAGCCTGACAAAAGTGGAAATCTAGGCTCTCCATCTGGCCTTTACTGGTGAGGATGGAGGCTGGGGTGGCCACAACTTTTCTGTGGTCTTGGCTGCAGTTGAGTGGTTTTTGTCTAAAAGTTTTCTGTCTTGCTAGATTGCTCCTTTCCTAGTCCTTTGGCAAGAGAGAACAGACTTTGCTTGGAGCTTTTTTTTTTGGCACTTATTGGCATTTCCAAGTTGTCAACTTCTCTAGTATCCAGTCTTGAGGTAAAAAAGAAAACTTAGAGAACTCACCATTGCATAGTTTCTTGTTCCCTGAGGTCACTAGTCTGCCTGTCTTCTCCTAACTTTTTGAGACTTCTTATGTTTATTTTAATGTCTAGGGTGTTTATTTGTACTTAGCAGAAAAAATAGGGGAAAATATGTCTACTCCATCTTTCTGGAAGGAGTAGCCCTAGGTCAGTTTTAACTCTAGCAATCTATGGGTCTTTGATCCTGGAGCCCTATAGAGTTAGTTTGGACTCAGCACCCCAGTGGTGCCTAGTGGCTGAACGTTAGTCCAGCACAAACGGTGATTCTGCCCTGACTGCTGTGTGACTCTGCCCAAGTGACTGTCTCTCTCTGATTTCCTACATGTCCTGACCCGGGTTCCTGGAAATGTAAGGACCTCACTTTCAGAACATTCTTTTCTCTTTCCTTCTTGCTTTCCTTGACCATTAAACCTGGCCCTGTTCCTTTATTGTTTGCCAGTCTTTTGTCTTTATTTCCCTTCTCTCATTTTCTTCTTATCCCATTTCCTTCCTTCCTTCCTTCCTTTTTTTCTTGTTTTTCTGACTTGACTTGTAGGAACAAAGTAGCAGGCCAGCCCCTGAGAGTACACTTTTTTGTCTTCATGGGGGTAGGGGAGTTGAAGGACACTCTTCTGTTGTGACATTCATGTTTGTTCTCCCTAGCGTATTTCAGGGTACTTATCAGTGAGGGTCTTTACTTGCAAGGGCTTAATAAGGTTGAAGGGTTGATACCCTCAGGGATCCCTGCTAAATATGTTGCTTTACACCTAACTTTGTTGAATATTGCCCCTTTGTGGAGTGAGTGGGAAATTCAGACTAGAGGAGACTCAAGGACAGCCGGATATTTGAAAATATGATAAAGATGTCCCCTGAGTAAACTGCCCTTCCTGGATGATGTTTCTTTTCTTGATGTTGTATAACTATTTAAACCAGTTTGTGATTCTGATTCATATGCATCCTTTTGAAGGGAAGTGCTGTGGGAAGCATAAAAGTAGACGCTGGATTTCCTGAGAACTAGGGTTGAATCTCAGCTAAGCCTTGTAGAAACTGTGACCTTGAGAAAGGCCCCTGACATTTCTGAGCCTCTGTGAAAGAGGAAGTGATCTCAGGGTGATTCTGAGAAGGGCAAGGTAAGGGGAGAGTGCAGGGCAATGTTAATTTCCTTCTTGCAGTGATGAAGGAAGGAGGGTCCACAAGTAAAGCGTTAAGGGAAAGGCTTCCATCTGGGTCTGGGTTGTGGCTGCAAGTGGATGCCTTGAGTCAGAGGAGGAGGGGAACTGACATTGACTGAGGTATAAAGTGCCAGGTAATGTGCTAGGTACTTAAATGATTTCTGTTATCCATCCAACAATCCTGTGCAAAAGGTACTATAATCTCTACTTTTTAGGTGGTAAACAGAAGCTTGGAGACATTAAGCAACATACCACATGCCTAATAAGTGGACACTGTAAGTGGTGGCGTCAGCTTTTGAACCTATCTGCCTGTTTTTTGGGTTTTTTTCCTTTGTTACCTTGACCTGATGAGTGTTGGCAAGGATAGCTTTCTGTTGAATTTGTCCTGGTTTACTCTTAGGTTACCTGTGACATCACTTTTAGAGTTGCTAAGAGGTAAAGGTGAAGGGGCTAATAATTTGGCTGCTGCTACCAGGTTCCACTTCTTCCTCCACCATCTGCCAGGAGGGTGAAGTAGGGGTTCTCTAAACAGATTTGAGTCCTGGACTGAAGTGGGAACAAAAGGGGGCTGAGGAGCTGGGCTGAGCTGCAGAAGCTGAGATCCTGAGTGGGGAGGGCTTTTGGGGGATCAGGCCTATTTGATATCCCTGGAGGTCTGCAGAGGGGAGGCTTCTGTGTGAGGGGTGGTCCTGGAAGACTGTATGTATATTCAAGATGTTGGGAGTACTGTGACTTAGGTGGCCTAGGAGATCTCAGCTGTGCTGGGGCATGTTGTCCTTGTCCACTGTTGTCCTTGACTATGGGTTGGTTGACTGGATATTTGGGGTTATCACACTGGCCAGGGAGGGCTGGGGAAAACTTTTAGGTTGAAGGGTGGACCTAAAAGGTTGTAAACTTTTAGGTTACAGGGGGATTGCTGGAACAGTACCAGTGTGGGGAAAGGAGAGTGCATGAGTCAGAAAAGGAATGCAGTTCTTTAACATTTGTGTCATACTTACTAGCTTAAAAATGTTCTTTCATGTCCATCATTTGATCTATCATTTAACCATCAATGTTGGTTGAGTTTACTATGAGCCCAGCACTGTGCAAGATACAAGGGTTCGAATAACTGAGATAGACAGTACTCTCTGCTCTCCCAGAGCAAAGGGTCATCCCCTTTGCTCTGTGAATAATAACTCTGTGAAGTTGGCAGATTAAGAATGATCCCATTTCCCAGATGGGGAAACAATGGCTCAGCAAGGTTAGGAGACTGGCCTGTTAGGGCATGGTACACTGGGACTTGAGCCTAGGTTTACTTGTTCAGCGGACCAGTGTTCTTTCTAGTATTCTATGCAGACTCTATCTGCATTTGTGTATGTTGTGACTTTTCATTGTGGAAATATACTTCGTTCAGACCACTACAAAGTGGTTCAGACCACTACAGACCACCTGCAGTGTGTATCAACACACAAATCCATCCTCTTACAGCTTGGGGATAAGCCGTGGAGAATGGCAGAGAAAAAGGTGGATATGGGTGAGTCCATCCTATTTATTTGCTGAATTCCCTTCAACTATGTTTGAATAGCCTTTCTGGAATGCCCCAGAGTCCTACAAATAAACCACCCATTCTCTCTTTTTCATTTATCTTATTATGAGCTGAGAGCTTCTTAAGCTGGCAGTTTTGAAAAGGATTGAAACCATAATTCATCAACTATATTTACTGAGATTATAATTATAAAATTACCCACCTGTTTATATATACACTCAAACACAAACACAATCATGTCCTTCTGCAAACTTGATGGCCAACCAGCATCCCTCCTCTATTGGATGCACTCTCAAATATCTTGCTTCTCTCTTGCTTTGTAGCATTCTTAGCGCAAAACTCTAACCTTGGTTAAATGTAATTCTCTATCTTCTCTATGCCTATACTCATGCAGCTGAAGATGGCTGGAAAAATATACAAAACCATGCTGATTGGTCTTACTCTAAATTCATACTACAAACTTCAGTGGAGCCTTTGCACCTGCTTAGCAGTCCTACCGTATTCTCATAGTCCATTTGCTGTCTCCTACTTTCATAGGTGATATTTTGCTCATATTTTCTGTTATAATTATTAAACAATATTCACAGCAGCTTTATTTGTAATAGCCAAAAAATGGAAACAACCAAAACAGCCATCAATAAGTAAAAAGATAAACGGTGGTGCATCCAGGTGAGAATACTACTGACCAATATAAGGAATGAACTGCTGATACATGCAAGGACATGAATGAATCTAAAAGTCATTATGCAGAATGGCAGAAGCTAGACAATAAAGAGTAAATACTACATGATTCTATCTATAAAAAATTCTAGAAAATACAAACTAATCTGTAGTGTCAGAAAGTAAATCATGGTCACCTGAGCAGTAAGGGGAAGCCAAAAAGGGCAGAATGGGGGTGTTAGAAAGGGGCACAAAGAAACTTTTCGAAGCGCTGGGTAAGTTCACTATCTCGATTGTAGGAATGGTTTCACGGGTGTACATATATCTTAAAACTTATAAAATTGTACACTTTAAATATGTGCAGTTGATTATGTATCAATTATACCTCAACTAAACTCTTAAATTTAAAAAAATATAAATCAAATTAAAAAAATCTATCTAACCAATGTAAAGCCTGCTTCATGTTGACTCAGTATTTTCCTTTTGCATCTGGATAAGGAGCTACAAAATTTGACCTACTGTTTAAGAGTATCAAAACACACTTAAGGGCTTCCCTGGTGGCACAGTGGTTAAGAATTCGCCTGCCAATGCAGGGGACACGGGTTCGAGCCCTGGTCCAGGAAGATCCCACATGCCGCAGAGCAAGTAAGCCCGTGCACCACAACTACTGAACCTGCACTTTAGAGTCCGTGAGCCACAACTACTGAGCCCATGCACCACAACTCCTGAAGCCCACGCCCAGAGCTTGTGCTCCGCAACAAGAGAAGCCACCGCGATCAGAAGCCCACGCACCACAACCAAGAGTAGCCCCTGCTCTCTGAAACTAGAGAGAGCCTGCGTGCAGCAACGAAGACCCAATGCAGCCAAAAATAAATAAATAAATTTATTTAAAAAACCCACTTAAGTCTTAGGTCTCTGATCCTTTGGATTTTTCTGCAATTTAAACTGGGTGCACTGGAAAGAAAACTTCACATGATTTTGATAAAAGACACCGGAAACTGTTTCTAAAGGAAACGGTATAAGGAGGACATTATGAAAAATCTCGGTATCTCGGGGCCTGCACATCAAAAACCATAGCTGCTGATGTACCAATTTCGCTACTGAGGATGGAGAGTGCAGGGGGGCTGCTGCGTCGGGTGGGGCTGGGGAGGGGTCGGGTGCGGTTGTACTCACACTAAGACCCAGCTCTACTGAGTCCACATAAAGAAACTTCCCACGGCTTCTCATTTTCTGCTAGCCTGTAAATCCAAAGTCCTTGTGCATCCTACTTAAATTTGGAGGTTTCCTCCCCCCTCCTCTCGTCGGTCCCCATCTGACCAATTCCACAGATATTTCTGATCATTTCTCCACACGAGGCTTCGTGTAATAACGTCCACTGCCCACCCTGCCCTCGCTTGTACGCACCGAAGGGTTACGGTGATGCCTGGCTCAGGTTTGCTGAAGCGCGGACACCGGAGCGAAGTTCATTGCCTAAGGGAGGACCTGTTCCTGTTTCCACAGGAGACAGAAATGTACTCACCACCTGCGGTTTTCAGGATGTTCCCATGCCCCCAGGACAGCCCTTCAGGAAACCTTGCTCGGGCCTAGGTAACACCCAGGGTGGGAGGGAGGGGCGGGTACAGGTCCCAGTGGGCACGGGTCTCGCGGGTCTTGCGGGTCTCGCGGGTCTTGCGGCGCGGCGGGTGCGCGTCTGCTTCCGGGTCAGCTGAGGGCCGGACGCCTGGGAGGAGGTGCAGCAGCCTTGAGTGAGGCGGAGCGCCGACGACGCTGGAACAGGCCTGGGGCTGAGTGGAGGTGAGTCGCCCTGCTCTCCTCAGAGAGAGCCCTCATCTTCTGAGGCCGACGACGTGTCTGTGGCTTGCAGGTTGCCTGAGAGCAACGTTCTAGAACACACGGTCGTTGTGAGGGCCCCGTATCTTCCTCTCTGTGTTTGGCCAGAGCTGCTTGCATGGTTCAGCAGCCACGTCTGAGGGGGGGTGGTCGGCGGGGCAGGTCGGCCTCTGCAATTTGGGGGCGGCCGTCGTTTGCGAAGGCTCTGGAATCCTCGCCTCTGCGTGTAGGGACGGGTCTGCACCTGGGGTAAATGGTATCAGCCGTGCAAGCAGCTTCTCAGAGCTCCAGCTCACGCTCCACAGGGCCCGGGAGGTGGCTGGAACAGGGGCTGCATGGCTCTCCGTTATAACCCGTGACAGTTGAGATCTTACGTCCTATTTCTGTGAGACAGCGGAAGCCACCAGAAGAGAACCGCACCGCCACCCATCCGTACCTCCACCCTCCCACTCTGTCTCTCCCCTTCTGCTCCTTCCTCCTTCCTCTTATTCTCAGTTTAATCCTCAGGCTCCTAAATTTGTCCACCTTTGGCATTCTATCCTACCTCCTCTTGTCTACTCAGGGGCACTGCTTCTGCAGCCACCTTCATTTCCATTCAAGTTCTTCCATCATCATTTTCCTCTTCACTGGATCATTTTTTTTGAAATTTTATTTTTTTATACAGCAGGTTCTGATTAGTCATCCATTTTATACATATTAGTGTATATATGTCAATCCCAATCTCCCACTTCATCACACCACCACCCCCACTTTCCCCCCTTGGTGTCCATACGTTTGTTCTCTACATCTGTGTCTCAATTTCTGCCCTGCAAACCGGTTCATCTGTACCATTTTTCTAGGTTCCACATATATTCCATATATATGCGTTAATATACAATATTTGTTTTTCTCTTTCTGACTGACTTCACTCTGTATGACAGTCTCTAGATCCATCCACATCTCTACAAATGACCCAATTTCATTCCTTTTTATGGCTGAGTAATATTCCACTATATATATGTACCATATCTTCTTTATCCATTTGTCTGTCGATGGGCATTTAGGTTGCCTCCATGACCTGGCTATTGTAAATAGTGCTGCAATGAACATTGGCGTGCATGTGTCTTTTTGAATTATGGTTTTCTCTGGGTATATGTCCAGTAGTGGGATTGCTGGGTCATATGGTAATTCTATTTTTATTTTTTTTAAGGCACCTCCATACTGTTCTCCATAGTGGCTGTATCGGTTTCCATTCCCACCAACAGTGCAAGAGGGTTCCCTTTTCTCCACACCCTCTCCAGTGTTTGTTGTCTGTAGACTTTCTGATGATGCCCATTCTAACTGGTGTGAGGTGATACCTCATTGTAGTTTTGATTTACATTTCTCTAATAATTAGTGATGTTGAGCAGCTTTTCACGTGCTTCTTGGCCATCTGTTTGTCTTCTTTGGAGAAATGTCTATTTAGGTTTTCTGCCCATTTTTGGATTGGGTTGTTTGTTTTTTAATACTGAGCTGCACGAGCTGTTTATTTTGGAGATTAATCCTTTGTCCGTTGCTTCATTTGCAAATATTTTCTCCCATTCTGAGGGTTGCCTTTTCGTCTTGTTTATGGTTTCCTTTGTTGTGCAAAAGCTTTTAAGTTTCATTAGGTCCCATTTATTTTTCTTTTTATTTCCGTTTCTCTAGGAATTGGGTCAAAAAGGATCTTGCTGTGATTTATGTCATAGACTGTTCTGCCTATGTTCTCCTCTAGGAGTTTGATGGTGTCTGACCTTACTTTTAGGTGTTTTATCCATTTTGAGTTTATTTTTTTGTATGATGTTAGGGAGTGTTCTAATTTCATTCTTTTACATGTAGCTGTCCAGTTTTCCCAGCACCAGTTATTGAAGAGGCTGTCTTTTCTCCACTGTATATTCTTGCCTCATTTATCAAAGGTAAGGTGACCATATGTGTATGGGTTTATCTCTGGGCTTTCTATTCTGTTCCATTGATCTATATTTCTGTGTTTGTGCCAGTACCACACTGTCTTGATTATGGTGCCGGTACCATACTGTAGCTGTGTAGTAGAGTCTGAAGTCACGGAGCCTGATTTCCTCCAGCTCTGTTTTTCTTTCTCAAGATTGCTTTGGCTATTCGGGGTTTTCTGTGTTTCTATACAAATTGTGAAATTTTTTGTTCTAGTTCTGTGAAAAATGCCAATGGTAGTTTGATACAGATTGCATTGACTCTGTAGATTGCTTTGTGTAGTAGAGTCACTTTCTCAATGTTGATTCTTCCAATCCAAGAGCATGGTATATCTCTCCATGTGTTTGTATCATCTTTAATTTCTTTCATCAGTGTCTTATAATTTTCTGCATACAGGTCTTTTTTCTCCTTAGGTGGGTTTATTCCTAGATATTTTATTCTTTTTGTTGCAATGATAAATGGGAGTGTGTTCTTAATTTCACTTTCAGATTTTTCATCATTAGTGTATAGGAATGCAAGAGATTTCTGTGCATTAATCTTGTATCCTGCTACTTTACAAATTCATTGATTAGCTCTAGTAGTTTTCTGGTAGCATCTTTAAGATTCTCTATGTATAGTATCATGTCATCTGCAAACAGTGATAGCTTTACTTCTTTTCAGATTTGGATTCCTTTTATTTCTTTTTCTTCTCTGATTGCTGTGGCTAAAACTGCCAAAACTATGTTGAATAATAGTGGTGAGTGTGCGCAACCTTGTCTCATTCCTGATCGTAGTGGAAATGATTTCAG
The DNA here is from genome assembly GCF_963455315.2 of Globicephala melas. Taxonomy (NCBI): domain Eukaryota; kingdom Metazoa; phylum Chordata; class Mammalia; order Artiodactyla; family Delphinidae; genus Globicephala; species Globicephala melas. The sequence goes on from NC_083325.1 coordinate 66,674,397, forward strand.
TTTTTCACCACTGGCTGTGGGTTTGTCATATTTTTATTATGTTGAGGAAAGTTCCCTCTATGCCTACTTTCTGGAGGGTTTTTATCATAAATGGGTGTGGAATTTTGTCGAAAGCTTTCTCTGCATCTATTGAGATGATCTTCAAAGCTTTTGCAGAGCAAAGGAAACGATAAACAAGACGAAGGGATAACCCTCAGAATGGGACAAAATATTTGCAAATGAAGCAAGTGACAAAGGATTAACCGCCAACATTTACAAGCAGCTCATGCAGCTCAATATTAAAACAACAAACAACCCAATCCAAAAATGGGCAGAAGACCTAAATAGACATTCCTCCAAAGAAGATATACAGATTGCCAAAAAACACATGAAAGAATGCTCAATATCATTAATCATTAGAGAAATGCAAATCAGAACTACAATGAGATATCATCTCACACCAGTCAGAATGGCCACCATCCAAAAATCTAAAAACAATAAATGCTGGAGAGGGTGTGGAGAAAAGGGAACCCTCTTGCTGCACTGTTGGTGGGAATGTAAATTGATACAGTGACTATGGAGAACAGTATGGAGGTTCCTAAAAAAACTAAAAATAGAACTATCATACGACCCAGCAATACCACTACTGGCCATTCACCCTGAGAAAAGCATAATTCAAAAAGAGTCACGCACCACAGTGTTCATTGCAGCTCTGTTTACAATAGCCAGAACATGGAAGGAACCTAAGTGTCCATCGACAAATGAATGGTTAAAGAAGCTGTGGCACAGTTATATTGATTGATTTATTTTTGGCTGCATTGGGTCTTAGTTGTGGTGCGAGGGGCTTAGTTGCCCCACAGCACGTGGGATCTTAGTTCCCCCACCAGGGATTGAACTCTCATCCCCTGAATTGGAAGGCCGATTCTTTACCACTGGACCATCAGGGAAGTCCCTGTGGCACAGTTATAGAATGGAATATTACTCAGCCATAAAAAGAAACGAAATTGAGTTATTTGTAGTGAGGTGGATGGACCTACAGTCTGTCATACAGAGTGAAGTAAGTCAGAAAGAGAAAAGCAAATACGATATGCTAACACATATATATGGAATCTAAAAAACAAAACAAAAGAATAGACCTAGGGACAAGACGGGAATAAAGATGCAGACCTACTAGAGAATGGACTTGAGGATATGGGGAGGGGGAAGGGTAAGCTGGGACAAAGTGAGAGAGTGGCATGGACATATATACACTACCAAATGTAAAATAGATAGCTAGTGGGAAGCAGCTGCATAGCACAGGGAGATCAGCTTGGTGCTTGGTGACCACCTAGAGGGGTGGGATAGGGAGGGTGGGAGGGAGGGAGACGGAAGGGGGAAGAGATATGGGGATATATGTATATGTATAACTCATTCACTTTGTGATAAAGCAGAAGCTAACACACTATTGTAAAGCAGTTATACTCCCATAACGATGTTAAAAAATAAACAAACAAAAAACCTCCGCAAAACAAAAACACACAAAGAAAGAAAAAAAAAGTGGAAAACAAAACCATAAAAGTGTTTGAAAAAAATAGTGACTTTTCCTTTAAAAAAGAAAAAAAAATTGGTGAGTTTTTGTGTTGCCATTTTAATATCGAAGATGGAAGAAAAAAAGCAGCATTTTTGGCATATTATGCTTCATTATTTTAAGAAAGGTAAAAACAGTAGTGAAATGCACAAAAAGTTTTGTGCGGTGTATGGAGAAGGTGCTGTGACTGATTGAACATGTCAAAAATGGTTTGCGAAGTTTCATGCTGGGGATTTGAAGTTTCTTGTGCGAGATTTCTCGCTGGACGATGGTCCAGCGGTCGGGTAGACCAGGTGAAGTTGATAGCAATCAAATCGAAACAATAATTGAGAACAATCAACCTTATACCATGTGGGAGATAGCCGACATACTCAAAATATCCAAATCAAGGCGTTGCATATGATTTGCACCAGCTTGGTTATGTTCATTGCTTTGATGTTTGGGTTCCACATAGGTTAAGTGAAAAAACCTTCTTGAGCGTATTTCCACATGCAGGTGTCTACTGAAATGTAATGAAAATGTTCTGTTTTTAAAACAACTTGTGTTGGGCGATGAAAAGTGGATACTGTACAACAACGTGGAATGGAAGAGATTGTGGGGCAAGCGAAATGAACCATCACCAACCACACCAAAGGCCAGTCTTCTTCCGAAGAAGTTGATGTTGTCCATATGGTGGGATTGGAAGGCAGTCCTCTATTATGAGCTCCTTCCGGAAGACCAAATGATTAATTCCAACAAGTACTGCTCCCAGTTGGACCAACTGAAAGTGGCATTTGACAGAAAGCGTCCAGAATTAGTCAATAGAAAATGCATAATCTTCCATCAGGATAATGCAAGACTACATGTTTCTTTGATGACCAGGCAAAAACTGTTGCAGCTTGTCTGGGAAGTTCTGATTCATCCACCATATTCACCAGACATTGCACCTTCAGATTTCCATTTATTTCGATCTTTACAAAATTCTCTTAATGGAAAAATTTCAATTCCCTGAAAGACTGTAAAAGGCATCTGGAACAGCTCTTTGCTCAAAAAGATAAAAAGTTTTAGGAAGATGGAATTATGAAGTTGCCTGAAAAATGGCAGAAGGTAGTGGTAGTTGTTCAATAAAGTTCTTGGTGAAAATGAAAAATGTGTCTTTTATTTTTACTTAAAAAACGGAAGGCACTTTTTGGCCCACCCAATACTTTTGCTTCAGTCAGGCGATTGTGCTAGGTGAAGATCTAATTCATTTTGAAGTTCACCTGGTATTGGTCTTTGTGAGGGCTATCAGTCTTACGCCGAGGGTATACCTCTTCCAGGCGCCCACCTGAAATCCTGGGGATACTTTACAGAGTCCTGGACTCCACTGTTGATGTCGCTAGCCCTTGAGACTACCAGAAGCTTTGCTTAGTTTCTCAACTTCTTCGTTGTCACTTTCAGCAAATATTGTGAGAGGAAAAAGTGTAGCTGTGTTTCTGACTCCCATCTCTATGCTTCTCTTCTCTCTGAGGTCTAGGTTCAAGTTCTCACTGTTTCAGTAAGTCTCTGATGTTTGGAAACATCTTTTAAATAACAGATGTGTTCTCCTGGTTTTTAAATATTCCTGATAGAAGACTTGGTCTGATACAAGCCATAGCTTTAAGCACAATCTATTCAGGTTTTGAGTTCAGTGATTATATTTTTATTTCTAATTTGTTTCTGGATCTTTTACAAATATTCTAGATCATTTTTTATAGGCTGGAACATGATTTCCATTCCCCTTTTCATTAAATGTACATGTATATTTTATCACAATATAATTAATATATGATAAAATGTACAAATCTTAGTGAGTTTTTTTTTTTTTTAGTTTAGTGAGTTTTAACAACTGTATATCCTAACCTCTCTCCTACTTTGTCCTAATCAACATATAGGATATTGTCAACATATAGAATATTGCCATAATTCCAGAAGGTTCCTTTGTGTATCTTTCCAGTTTATTTTCCTCTTCTTTCCCAGATCTTCTGACTTTTATCACCCATAGATTAGTTTTGCCTGTTTTTGAACTTTATATAAATAGAATCATACAGTGTCTATGTGTGGCTGCTTTTTTATTTTTAATTAATTAAATTTATTTTATTACTGGTTGTTTTGGGTCTTTGTTTCTGTGCGTGGGCTTTCTCTAGTTGTGGAGAGCAGGGGCTACTCTTCCTTGAGGTGCATGGGCTTCTCATTGAGGTAACTTCTCCTGTTGTGGAGCACGGGCTCTACGCGGGTGGGCTTCAGTAGTTGTGGCACACGGGCTCAGTAGTTGTGGCACGCGGGCTCAGTAGTTGTGGCTCATGGGCTCTAGAGCACAGGCTCAGTAGTTGTGGCATGTGGGTTTAGTTGCTCCGCGGCATGTGGGATCTTCCTGGACCAGGGCTCAAACCCATGTCCCCTGCCTTGGCAGGCTGATTCTCAACCACTGTGCCACCAGGGAAGCCCTATGTGTGGCTTTTGTATTTGTCTTCTTTTTCTCAGCATAATTTTTTGAGATTTATCCATGTTGTAGTTAATTTCTTTAATTCATTTCCTTGTTATTGTTGAGTAGTACTTCACTGGATGAGTATCCCACAATTTGTTTATCCATTCTCCTATGGATGAACATTTGGGTTGTTTCCAGGTTTGTCCATTATGAATAAAGCTGCCATGAACATCACTGGACAAGTGTTCTTGTTGACATATGTCCTCTTCTGCTTTCACTTATTTTATATTTTCTATCTGATAATTTTGTCATCTGAGTCATTTGGCATCTAAATCTTTGCTTTTTTTGTTCACCCTTTCCTGGTGGTTTGTTTTTGTGTTTTTGGTTATTTTTGGTTTGATCATATTTTGCTGACTGTGGGAATCCTGAGGGGTTTGAGCAATTTTGTATTTGCATCTGCCAGGGACCCAGGGTGATTTTTACCAAGAAGCACTTGAAATTAATTTTCCCTTTGGGGTTCTCTGCATATAGATAGTGTATTTTCAAATCCCTCCTGTGGGAGGGAAGGCTTGTGCTAATAAATTCCCAGGGAGCCTTTTTTCCCAACTCTGTGTTGTGGCCTGAGACAGCTCCTACATTAACATTTTCCCCCAGCTCACCCCTCTGCAAGGGTGTGCTCTTCAGAGACCCTGTATGCATACAGAAGTCTCACTTCCAGCTTCCACCTTGGGTCTCTCAGCGCCTGATCTTGGATCTTCCATGGGACTGTTACAACAGGGCTTCTGGGTTCTGTGCAGAGAAGCCAGGGCAGCCTAGGTTTCTCTCATCAATCTCCTTTCAATTAGACTTCTATTTTTAGACCTTGTGACTTTCCCTTACTTTACTATGAGCTTAGCTATGCATTCAAAAGATGTTTGATGGGCTTCCCTGGTGGCGCAATGGTTGGGGGTCCATCTGCTGATGTGGGGGGCGCGGGTTTGTGCCGCGGAGCAGCTGGGTCCTTGAGCCATGGTCGCTGAGCCTGCGTGTCCGGAGCCTGTGCTCCGCGGCGGGGGAGGCCGCAGCAGTGAGAGGCCCGCATACCACAAAAAAAAAAAAAAAAAAAAAAGATGTTTGTTATACCTATCCCATACTTTTAGATATTTATAGCAGGAGCTCCTCTCCTCTATTGCCTGTTCCCTGCCCCAGAGTGTTATCTCTGCTTCATGTTTTCCATTTCCAGTTTTTAGCATGAGCAGCAAGCGTGCTTACTCATCATAAAATCCTGCATTGTCACAGGATTTTTTGGATAGCATTTTAGCACTTATTTCTTTTCAGCTGTCTTCAATCAGAAGTAGCAGAGCTGTTTGCTACCTGGCCACAAGAGGGATAGTTTTTGTAAAGATTTTGAATTCGGCCAGTTTCCTGCTTCCCCTTTCCCTTGGTGGTGCTGAGCAGAGTTCTGAGATGCCCCTCCTTCTTTACTCAAGTTAACGGTTGCTGGTTTGGCCTTTTGTGGTGTTTGCAGACTTCACCAGAACTGTGCACCACCCAAGGCCATTCTCTGCTGCCTCCCTTGACTTGGCACAAATGGCAGTTACTCTCCATCCCCTGGGCTTTGGGGTTTTGGCTGTTTCCTAGTTTTGCTGAAGGTGAATTATCTTCTCTATTTTCCATCCTTTTTGGAAAGAGGTGGTTTGATACACTGGAGAGAGCATTTGTTGAGCTGCTGGTGGCTGAGGCCTCATGCGTCTGTGGAACAGATGTTCCCCCTTCTGGTCCTTAGTCCTCCTCAGGAAAGCTGTGCTCCTGCTGCACTCTGAACCTACGTGTCACAGCCCCATCCCATTTCATCCCATCCCATTGTGCTTGCCTGCTTTTTTGGCTAGATTAAAAATATCTTCAGGACAGGATTGTCTTTTGTTCTTGTACATATAGTGCCTGGCACATAGTGTGTGCACCAGAAGTATTTGTTTACTAAATGACTTTGGGTTCACTCAGAGGCTGTGTCTTAGCCCTTGGGGTGCCAGATGTGGGACTGTACATATCCACCCCCACATCTAAGGCATCTCCCCGGCTAAGTCCTGATGATGTGATGTTAAGGAATGACCACTTGCCTTAGGACCAGGAGACCTGGGTTTGTAGATAAATAAGTTAACTTCTCTGTGGTTTAATCTTTCCTTAAAATGGGGCTGTGACAGCTTGCTCTGCCTGCCTTGTGAGGTTGTAGTGAGGATCAAATGAGGCCATAAATGTTAAAGTACTTTCGAGGCTGTGAAGCTCTCTTTTCAGCTCTCATCATGGAAAAGGATCTGTGTGTTTCACCGAGTTTAGCTCATTTACCCACTGTCACCTAATTCTCACCACCCCTCAACCTGACATGCCTGGGAAGCTGGAGGGCAGCCCTGGCTGGGTGATGTCTGGGAGTAGGCCTGTCTCTTGTGCCCTGAACAAAAAGGGAAGTGTTGAGAGCCTGGAGTAATTGCCATGACCACTGGGTGTCACTCCTGGCCTTAAAATAATGTATTATCCCCCACCCTGTAAATTTTCCTTTTCTGTCAGCCTTGGTTCAGGGCATTAAGTATGGTAGGTCTTATATATCCTGTATATTTCCAGTATGTGTTCTTATAGTTTTTAAATTCCTGGCAGCAACACTTGCAGCCATCACCCAGCACCCATTTAGGCCTTTGCTTTCAGGTAGAGGGTACTTGTGCAATTCTATTGTAATTGATTTTAATTTTCACTTAACCAACGCATGACCAGAATGGTGTACCTGTGGCCAAAATGTTCATAAACTGGATTTCAGAGCCGAAAGTGAGTAAAGTTTTGGAAGTCATTACATTTGGGATTGGTCATGGCAAGTTCTCTACCACCTTCCTTCTCAAGATTTTTGTTGTTAAATATGTTTTTCAAACCACTGCCTCAGGCTACCTTGTGTTTGTATTGAGAATAGCAGGACAAGGAAGGGAAATCTCTGACTTTACCTCCACCAAGGTCTTCCAGATGGACGAAAGCAGTGATACTCCAATTTAGTTTTTATCTTCCTTGAGCTGTCTGGGGGCATTTACCCTGTTGATTACTCACCCCTTTTTAAAAATTTTTATTTTTATATTTTTGAAAAAATTTTATTGGAGTATAGTTGATTTACAATGTTGTGTTAGTTTCAGGTGTACAGCCAAGTGAATCAGTTATACATACACATATATCCACTCTTTTTTAGATTCTTTTCCCATATAGGTCATTACAGAGTACTGAGTAGAGTTCCCTGTGCTATACAGTAGGTCCTTATTAGTTTACTCACCCATTTTAAAAACACTCCCTCAACTTCAGTTCAACTTTCTCCTGGTGTACTTTCTAGTTCTCTAGTTGTTTCTTCTTAGCTGGCATCTTGGGCTCCTCTGCACCCATGGTCTCTCCCTGTTTCCTAGGGGTGCTGTCCTTGGCCTCCGTTCTACTCTATACAGTCTCCTCTCCAAATCTGTATTTTATATCCAGAGATCTGCCTATTTCCGTCTCTGCCTGGGTGTCCTGAAGGACATTGCTTTAAAAAGTAGTTTTATTGAGGTTCATTCATTTTAGGTGTATAGTTTATGAATGTAGGTAACTACCACCTCAGTGAAAATATAGGCTTTAGAAAAATGTACTGTCTCTCACTCTGTAAGTTTTTTTTTCACATCTTAGCCTTGGTTCTCAGTATTCCCTCACCCTAAAAAGTTTCTTTGTCGTCCTTTGCAGTTGGTCCCCTGCCTTACCCTTAGCCCCTGGCAACCGCTGATCTGCTTTCTGTCACTATGTTGTTTTACCTTCTCTAGAAGTTAATGAAAATAGAGTCAAATGGTACATAGGCTTTTTTTTTTTTACAGCTTTTAAAAAAGAAAAATTTATTTCTTTACAGTTAAAAAATGCAGTATTTGGACATATACAAAGCCAGAAATTTTCTTCAAATACTAAAATTCAAATGTAACATACTACCCAGAGACTATACATTTAGCTAAAACAGGATACAGCTGTTCACAAGAACTAATTTCAAAATATACATATGTGAATTTACACAACTGATATTTAGAAGTTCTTCAAAATCTATATGTAAGCTAGAAAGTTAAGCAAAGTTGTCTTTGTCTCTGTAGCTTACAGCTGCAGACTGGCTGTGTGTCACGGTACGCAGCCCTTTCTTGCTCCTCTCCCACTCCAGCTGCAGTGTGGACCTGGGGAAGAGAAGCTGCTGTCTGGGTTCCTTTCCTTTTGGCTATTTATGGCAGAGGTACATTATGCTTGGTCTCAGCCAGGAAAGAACATAAGGTACATAGGCTTTTGTGTTTGATGTCTTTCACTTAACCTAATCATCACTTTTGAAATGTGTGAGAAACAAGCTTATCTCTTATGCGAAGCTTCTTTTGGGATGGTGCCTCTGTTCACCCTGATATTGAAGTCAGAAACCTGGGTGTCATTCTACCCAGGCCCCTTCCTCTCATTCACTGTGCCCAACACCCTGCCATGTCCAGTTAGTCAGGAAGTCCTAGAGCTTCTTTCTCCTCTTTATCTCTGAGTCTACCCTTCTCTTCATTCCCAAGGTCACTGACTTAATTGAATTTCTGTTTACTTCTTACCTCTCCTGATTGGTCTTCATGCCTCCATCTAGGACCTCTTCAATCTGCCCTTTCTCAGAACCACCAGCGTGTAGTTCTAAAACACAAATCTTATTCCACCACTTCCCTCTTCAGCGGCTCCCCATGGCTTCTTTTTTTTTATTAATAATTTGTTTGTTTTTATTTTTGGCTGCGTTGGGTCTTCGTTGCTGTGTGCGGGCTTTCTCTAGTTCAGGCGAGCAGGGGCTACTCTTCCTCGTGGTGCGCGGCTTCTCATTGTTGTGGCTTCTCTTGTTGCAGAGCACGAGCTCTAGGTGCTCCGGCTCAGTAGTTGTGGCACGCGGGCTTAGCTGCTCCGCGGAATGTGGGATCTTCCCGGGCCATGGATCAAACCTGTGTCCCCTGCATTGGCAGGCGGATTCTCAACCACTGTGCCACCAGGGAAGCCCTCCCCATGGCTTCTTCGCTTAGCAAATGCCACCCTCCACCATGATTTGTTTTTTTTTCTGCCTAAATCTCAGTATCTTATTTTTCAGAGCTTCCTCAAGTACAGCCAGTGCTCAGCCATTTCTTGTGATTTTCTTGCAAAGGCTGTGCTCACTCATGCCTTTGCACATGCTGTTCCCTTGACGTGGGATGCCCTTTTCCTTCTCCTTCATCTAGCCATCTCCAATTCATTCTTTAAGAGCCAACTTATATAATTCCTCCTCTGCAATGCCTTCTCTAGCCACAGCCCCATACTGGGTTAGGTGTTTCTCCATCATCGCATTTATCATTAGTCATATCAGATTATATCAGTCTATTTGTTGGGTTAGTTATCTGTGTCTCCCACTAGGCTCTAAGTTTCTTGAGGAGTTTGTGTTCTGTTTGAGTTTGTATCCTCTGTTTTTAGCATAGGGCCAGGCACAATAGGTGGCTCCAGTGAATGTCTTCTGAATAATTAAGGTAGAATGGAGGGAGAGATCTGGAACACAATGAAGAGGCAAGGGGGAGAAGAGGCAAAGGGGAGCGTCAGGAAGACCTGACGTGGAAAACAAATTCTCATTTTAACTGGCCTTGATCATAGGTAAGTTTACCTGTTGTGAAAGGAGAAGAGTAAGGGGGGGAATCATTGGGGAGAATCCACAAAGAGGAATGAAGTATGGGAAGGCATGTTCAAATGTCTGGTCCCTCATTCTAGCGGTGAAAGTGTGTGAAGGAAGAAAGGGAATAGCTTCATTGCGTTTTAGCAAAAAGTTAAAGATTTTAAGTGAGGGAAAGTCAAGAGGGAAAGAGAGCCTAAACTATGACAAAAGCAATAAAAATGAGGGAAATATACATTCTTAGATTTCTGGGTGAGAAAGCAAGGCTACTAAGTCCCAGACAGTGCTTTTTTGACAACATCATTCAACTGGATGGGTCACAGATGTCATTCTTATTGTGAACAGTGTCCTGCAGTTTCACAGTACTCTTGTAAGCATTGTCTCATCGTATCTGCACACCAACCCCGGGAAGTAGGTAGAGTTAATATGATGAATCCCATTGACTAATGCAGAATGGGAGGCTTAGAGAGTCTGGGTGACTTACTCATGCCACAGGACTGGCTGGAACTCTTTCTTTCTTTTTTTAATTCTTATTATTTTTTAAAATTTATTAAATTTATTTATTTTTGGCTGTTTTGGGTCTTCATTGCTGCACGCGGGCTTTCTCTAGTTGCGGTGAGCAGGGGCTGCTCTTCATTGTGGTGCGCGGGCTCCTCTTGTTGCAGAGCATGGGCTCTAGACCCTTAGGCTTCAGTAGTTGTGGCACGCAGGCTCTACAGCACAGGCTCAGTAACTGTGGTACACTACTTACTTAGTGTGATGCACCATCACTACTATGGTGCAGCCCTTAGTGAGGGCTTAGTTGCTCTGCAGCATGTGGGATCTTCCTGAACCAGGGATCGAACCCGTGTCCCCTGCATTGGCAGACGGATTCTTAACCACTGTGCCACCAGGGAAGTCCCTGAAGTACAACATTTGATAAAGCTCAATACCCATTCATGATAAAAAACCTCCAAAACTCTTAGCTAACTAGGAGTAAAAGGAAGCTTCCTTATTAAGATAAGAATTTGCCAAAAAATAATAAAAATCTACAGTAAGCATAATTAACGGTGAAATTTTAAAAGTTTTCCTGAAACATCAGGAAGGAGACAATGATGCCCCCAACACCACTTCTCTCCTACATTGTACTGAAAGTCCTAGCCAGGGAAATAAGTCAAGAAAAAAAAAAAGGCAAAATGAATAGGAAGGAAAGAAATAAAACTCTCATTATTTGCAGATGACATGATTGTGTACACAAAATTCAGAAGATTCCACAGATGTGGGATTTGAATTATTAGGTGAAATTGGTAAGGTCACTGGATACAAGGTCAGTGGTCAATAGTAGCAAACAATTAGAAAATGGAAACAAAAAGTATACTGTTTTCAAAAATGTCAAAAGCATCATGTATTAGGAATAAGTTTAAAGAAAGATATGCAGAACTTCTATGTTGGGTCTCCTTCAATATATAGAATTTCACTTAATTCTACTGTTTTCACTGAGGTACCTGATCCTTATTTTCTGATAAATCTGATGTGCTCAAGAGAGAGCCTTTTTTTTTTTTAAACATCTTTATTGGAGTATAATTGCTTTACAATGGTGTGTTAGTTTCTGCTTTATCACAAAGTGAATCACTTACACATATACATATATCCCCATATCTCTTCCCTCTTGCATCTCCCTCCTGCCACCCTCCCTATCCCACCCCTGTAGGTGTTCACAAAGCACCGAGCTCATCTCCCTGTGCTGTGCAGCTGCTTCCCACTAGCTATCTGCTTTACATTTGGCAGTGTATATATGTCCATGCCACTCTCTCACTTTGTTCCAGCTTGCCCTTTCCCCTCCCCGTGTCCTCAAGTCCATTCTCTAGTAGGTCTGCGTCTTTATTCTCGTCCTGCCCCTAGGTTCTTCATGACCTTTTTTTCTTTTTAGATTCCACATATGTGTGTTAGCATACGGTATTTGTTTTTCTCTTTCTGACTTACTTCATTCTGTATGACAGACTCTAGGTCCATCCACCTCACTGAAAATAACTCAATTTCATTTCTTTTTATGGCAGAGTAATATTCCGTTGTATACATGTGCCACATCTTCTCTATCCATTCATCTGTTGATGGACACTTAGGTTGCTTCCATGTCCTGGCTATTGTAAATAGAGCTGCAGTGAACATTGTGGTACATGATTCTTTTTGAATTTTGGTTTTCTCAGGGTATATGCCCAGTAGTGGGATTGCTGGGTCGTATGGTAGTTCTATTTTTAGTTTTTTAAGGAACCTCCATTCTATTCTCCATAGTGGCTCTATCAACTTACATTCCCACCAACAGTGCAAGGGGGTTCCCTTTTCTCCACAGCCTCTCCAGCATTTATTGTTTGTAGATTTTTTGATGATGGCCATTCTGACTGGTGTGAGATGATATCTCATTATTGTTTTGATTTGCATTTGAGAGAGCCTTTTTAGTTCTGTTAAACTAATGGCGAAACCTCTAGTCTTCTACCAAAATAGAGAGATGTAGTCACTTGGGTACTTGAGAGTGGGCCTCTTCACTGCTTTTAATCTTCTTGTTTTCAGCCCCATCCCTTGCCTCAGCCATTTGAGTTTTCTGGTTCCTGAAAATTCAGAGGTTTTTTATGGTTCTGGTGTACAAATTCGTTTGCTTCTTGATGACTTCTTTCTTTTCATGCTTAGTTTTCAGCTTTGCTTCATTTCAGCTTTCTCTGTATTATATAGTTGGCTATCACTTCCATTTTCCAAAGCCTTGTTGATATCTTTTGTCTGCTGTTGTCTTCTTTTTCCTCTTTGTCCTTACAGATTCACACTTAAAAAAAATTCTTTCATTGTCATTTTACTAGGATTGGAGGAAGAAGCAGAGATAAATGCATGGGTTCAATCTGCCATGCTTAACCAGAAGTTCCGAATGAAGTTATAAAAAGCAAAGTCACTTTGCGTGTTTTTTAACATTCACTTTATTAGTATTTTTTAATTTCTTTATTTTTTATTTTTGGCTGTGTTGGGTCTTCATTGCTGCACACGGGCTCTTCTCTGGTTGTGGTGAGCGAGGGCTATTCTTTGTTGCGGTGCGCAGCCTTCTCACTGTGGTGGCTTCTCTTGTTGCGGAGCACAGGCTCTAGGTGCTCGGGCTTCAGTAGTGTGGCACGTGGGCTCAGTAGTTGTGGCACATGAGCTTAGTTGCTCTGCAGCATGTGGGAACTTCCTGGACCAGGGCTCGAACCCGTGTCCCCTGCATTGGCAGGCGTATTCTTAACCACCGTACCACCAGGGAAGCCCACTTTGCGTGTCTGTTGTACTTGATTCCTGTACAAGCCATCTCACACCTGCTGTCCCATACCCCGCCTGCTTCCACAGTTCTCTTAGTTGCTTTCCCTCACAGGCCTTTGAGTCTGTTGTTGCTTTACCAGGTGATATTTGGGGGTCCAGTTCAGCCTTTAAAGCATGTCTTCACATTGCATCCCAGCTGTGTTTCACACCATGAGGATCTGGTGTTGACTGACAGGAAGAAGACCACAGTCCTGGAGTCCTCAGTCCCCCTGTTCATGAGGTTGTCTTTTGGGGCTTGAAAGAACAGAGACCAGCTTGAACAGTGTCATTAATTAAAGCATATTCGAACTGATTGGATAATCCCAAGGTAGCTTAAGTTTAAGGAAGTGAAGGGGTAAAGGAAATAGGAATAGATGCAGAAATTTAGAGAGAAAATTCTCTTTCTTTTTCTCTCAGGCTTGTCCCAACTCCCAGTACCTGATAAAAAAAGGTCTTCTTATCCTGTTACTTGCTGAGCAAATGGCTCTCCTTCCTACCCCCTCCTTGCCTTTCCTCTACCCCCAAATATCTACAGTGTTTCCTAACTGTGAGGCTGGGGAGTACAGTGATCAGGTGTGGGAATGCCAGCAATTCTAATTATGCTTCCACCCCTTACCAGCTCTGTGGCTTTGGGCAAGTCACTTTACCTCCTTGTGCCTGTTTCTTCATCTTCAAACTGGATCAGTAATAATGCCCACCTCATATTGTTTTTGTGAGAATTAAATATATCAGTATGTAAAAGTACTTAGAACTGTGCTAGCCACATATTTAGCACTCAGTGCACAGCTGTTATTATTATGTGCTTTTCTCTGCAAATGAATTTGAAAGATGTAATCATCATACTCAGGAGCTCACCATTTGCATGAATAGGCAAGACAGACTAGTATTTGAGTGCAGAGGATGCTATGAGGGCCAAGAGGGACAGTCAGAACTCAGTGGGGATTGGTGACTGGTGGTTGTTAGTGTGTAGAGGACATTTAGGAAATTATCCTGGAGCAGGTAGTGATCCTTGAGTTGAGCCACAGTGGGGAGAGTATGAGTTAGCCATCATCAGAATGTAAGCATCGTGAGGGCAGGAACTTATCTTTGGTACCTAGAACGGTACCTGTCCCATAGTAGTGCTCAATAAATATTTGTTGAATGAATGGATGAGTGATAAGCTGGAAGAGTGGGCCAGGGAGTAAAGAATTCCAGATAGAAGAAGCCGTTTATAGGAAAGCACTGGGTTCAGAGAACGCATGACACACAATTGGGGGGAGTGTAAGGGCATAGTAGGGCATGAGCTCAAGGTCTGTGTCAGAGAGAGGAAGCCAGAGAGGAGGCAGGCCTGGGACTAGTGAGAATGTGGAAGATGTGCTTCACGGGACACAAAACCGACGAACTCATTTTACTGGCACGTGGGCCTCAGACCCTCATTTTCTTAGCCACAGTGTCTCAGTTGCAATAGCAATTCCAAATAATATCAACCAAGTTTACATTTTTATAATGCTTTCCATTCTACAAAGCAACAAAGCATTTTCACATGTATTATTTCATTTAAGAATCACTGTACCTTGTGAGGTTGGTAATATCCACATTTTACATATAAGAAAACTGAGGCTTAGAGGGGTTATGGGGTTTACGAAGGTTACTCAACTTGCAAACCTGAGATTCAAACTAGGACTTTGGACTTTAGGCCCAGTACTCTTTCTCTCGCGTAACAGTGGTCACACTGATTTGCATTTCTCTGGAGAGCATAGTGCTTCACTGTTGTTGCAGAAACATAAATTCATAGTATACTGAATAGTTTTAAAATAAAACACCCATGTAACTGTCACCTAGCAATAGAAACATTACCAGCCATCCCAGAAGGTCTTTATGTCCTCCACTCTGGTCTCAACCCCCTTCTCCCTCCAGAGGTAATCACTTTCCTGATTGGTACAGTACTAACTTCATTGCTTTTCTTTCTAGTTATAGCACCTATGAATGCAGACTTGTTTTTTTATCAATCAAATAATCATTTATAATCTGGGCATTTTTCATTAGCCTATAATTGAGAGACCACTTCTGTGGCTTAATGCATAATTATTCTTTTGTTAAATGTTTCGTGAGTATCTCCTAAGAGCCCAGCAGCTGGGTTCTGAGGAGCTAGAAATAAAAATATGCCCTGTCTTCAGGCTGGAACAACTTTACTGTCCTTGCTTTAATAATTGGTATATTCAAGATTTTTAATTAGAAACAACAACAGTAACAACAGCAACAGTGACCCACAACAGCTCTGGGATGTGAACACTTGATGTCATTTGACTTTTCACAGGTATGCCTCTACCCTCCTGGCTAGGTTGTCCTCTGTTCTATGATGGGTGGCAGGGCAATCAGAATACCAGCTCCTCATTTTGACCACTTGCTATCATGTTGGCAACTGGAATTTGTGGTATTGTTCACCTTCAGAAATAAATTTATTGTCCAGTGTTTCTCAAATTTGAAAATTCATAGCCTCCTGAGGATACATGAACATATCTCCAGCTTGCGAGATCCTTCACTAAAAGTTAAGTGCTTGTAGTTCTGGGTAATCACTTGGTGTCAGTATGTCAACACCCAGTTATAACACTAACATTGAAATCTCATGACAGTATTCAGTTATCAGTGACCATCCATGAGGTACAGAATAAACTTAGATTAATTTGTAAAGGTTATCATAAAAAACGGAAATAGAAAACAATTTTTACAGAGAGCTTTGAATTCCTGAGGCTATCTCTACAGCCCCCAGTTTGAGAAACACTGATATACTTTGTCAAAGGAAACGCATGAACTTCCATGTTGATTGGAATTATAGATAAACCCATGACCAGTCTGCTTTTGTATGCATCTTGATATCTTCAAAGTAGATCTACTTTCTAGGTATGTTTAGGTTCCATTCTTATAACCTGTGTTTGTTTTTTTTTTAAATTTTATTGGAGTATAGTTGATTTACAATGTTGTGTTAGTTTCAGGTGTACAGCAAAGTGATTCAGTTATACATATACTCGTTCTTTTTCATATTCGTTACCCATGTAGGTTATTACAGAATATTGAGTAGAGTTCCCTTTGCTATGCAGTAACACTTGTTCACTCCAGGGGAAACTGTTGACTGCAGAGGGTGGATGACTGAGTTGCAAATTATTCCTAGATAATCTATGAGAAATCAATAGCAAACTAGGTCAAGAGACCTGTCATTGGATCCCCAGAAGCTTTTATTTTAAATTCCCATTGAAGAACTGGGAGATGATCTGTTTTCCCAGTCTGGTTACTTGTTAAATCAGATGCTTCGGTTTTTGCTCTGTTTGTTCTTTCTCTGACCACCAGACCCAATGGATTAAACAACTCATTGTGCCAGTTTGACCTATGTTTGTTCTAACATATGGAACAGAGTTAATGAGTTTGTTATGAGTACAGCAGGATCCTACTCAGAGAGTCATGGAATTTCTGAACAGAACAGAAAAGAACCAACATTGAGTAACTGGATTGTCACAGCAGCCTCCTAACTTGTTTCTCTGTCATCAGTCTTCATTTGCTGCAGTCCATTTTCCACACAGATCATAGTTGCCTTGTGTCAGGTTCCCTAGAAACAAAGCCTGAGCTGGGGTTTGGGGATGCTAGTGTAAGAGCTTTATTGAGAGTGCTCTCTTGAGAAGGAGAATGAGGGAAGCAGGACATAGAAGGAGGAAAAAAATGAAAGGATGTGCTCCCAGCTAGAGCTCAGCTTCAGCCTGATCCCATGGGATGCTCTGGAGTAGAAATGGCACCACACAAGTGGCCCCACCTTGAGGCAAAGGGGCCAACCCTTTGTAACCCATGTTAACCACTCTTTGGCTAGTGCAGAGTGGGCCAAGGGCAGTTCTTCAAAGAAGAGTGGCAGCTGTGAGCATTGGCAGCCAATACTCACAACAGTGGGGGGATGGGTGCTGTCCTGGAAAAGGTGATCTGGGCTGGGCGGCAGCTGTACACATGACACTAGGTAAACTTAAAATGCAAATTTGATGCTGACAGCTGGTAAATTGACTTGTCTAGGAGCACACATCTAGTGCTTTGCAGATACAGCCTGCATCCCTTAAAGTTTAGCCTAGCTTATATGCTATTTGGTGATTTTTCCCAAGACCATGTAGCTATAGTTAAAATGCTTCATTTGAGATTAAGTTTCTTGGGGTGGAGCAACAACAACAACAAAAACCCCTAAACATTTCTGATAATTCAGGCAGGCTTGGTGGTGAGGCACGCTGGGACTGGTCTGGCCCTACTGGAACTGACTAGTTACAGCACAGTCTAGTGAGGAGGGTAGTCTGTAATATTCAAAAGACTCTAATCCAGTGAGTTAGACACAACATTGGGGTCTCTATAAAATGGCATTCTTACAGTCAGGTGGGTAACAGAGTAATTCTGGAATAGGACACAAAGGGCCCAAACATCCCCCCAAGCTTGTCTCAATGTAACTTATCTAGATCCTATCCACTGAGGGTGATGGGACTTCTGACATACCCTTGTTTTAGTCAAGGTTGGCTTGGGGACTGTGTGGGGCTTGTCCTCAAAGACTTTGTTGAACAGGGCTGGGTAAGGCCAGGGCTAACAGGAATTATACTTTGATTCAAATCTTTAGTAAAATAAAATATTTCCAATTTAAGAAGCTGAAATGAGGAGCTGGGTCCCAAGGGGAACTGTACTATTTTGTTACAAACTAGTTGTTGCTTCATTTTGGTGAGAATTAAGCTTTTCCCTGAAGTCACTGGATGGTTTGATGATCTTCATAGCAATTATAGATGCAGTCTGGAAGCTGGTGCCAGATGAAAGGAGCTGTCCCTGCGGTCTTTATCCCTGTGTGCTTTATTGACTGGCAAATATGACACAGAGAATTTCAAGCATAATGATTGCTCATCCAAATAGATCAAATCATACTTCTAAAAGCTGTCTTTTTTTTCAAAGCTAACACGTTTGTTCCTGACTCACTCTGGGGCACCGAGTTGTAAGGAACAGATTGGAAATTATTTTATTGATTTTTTTTTTCTTTTTTATTTACCAAAAGTGAGAGTGATTTCTTTTCCCTGAGTGTTGCTCAGCTGTGAGTATAGCGAAGGACATTAGGAGGTTTGGGTAGAGTTGTATTGGAACAGTTACAGCCTGACTTTGCTGCCCTGGCACATAAACACTCAGGAAAGTGTGTTGTGGAGTGAAAGAGCAACTTCACTCTACTGTCTAAAGGGCAAAGTCAACTTTTCTTTATGGCCCTGGCTTAAGTGGCCATTGGAAGAGCTCAGTGGCCTGTGTAAGCAGTGCTCAGCAGACTCACAGCCTCACCAAGCCCTCGAGATCATAGCATGGGACAGCAAAGGCCATTCTCTTGGCTGAGATTCTTTGGGAATTGTCTGATTCAGAATCTTCCTTTTCTCCTTGGCCTCCAGTCTTTTATCAGGAGGGAGAATGAGAAGAGTTTATCTCTGTTGAATCCAGGAGAAGGAGCTTTTCTTGCTAGTTACAAGAAGGAGGTTTTGGGTGAGGAACAGGAAAACATTTTTTTCTCTCAATTTTTTCTTTCTCAAGGACTCTCCCCGTTTCCACTTCCAAATTGTTTAAACAATTAACAGTGAAATATCATGTTTAGGATGTCTTCACATGGCCCTGTTTTTTGTTCCCCTAACTGATTTCGAAAGTTATGCAAAGTGGAAATTTTTATGTGCACTATGAGCAGACAGTAATGACTTACTTACATGACACTGTGCTAAGTAGCTTTACATGCATTACTTTATTTAATCCTCTAAGGAACTCTATGAATTAGGTTATTATATCTGCCTCCAATTTACATAGCCAGAAAGTGTTGAAGCTGGAATTCAAACAGAGGCGTATCACCTGAAACTTCAGGGCCTATGCACTTCACCATAAAGTAGCACCACTTCCCAGCTCACTGAGAGTGAAGACATACCTAATCAGGGAGCTTGCTCTGAGGGCCTGGCTTCAAGGTATAGTGGCACCTCCTCATCCTAGCCAAGGTCTTATTGTGGGGCTACCACAGTGATCAGAGCCAGGCAACCCCATAGAGGTGCAGCAAGTTCATTTCTGACTATTTATACTACCCCGTATGACATGCCCCATTCACTGACAACAGGTGGTAGAAGACAATTCTTAAATGTAAGAGAAAGATGCACATTGGCCTGCAAGCAGCACTTCATCATCCTGACAGAAGGAAGACAGTTCACTACCTTATTGAACTTGGGCGTTACCTATTGCTTCATGTTGACCCAAACTGTGTGAATAGATTTTTAATTATAGCTGCTTAGACCTCAGAGTTCTGGAGGTCTCTGAAGAGACCCTGGAACTAGTGTTAAAAGATGGACCCTGGCATCTCCTGGATGCTCAGACTGTGAGCACCATGAGAGGAATTCTTCAATGCTATAAACGTTAAGACGTTGCAGATGTACTCCATTAAAATGAATCAGTATCCTATTAACTTGTATGTGTTTGATGTGACCTGTTAAATTGATAAGCGCCACCCATGCCTCTCACATAGAGACATAAAGGTAATAAAGCAGTAGTTTTCAATCCTGGATGCACATTAGAGTCACTTATAAAGCCTAGCAATACCTGGGCCCTACCTGAGACCAATTAAAGCAGCCTCTCTGGGTGTGAGGTCCAAGCATCAGTATGTTGTCAAAGCTCTCCAGGTGATTCTAATGTATGTGGGGCTGAGCACCACTGGAGGAAAGCTAAGTCAGCTGTAAAACTGTGTTAATAAACCGTGTCCTAAGTAAACTATGATACAGATGGGAATTTGAGCGTTAGTGTGCAGTCAGTTGACTAGCCTGGAAGAGGTCTCGGTGGTGGTAGTGGAGTTGCCCACAGTGATAGCTTTGTGGAAGCTAGGTAGGGGAATGGTAGAGAGTGAGGGATAAGCTGATTGTCTGGCAGACATTGCTACAGCAGCTTTGAACTCTGGTGGAATAACTGGCTACGACTATGCAGGACATGGGGTCAGCTGGCTATAGTTCCAGCCAGGTGGTGGCATTGGTGTATTGTTGTGTGAAGGTTTGGGGTGTAGGGATGCAGGTACATAAGGGTGTAAAAGCTGTTGGAATTATGGCAGCCTTATTGAGCAAGATTATAGGCCTTGGAGACATATAGGGCAATGGCAGCAGCCCCAGGCCAAAAACAGTGGACACGGAGCTAGGAGGGATCAGGAAGTCCAGGCCTCACAGGTTTCCAGGCCAGTCAGACAGCTGTAAAGATTTCTGTCCTACCAGAATCCCTGTTGGATGCTTCCTTTTTGAAGTTTGTGACATGACCTACCTTAGAAAAGCATCTCTTAGGAACATTTAGAACTGTGCATCTGCAAGTTTATATAGTGATAGTGAAGCGAGGACATTGTAGAGGATGTTATATTCAAAGTGTTCGTTTGCATGGTCTTCATAATTAATTTATGTGCAACTCCCTGTCTGACCCTCTCACCCCATCCCCCACCCCCAGCAAGAATAACAATGCATTGTAACTAGTCCAGAATTTAAGCCTACAAGAAGGCAAAAGTTTGGAGACTCCTAGAGGGAAAACAGGAGGGAAAAAAGCCTCCATCTCTGAACCTAGACCTGTGTCTTAATGGAATCCTGCTTATTCAAGTAGTTGCAAAGGAGCTGGAACGGAATGCAGAGATGTGGCTCAGCCCATTCTGCGTTCTGCATATGAATGGAGACTGGTCATTCAGTCACTTGCTGGGCTTGGAAACTTCCAGATCTGGGGCCCAAAGAGGCTAAGGCAGGGCCCATTGTCATTTCATGATGTGGTCCTATCTCCCATCACCGTATCACCATAGCTCAATGGATGTCCCTTAATGGACTCCAGTCCCTCCCTTCAAGGAGCCCACAATCAGGTAAAGTGGACAGATAATGCACACAACCATCTCTAGGAAAGTGCAGGTTTAAACAGTGGTGTAATACTTCCACCTGCATCCTCACTGTGTTATGAGAATCAGTTAGCCAATATAAGTATAACGTGCAATAGCAGTTAAGGTATTAGTGTTATCAAAATTCAGGATCTTAAGCTATATTTCAGCTGTATTGCCATATTTTTCATGTCAGAACCTGATGTTTAGTGCAAAATCACCTACACTTTAGAAATGAGGTGAAGCCTGCAGGAACAGGAAGTTCTTAAGCATTATGTCAAGAGGATGCCATTACAATATTTATACATGCTCTGGTTTAAAGTAGCTCCTTAACTATAGTCTTCTTCCTTGCCTCCTTCTTCCAAGCAAAATGATGAGACCAACTTTGACATATGGAAGAATTTCTGCAGTGCAAATTATTCTGGAGGAGAAAAACAAAACATGGTTTGCAAATGCTGTCAAGGAAATGTTTCTTTCCAAAGGCTGTAAGCAGAACAGAGCACGTACTAGTGGGTGTGTCTTGTGGCTCTGCATGGCTGTGAATGAGAGGACCATGGGGATGTGTATGCCAGGAACTTCACCCGTGTTCTCCACCCAGATGTTTTACTACAGTGCTTTTATGATCCCGGCATTTTCACCTTGAAATCTTCAAGACATTAAATATTCCAGGCAGCGAAATTCTTACACCTCTGTCTGTCATTATTGTAGACAGGATGACACCTGTATATTAGTGAATACCTTGGCCGTACTCTTCCAAGAGTTCTGTATTCTTGGATCCCACCCTGAATAGCCTTAAAAGCATCCTTAGAGGGAATGTTTAAATTATGAAGACTATCTCATTTTTCCTGCAGGCTCTTTTTGAGTGAATCTCTTCATAGTCTTACTGAGTGGGAAATGGCGTTGGAGCAAAGGAGAAGCAATGATGCTTTTATCTTACAGCACTTACACACATAGGTGGACAGTATGTGGGGAAAGGAATCATTGCTTTGGTAACGACACCTCATCCAGTGTTGTGCAGCAGCAGTGAAACAGGAACCAGATACACAGCAGAACTATTTTGCTATGAAACACAAAAGGAGCAGAATAGTGTAGTGGATAGCAGCATAAATTTTGAAGTCTGACAAAACTGGCTCTGTCATTTACTAGTTGGATGATTTTGGATGCCGTATTTAACCTTTCAAGGCCTGAGTTTCCTTAGCTTTAAAATGGAGGATAACTGCACTTACCTCATAGAGTTGTTGTAATAACGCATAGAAAGGGCTTTAGCTCAGGACGTGGTGCATTGTAAACACTTAAACACAGGTCCTACTGAAGATATGAAGATAGCCTAGAGCATTTGCTTTACTGACCGATAAAATAAGTACTATTATGTCTGTAGCTGGATGGGAGGTTATAATAGATAAATATTCATGTGTGACTGCAACAGGATATTCATCTCCTGATTTAAATATGTTTCTTTATGACATCATGAAGTTGGGAACTCTCCAAGTGATGCATAGGTGCACAAAGAATGTTACAAACATGTAAAACTACACTTGAAGCTGTCTTCCTAAAGTAAGAGCAAAAACACTGGGTGAAATAGAAATTAAAAGTTCTGTTAAACAAAAAAATAACTTAGTGGCTTCTTAGAAACATAATTTTAATTTTTGTCAAATTAATACATATGTATAATTAAAACAATCAACTAATACTACAAAGTTTATGTTAAAAAACTGTAGGTCCCTGTTTACCCCATTCACCTTACAGTTCCACTCACCATTGGTAAAGACTTCCAACTCTTTAATTTGGTTGTTTTCTATTTATCTCCTGTTTCTATTAACATACAATTTATGTCTCATAGTGAGTTTTCAATTCTATATATTATCTGTTGACTTCCATTTCCTCAAATGACTGGTGATTTTTGGACAATCATTTATATTGAATGAGGTCCTAGAAAGTAGATTGGATTTACCTCCCAAGCAGAGAAAGTAGACAAATCTGAAACCCAGGTTGGGATTGTAAGACACTTGTTGACTTGCTTTTCATCTTCAAAGAACTTTGTTGATACTGTTTTCTTTGTCTTTTTGGGCCACTGTCCTATTTATTCCTTTACGGTCATTTTAGTGAGGTTTGAGATGGAACCAGAAATAAATGCTAGGAGTCCATCTATGTGGAAAAATCACATCTATAACTTGTCAGTAGCCTTTGAGAGGCTACTAAATAACAATTTATTTTTATTTATTTTTATTTTTTTTTGCGGTACGCGGGCCTCTCACTGTTGTGGCCTCTCCCGTTGTGGAGCACAGGCTCCGGACGCGCAGGCTCAGCGGCCATGGCTCACGGGCCCAGCCGCTCCGCTGCATGTGGGATCTTCCCGGACCGGGGCACGAACCCGTGTCCCCTGCATTGGCAGGCGGACTCTCAACCACTGCGCCACCAGGGAAGCCCTAAATAACAATTTTTAAACATTACCAGTTACAATCAAATTTTAATCAGTCATTTCCTGTGGGAAATGACAATTCATGTAGAGGGGAAAGAGAGGATTTTACTTCTTATGGCACACACTTTAAAATATATACATAATATACATACACACACATATATATATGTACATATATATTTTTTAAAAAATTAAACTACTCATGATTAATACAAGGACACTTCAGACAAGTTAGTCATCTGCAGTCGTTGTTGTTCAAAAATTACACTATACCAGGGGATGAGATTGTGGTTAGGATTGAAGTTTCCATTCTTTCATTCCCATTTTGAATTGCTCAAAGTTCTGAGGAAAAAGTCTTTTAGGTTATTTTATGCCAGCCTAAAATGGCTTTGGGAATGTTAAGAAAGATTTTTACTCACTTTGAACAAAAATTGATAAGGCCTTGCAATGAAAAACAGTATTTTCTATGATGATGTCTATTGGACTCTAACCCTGTACTAACTACAGAATGACTGAATAGGTATTCCAAAATTACTAAACAGAGTAAAGTTAAAGGTTTCAGTAAGGCGTGAAAAGTAGTTTGCCTTTATCTGCTGCAGTTGTCTTGAGTCCAAGAGTGAAAGGCCTAAAGGCAGTAATAGCAGCTGTAGTAACACACCAAAAAACTCAGAGTAGAGGAGAGTCAAGGCCAGAATTTGGACCTCTGTAGTTCCATCTTGGTTTCAGCCATCATGCTAAACACAGGAACCAAGTGCTTTTAAACAAAACTGAGAGGTCAGAGGGTGGCATTCTGCCTGGGATGTTTGGAAAAAGCTTTATCAAGAAAAGGACGTCTAAGGTGGATAATATGTCACTGCTCACATGGGCAGTGTCTACTCTCAAGCCTCTGTGAGTTTTAGAAGGAATATATGATTGTAGGAGGTAAAGGACTTGCTGGTACTCTTCATGTTCCTCATTTTACATAAAGATATTCTTGATTTCCATGTAAGGAATGACTCTCTACTTGGAAACTTAGACTCACTGGATTGTAAAGCTACAAAGATCAAGTCAGTATGGTATTGGAATTAAGATAGACTTGTCGATCATTGGCATAGAATTGACAGTCCTGGAACAGATCATCCTTGTATGGTCAATTGATTTTCAGTAAAGGTGTCAAGGTAATTCAGTGTGAAAGGAGAGCCTTTTCAATCTGTGGTGTGGGAACAATTGGTTATTCTTGCTGGCACTCTTCCTTTTTCTCATTGCATATGATAAAGCTATTCTTGATTTCCATAAGAGAAGTGACTCTCCACTTAGAAACTTAAAATTACTGGACCACAATGGAATTAAATTAGAAATCAACACCTAGGATATTTGAAAAACTCCCAAATATATGGACATTTAAACAACATACTTCTAAATAATATGTGGATCAAAAAGAAATTACATGGAAATTAGGGAGTATTATGAACTAAATGAAAAATGAAAATACAATGCATAAAAATTTGCAGAATGCATCTAAAGAAATGATTAGAGGAAAATTGATAGCTTTAAATGCTTCCATTAGAGAAGCAGAAAATATTAAAATCAATTATCTAATCTTCTACATTAACAAATAAAGGGCAAATTAAACCCAAAGGAAATAGAAGGAAGAAAAGAATAAAGATCAGAGAAGGAATCAATGAAATTTTAACAGGCAAATATTAGTGAAAATCAATGAAATCAGAAGCTCATCTGTGAGAAGATCAGTAAAGTTGATAAAAATTTTGTTAGACTGATAGCAGAGAGAGAGAGAGAGAGGGAGAGGGAGAGAGAGATAGAAAGATTGAAAGAGAGAGAACAAGAGAGTCAAATTCTTAGTCTCAGAAATGAAACAGGGACATCACAGTAGATTTTACAAACATTGAAGGGTAATGAAATGAAAAATTTTATGCTAATGAACTTGACAACTTAGATAAAATGGATAAATTTCTTGGCAGACATAAATTACCAAAGCTCACTCATAAAGAAATAAATTGAATTGTAGCAAATCTATTGAATACATTGAATTCTTAATTAAAAAACACAAACCTTCCAAGCCCAGATAGCTTTATTAGAGGATTTCATCAAGCATTTAATGAGTAAATAATAGCAGTCCTATGCAAACTCTTGCAGAAAATTGAGGAGGAAGGACCACTACACAATTCATTTTATGAGGCCACTATTACCAAACCCAGATGAGATATCACAAGAATAGAAGACCACAGACTAATATCCATCATGGACACAGATTTAAAAATCTTTGCAAAGTTTAAACAAACTGAATCCAGCAATATGTAAAAATGGCAGTGTACCATGACCAAGTGGAGTTTATCCTAGTATTTAAGGTTGGTTTAACTTTATCAAATCAATGTATACACCATGTTAATAAGATAAAAGGTAAAAATTAGTTATTTAATCATCTAAATAAATGCAGAAAATGCCTTTGAGAAAATTCAACAAAATAAAAACTCTCAGCAAACTAGGGCTAGAAGGGAACATCCTTAATTTGAGAAAGGGCATCTATGAAAAACCTACAGCTAACCTCACACTTAATGGTGAATGTGTTCCATCAAAGGTCAGGAATAAAGGAAGAATCTGCTCTCGTCACTTCTATTCAACATTGTAATGGAGGTCTTAGCCAGTGCAATAAGGCAAGAAAAAGAAACAAAAGACATAGAGATTTGAAAAGAAGAAATAAAACTTTATTTGAAAATAATGTTAGCATGTACGTAGAATGTTCTAAGGAATTTCCAAGAAAAAAGGAACTAGAACTAAGTGAATTTAGTAAGATTGCATGATACAAGATCAGAAAACCAAAATTAGCTGTATTTCTGTATACTAGCAAATAACAAGCCAGAAATAAAATTTTAGAAATTTCGTACACAATAGCACAAAATACTCAAATAAATTTAACAAAAGCTTTGTAAGACTTCTACACAGAAAAATATACAACATTATTGAGAGAAGTTAGAGAATACCTAAATAAGTAGAGAGCTATGCCAGGTTCATTAATTGGAATACCCAATATTGTAAAGATGACTA
The DNA here is from genome assembly GCF_963455315.2 of Globicephala melas. Lineage (NCBI taxonomy): Eukaryota > Metazoa > Chordata > Mammalia > Artiodactyla > Delphinidae > Globicephala > Globicephala melas. The sequence continues at coordinate 66,700,646 of NC_083325.1, forward strand.
CTCTCCCAAAATAGATCTATAATTTCAATGTATTCTAAGTTAATATTCCAGTCAGCTTTTTTTTTAAAGAAATGAAATTGACAAGCTGATTCTAAAATTTATGTGGAAATACAGAGGACCCAGAAAAATCAAAACAGTTAAAAATAAGTTGAAGGGGTTACATTTCTGATTACAGAGAATACTCTAGTTATAGTGATCAAGCCAATATGGTATTGGCATAAGGATAGACTTGTAGATCATTGGCACAGGATTGAGAGTCCTGGAGCAGATCACTCTTATGTGGTCAATGATATTCAGTAAAGGTGTCAAGATAATTCAGTGGTGAAAGAATAATTTTTTCAGTGGGTGGTGCTGGAACAAATGGTTGTTTATGTGGAAAAATGGACTTTGGCCCTTAATTCATTGCCATACACGAAATTAATTAAAACTGAATTAAAAAGTGTTAAAATCATAACAAATTTGTAAGCAAACATAAAAGAATCTTTTAAGCAACATGCATCCAACTAGAGATTATCATACTAAGTGAAGTAAGGCAGAAAGACAAAGACGAATACCATATGATGTCACTTACATGTGGAATCTAAAAGTCAGAAAGAGAAAAACAAATACCATATGCTAACACCTATATATATGGAATCTAAAAAAAAAAAAGGTTATGAAGAACCTAGGGGCAGGATGGGAATAAAGATGCAGACCTACTAGAGAATGGACTTGAGGACACCGGGAGGGGGAAGGGTAAGCTGGGACAAAGTGAGAGAGTGGCATGGACATATATACACTACCAAATGTAAAATAGATAGCTAGTGGGAAGCAGCCGCATAGCACAGGGAGATCAGCTCGGTGCTTTGTGACCACCTAGAGGGGTCCTTATCCCTCCTTATCCCTAGAGGGATAAGGGGGGTGGGAGGGAGGTACACACAAGAGGGAGGAGATACGGGGATATATGTATATGTATAACGAGTTCATTTTGTTATAAAGCAGAAACTAACACACCATTGTAAAGCAATTATACTCCAATAAAAATGTTAAAAATAAAAAACAAACGACACAAATGAAACTTTCTGTGAAACAGAAACAAAATCAGGGACATAGAGAATAGCCTGGTGGTTGCCAAGGGGGAGGGAGGTGGGAGAGGGTAGGAGTGGGAGTTTGGGATTAGCAGATGCAAACTGGTATATATAGAATGGATAAATAACAAGGTCCTGCTGTGTAGCACAGGGAATTATATTCAGTATCCTGTGATAAACCATAATGGAAAAGAATTTGAAAAAGAATGTATATATGTATAACTGAGTCCCTTTGCTGTACAGCAGTAATTAACACAACCTTGTAATACAACTATACTTCAATAAAGATAAACTTAAAAAAACAAACAAAAAGATCTTTTAAAACTTGGGTTAGGCAAAGATTTCTTTGATAGGACAAAAAAGCTTAAACCATAAAAGAAAGAAATTATAAATTGGATTTCATCAAAATGAAAAACTTCTGCTCATATAAAAACGTTTAAGAAAAGGAATGAAAAGCCATGAATAGGGAAAATTATTTGCAAAATATATATCTGATAAAGTACATACAAAAGTGCAAGGAACTTTTCTACAACTCAGTAGTAACATAAAACAAATAATTTAAATAATGGGTAAAAGATTCAAACGGACATTTTACAAAAGAAAATATCGAAATGCCCAGCAAGCACATGAAAAGATGCTCAACATTATTAGTTATTAGGGAAATGCAAATAAAACCTCTGTGAGCTATTGTTCATATTCCCAAGAGTGGCTAAAGAGATTGACAGTAGTAAAGTGTTGAAAATAACATGGAACAGCTGAAATTCTCGTATTGCTAGAGGAAGTGAAAAATAATACAGCCTTCTTAAAAACAAGTTTGGCAGGTGTTTTTTTTTTTTTAAATAAAGCTAAACATACACATGCCATATGACCCAGCAATTCTGCTTGCTATCTATACAAGAAAAAAAACACACATGATCACATATGGAGACATTATTCATAGTAGTCTCAAGTTAGAAACAACCCAATATCAACCAACTGGTGAATGGGTAAATAAAATATGGAATATCCAAACAATGGAATATCACTCAGCAGTAAAAAGGAAAGAACTACTGATAATCACAACATGGATGAATCTTAAAACCATCATGGTAAATTGAAGATGTCAGACACAAAAGACTCCATACCACATATTGAATAATTCTGTTTAGATGGGATTCTGGAAAAGGCAAAACTATCATTGTAGAAAGTAGATAAGTGGTTGCCTACTACCCCAATGTCAGGGATTGGCTGCAAATAGGTATAAAGGAACCTTTATATCTATGGATGAATTGGATGAACTAAATGGATGAATTACAAGTAATTTATACTTTAATAAAAAATATAAGAATACTGCAGAAAGCCATTTACACAAGTAGCTGGCTTTTTTTCTAGGACTCTTAAAAAAATGTTTTAGCTCTAATTGTTTTCCTTCCTTCATGGTGGCAGTATGTGGTGGCATGAATTTTGGACTTTCAGTAGTTCTGCATGTGAACTCTTAGATGTAGTTGAGCAAACCTTTCCTGGAAGTATTGGGGTAAAGTGGGGGTAAAAACCTAAATCCAGATCACATTTGATTATTTTGAGAAATATTTAAAAAATAGTTTAGACCACAAAAAAATGACCTGAAATTTTTGGCTAGAATTCTTTCCATCAAAAATTTGCATGCTTGTTTATTTGCATTTTTTAAGATTCTGTAGTGCCCTCTTCCTCCTGTCCCCTTGTTTAATGTGTTGGTGAAGAGAATGATTTCTCCATCTGTTTCCACGAGTGGCAACATCTTATGCTTCTGGAGAATAAATGATGAGAACGTAAATGTTCCTTATTGAATGACCATATTTTGCCTACTCTGTGGTTGACGATTATTTTTAGAGAATCTTCTAGAGGTCTAGGTCTCAACAATGAGAAGAAATAGTAAGCTTTTTGTATCCTGAGCAAAGAAAAGTTGGAACAAAATAGGAGTTGGATTAATGCTTATGAGAAATAATACATTTTTGTCTTGGTTTCTTTGTCTTTCTCCTTTTCTTTCTCTCATTATCTTACTTTCTAGCTTTTATACACACACACACACACACACACACACACGCGCGTGCACGCACACACCCCTTCATAACAATTGTGACATTTGGAGCTAGAAATGAAGAAGGTAAAATAGAAGTCAAAAAATTCAAAGGCATAACTTTAAACGAACCATTTCCATTTCCATGATTTTATCCTAAGGAAAAATTAAGTACATGAACAAAGTTTAAGTTATAAGGTTTTCATCTCATTTTTGTGAATAGTAAAACATTTTTGTAGTAGTGAAAAACCAATCTAATGTTAACCAATCTAAATGTCATGTAGGGATTTTATTAAATAAACTACTGTAATTTTATACAGTGGAATAGCATGCAGCCATTAAAAAACCATGTTATAGAATATTTATTCTACTACATGGGTAAATGTTATTTTGCTAAGCACAAGGTCAGGTTTGCTTCCATGACTGGTGGGTCCTGGTCAGGTCTACTGTGGGACCAATAACTCTTTAAGAAACAGTAGACGAAATATACCACTGTGGTGCTGCAAGAATTTCCTTACATAGTTTTAGAATGGACCCGTGAATGCTGGCAACCCCCAATGTCAGGGATCCTTTACCACTCGCTTCTTAAAGTGCAATCGATGGACTAACATCATCCTTGCACCTGAGACTTGTTCGGCATGCAGAATCTCAGTCCCCACCCCAGACCTAATGAATCAGAATCTGCATTTTAACAAAAGTCCCACGTGGTTCCTATGCACATTAAAGTTTGAGAAGCCTTGCATTAGCCTGACTCTGTGAGGGCTGCACAGGCCATCAAACTTTGGGTGCCCTTGGAGAGCTGCACTAACTTATTTGTGCCCTTGGTCTTGTAAATAACTTTGCACTGCATGATTTGCTGGTTTGGAAGTCAGTCTCAGTGAAAACAACATCAGTGGAGTTCAAGCCACTATTCTCGCCCATCTTTGAACCAGATCAGCCTTTGTTATCTGGACTAGCTCGTATATATGATTCTAGATTCTAAAATGATTCTAGTTCCTAAAATGTGTTCACTGGGACACTGGTTCATTCATTTTCTCAATATTACCACTTATTAAACCCAGCTCTGTTATAGGCACTGGGGTTACAGCAGGGAACCAAACAAAATCTGTGCTCTCATGGGGCTTATGTTATATTTGGAACTGGTATGAACAGATTAAAAAAATAAGAGCTACGTGGGATTTGTGGCCATATATATTTATTAACTGAAGTTTCTCACATGCTTTAATATATTATTGTGCATTTATAAGTTACTATGGGGTAGAGAGGGTAAGGTGGGCAGAGGTTGAGGATATTCTGTGCAGCATTTGAAAAACTGATTTGACTGGAGCCTCTTTATTAAGGGGATCCTGGAAAGATTCATGTTTTGCAGAAAACACTTTGACAAATGTAATTCCAAAATCTTAAGAGTGAGAGGATTTCTTACTGTTGTTATTGTTATTCAGCTCAGTAGGGTAGGAATCTATTTTTCACAAAATTCAGAGATGTTTATTTCTTCTCTCCTTCACCTTCAAGTAATGATACTTTATACTTATTTAACAACTAACTCCATTGATGCTTAAAACACGCTGACATTACTCCATAATGATGTTAAGGGCAAATGAAGTGAGAGGCTGGTATCCTCACCCACATTTAATAGATGAGAAATTGTGAAAGGAGAAAAAAGTATTGGAATAATAATAACTATAATAGAGTGTGACAGCCAGAATTCTAAGATGGTCCCCATAACCTTCACCCATCATGTTACTCCTGTGATGATATATCTTACATGGTAAAAGGGATATTGCATATGTAATTAACAAAATTAGTCAGTTTACCTTAAGATAAAGAGATTATCTGGTGGGCCTCACCTAATCACATGAACCCTTTTAAAAGGAGAGTTTTCTCTGGCTGATGCGTTGATTTCAGCCTATGATACTCAGAGCAGAGAACCCAGTCATGCTGGCCTGGACTTTTGACCTTCAGAACTGTGGGTCTTGTTTTAAGCTGTTAAGTTTGTGGCAATCTGTTTCATGTCAGTAGAAAAGCAAAACACAGACCTAGAGAGTGATTGTGCCTCTTATTTAACAAATGAAGAAACTGAAGCCTATGGAAATGAAGTGGTTTGCCTGATAGGAGTGTCTTAGAGGGTCTTTGAGGTCGCTTCCGGAGGTCACTTGCATCTTTAAAATGCAATAGTTTTGTTTTTAATTTATTTTATTGAAGTATAGTTGATTTACAATGTTGTGTTAATTTCGGTTGTATAGCAAAGTGGTTCAGTTATATATATACATTCTTTTTCATACTCTTTTAAAAAATTTATTATTTATTTATTTATTTTTAAAACATCTTTATTGGAGTATAATTGCTTTACAATGGTGTGTTAGTTTCTGCTTTGTAACAAAGCGAATCAGCTATACATATACATATATACCCGTATCTCTTCCCTCTTGCGTCTCCCTCCCTCCCACCTTCCCTATCCCACTCCTCTAGGTGGTCACAAAGCACCGAGCTGATCTCCCTGTGGTTTATCACAGGATATTGAGTATAGTTCCCTGTGCTATACAGTAGGACTTCGTAGTTTATCCATGCTACAATATTATAATAGCTTGCATCTGCTAATCCCAAACTCCCAATCTATCCCTCTCCCACTCACCCTCCCCCTTGGTAACTACAAGTCTGTTCTTTATGTGAGTCTGTCTCTGTTTCATAGAAGTTTGTGTCATATTTTAGATTCCACATATAAGTGATATCATATGGTATTTGTCTTTCTCTTTTTGAGTTACTTCACTTAGTTTGATAATCTATAGTTCCATCTGTGTTGCTGCAAATGGCATTATTTCATTCTTTTTATGGCTGAGTAGTATTCCATTTATAAATGTGCCACATCTTTTTTTTTTTTAACTTAAAATGGAAATTTTATTTTCCTTCTATACATCATGACTGGGGGGGGGTCATCTTTTTATTTATTTATTTATGGCTGTGTTGGGTCTTCAATGCTGCAAGCAGGCTTTCTTTAGTTGCGGCGAGTGGGGGCCACTCTTCGTTGCAGTGCACGGTCGTCTCATTATGGTGGCATCTCTTGTTGCAGACCGCGGGCTCTAGGTATGTGGGCTTCAGTAGTTGTGGCACTCGGGCTCAGTAGTTGTGGCTCGTGGGCTCTAGAACACAGGCTCAGTAGTTGTGGCGCATGGGCTTAGTTGCTCTACAGCATGTGGGATCTTCCCGGACCAGGGCTCAAACCCCGTGTCCCCTGCATTTGCAGGTGGACTCTTAACCACTGCGCCACCAGGGAAGCCCCATTCTGATTACCACATCTTCTTTATCCATTCATCTGTTGATGGACATTTAGCTTGTCTCCATGTCTTGGCTATTGTGAACAGTGCTGCTATGAACATAGGGGTGCATGTATCTTTTCGAATTATAGTTTTGTCCAGATATATGCCCAGAAGTGGGACTGCCAGGTCATATGGTAACTCTATTTTTAGTTTTTTGAGGAGCTTCCATACTGTTTTCCATAGTGGTTGCACCAACTTACATTCCCACCAACAGTGTAGGAGGGTTCTCTTTTCTTCACACCCTCTCCAGCATTTGTTATTTGTATACTTTTTTTTTTTTTTCTTGTGGTACGTGGGCCTCTCACTGCTGTGGCCTCTCCCGTTGCGGAGCACAGGCTCCGGACGCGCAGGCTCAGTGGCCATGGCTCACGGGCCCAGCCGCTCCGCGGCATGTGGGATCTTCCCAGACCAGGGCACGAACCCGTGTCCCTGCATCGGCAGGCGGACTCTCAACCACTGCGCCACCAGGGAAGCCCATGTAGACTTTTTGATGATGGCCATTCTGACCAGTGTGAGGTGGAACCTCATTTAGTTTCGATTTGCATTTCTCTAATAATTAATGGTGTTGAGCATCTTTTCACGTGCCTGTTGGCCATCTGTATGTCTTCTTTGGAGAAATGTCTATTTACTTCTTCCACCCATTTTTTGATAGGGTTGTTTGTTTTTTTGTTGTTGAGTTGCATGCCTATGATCCATTTTTAATAAACTAATGTGTAAGGTGTAAGGTCAGTGTCTACATTCAGTTTTTTTTATGTGAATGTTTAGTTGTTCCAGCACCATTTGTTGAAAAGACTATTCCTTCTCCATTGAATTGCCTTTGCTCATTTGTCAAAGATCAATTAACTGTACTTTTGTGGGTCTGTATCTGGGCTCTATTTTTTCGATTGAGCTCTTTGTCTGTTTTTTCATGAATACCACCCTGTCTTGATTAGTAACAGCTAAAGTTGTAGATCCAGTTCTCCGACTTTGTTCTCCTTCAGTATTGTGTTGTCTCTTCTGAGTCTTTTGCCTTTCCATATAAACTTGAGAATCAGTTTGTCAATATCCATAAAATAACTTGTTGGGATTTTGATTGGGATTGCATTGAATCTACAGGTCAAGTTGGGAGAATTGCTGTCTTAACAATATTGAGTCATTTTTGGAAAATATGATTTGCCACACTTGATGAGGGCAGGAACATTTTTGCTTCCTTTGCACTGCTATAGCCCCCAAATCTAGATGAGCATTTAACAGGAAATAGATGCTCAATAAATATTTTTATTACATGAATAAGTAAGTCTTTCCAATAGAATGTTCAACCATGCATTCTACATCTTTTAAATCATCACCCTGTCCTACGCTCTGTGCCAAACCTGGGTGGTGGTGGTCCCATACTCATTTGGACTTCTCTGGACTCAGTTGATGGAACTTGGAGCCTGAGGCTATAACCTCTTCCATTAAAGAGCACAGCATGGGGTAGCTGTCACATGCATACTAGCCCACCTCTTTTTTTTTTTTTTAACATCTTTATTGGAGTATAATTGTTTTACAATGGTGTGTTAGTTTCTGCTTTATAACAAAGTGAATCAGTTATACATATACATACGTTCCCATATCTCTTCCCTCTTGCGTCTCCCTCCCTCCCACCCTTCCTATCCCACCCCTCTAGGTGGTCACAAAGTACTGAGCTGATCTCTCTGTGCTATGGGGCTGCTTCCCAATAGCTATCGATTTTACATTTGGTAGTGTATGTATGTCCATGCCACTCTCTCACTTTGTCACAGCTTACCCTTCCCCCTCCCCATATCCTCAAGTCCACTCTATAGTAGGTCTGTGTCTTTATTCCCATGTTGCCTCTAGGTTCTTCATGACCTTTTTTTTTTTTCTTACCTTCCATATATATGGGTTAGCATACAGTATTTCTTTTTCTCATTCTGACTTACTTCACTCTGTATGACAGACTCTAGGTCCATCCACCTCACTACAAATAACTCAATTTTGTTTCTTTTCATGGCTGAGTAATATTCCATTGTATATATGTGCCACATCTTCTTTATCCATTCATCTGTTGATGGACACATAGGTTGCTTCCATGTCCTGGCTACTGTAAATAGATCTGCAATGAACATTTTGATACATGACTCTTTTAAATTCTGGTTTTCTATGGGTATATGCCCAGTAGTGGAATGGCTGTGTCCTATGGTAGTTCTATTTTTAGTTTTCGAAGGAACCTCCATACTTTTCACCATAGTGGCTGTATCAATTTACATTCCCACCAACAGTGCAAGAGAGATCGCTTTTCTCCACACCCACTCCAGCATTTATTGTTTCTAGATTTGATGGCCATTCTGACCGGTGTGAGATGATATCTCATTGTAGTTTGGATTTGCATTTCTCTAATGATTAATGATGTTGAGCATTCTTTCATGTGTTTGTTGGCAATCTGTATATCTTCTTTAGAGAAATGTCTATTTAGGTCTTCTGCCCATTTTTGGATTGGGTTGTTTGTTTTTTTGTTATTGAGCTACATGAGCTGCTTGTAAATTTTGGAGATTAATCCTTTGTCACTTGCTTCATTTGCAAATATTTTCTCCCATTCTGAGGGTTGTCTTTTGGTCTTGTTTATGGTTTCCTTTGCTGTGCAAAAGCTTTCAAGTTTCATTAGGTCCCATTTGTTTATTTTTGTTTTTATTTCCATTTCTCTAGGAGGTGGGTCAAAAAGGATCTTGCTGTGATTTATGTTATGGAGTGTTCTGCCTATGTTTTCCTCTGAGAGTTTGGTAGTATCTGGCCTTACATTTAGGTCTTTAATCCATTTTGAGTTTATTTTTGTGTATGGTGTTGAGTGTTCTAATTTCATACTTTTACATGTAGCTATCCAGTTTTCCCAGCACCACTTACTGAAGAGGCTGTCTTTTCTCCACTGTATATTCTTGCCTCCTTTATCAAAGATAAGGTGACCATATGTGCGTGGGTTTATCTCTGGGCTTTCTATCCTGTTCCATTGATCTATATTTCTGTTTTTGTGCCACACTGTACTGTCTTGATTACTGTAGTTTTGCAGTATAGTCTGAAGTCAGGGAGCCTGATTCTTCCAGCTCCATTTTTCATTCTCAAGATTGCTTTGGCTATTTGGGGTCTTTTGCGTTTCCATACAAATTGTGAAATATTCTGTTCTAGTTCTGTGAAAAATGCCAGTGGTAGATTGATAGGGATTGCATTGAGTCTGTAGATTGCTTTGGGTAGTAGAGTCATTTTCACAATGTTGATTCTTCCAATCCAAGAACATGGTATATCTCTCCATCTATTTGTATCATCTTTAATTTCTTTCATCAGTGTCTTATAATTTTCTGCATACAGGTCTTTTGTCATCTTAGGTAGGTTTATTCCTAGATATTTTATTCTTTTTGTTGCAATGGTAAATGGGAGTGTGTTCTTAATTTCACTTTCAGATTTTTCATCATTAGTGTATAGGAATGCCAGAGATTTCTGTGCATTAATTTTGTATCCTGCTACTTTACCAAATTCATTGATTAGCTCTAGTAGTTTTCTGGTAGCATCTTTAGGATTCTCTATGTATAGTATCATGTCATCTGCAAACAGTGACACCTTACTTCTTCTTTTCCAATTTGGATTCGTTTTATTTCCTTTTCTTCTCTGATTACTGTGGCTAAAACTTCCAAAACTATGTTGAATAAGAGTGGTGAGAGTGGGCAACCTTGTCTTGTTCCTGATCTTAGTGGAAATGCTTTCAGTTTTTCACCATTGAGGACGATGTTGCCTGTGGGTTTGTCATATATGGCCTTTATTATGTTGAGGAAAGTTCCCTCTATGCCTACTTTCTGGAGGGTTTTTATCATAAATGGGTGTTGAATTTTGTCGAAAGCTTTTTCTGCATCGATTGAGATGATCATATGGTTTCTCTCCTTCAATTTGTTAATATGGTGTATCACATTGATTTGCGTATATTGAAGAATCCTTGCATTCCTGGAATAAACCCCACATGATCATGGTTTATGATCCTTTTAATGTGCTGTTGGATTCTGTTTGCTAGTATTTTGTTGAGGATTTTTGCATCTATGTTCATCAGTGATATTGGCCTGTTGTTTTCTTTCTCTGTGACATCTTTGTCTGATTTTGGTATCAGAGTGATGGTGGCCTCGTAGGATGAGTTTGGGAGTGTTCCTCCCTCTGCTATAGTTTGGAAGAGTTTGAGAAGGATAGGTGTTAGCTCTTCTCTAAATGTTTGATAGAATTTGCCTGTGAATCCATCTGGTCCTGGGCTTTTGTTTGTTGGAAGATTTTTAATCACAGTTTCAATTTCAGTGCTTGTGATTGGTCTGTTCATATTTTCTACTTCTTCCCGGTTCAGTCTCAGCAGGTTGTGCATTTCTAAGAATTTGTCCATTTCTTCCAGGTTGTCCATTTTATTGGCATAGAGTTGCTTGTTGTAATCTCTCATGATCTTTTGTATTTCTGCAGTGTCAGTTGTTATTTCTCCTTTGTCATTTCTAATTCTATTGATTTGGGTCTTCTCCCTTTTTTTCTTGATGAGTCTGGCTAATGGTTTATCAATTTTGTTTATCTTTTCAAAGAACCAGCTTTTAGTTTTATTGATCTTTGCTATCGTTTCCTTCATTTCTTTTTCATTTATTTCTGATCTGATCTTTATGATTTCTTTCCTTCAGCTAACTTTGGGGTTTTTTTTGTTCTTTCTCTAATTGCTTTAGGTGCACGGTTAGGTTGTTTATTTGAGATGTTTCCTGTTTCTTAAGTTAGGATTGTATTGCTATAAACTTCCCCCTTAGAACTGCTTTTGCTGCATCCCGTAGGTTTTGAGTCGTCGTGTCTGCATTGTCATTTGTTTCTAGGTATTTTTTGTTTTCTTCAGTGATCACTTGGTTATTAAGTAGTGTATTGTTTAGCCTCCATGTGTTTGTGTTTTTTACCAGTTTCTTCATATAATTGATATCTAGTCTAATGGTGTTGTGGTCGGAGAAGATACTTGATACGATTTCAACTTTCATAAATTTACCAAGGCTTGATTTGTGACCCAAGCTATGATCTATCCTGGAGAATGTTCCATGAGCACTTGAGAAGAAAGTGTATTCTGGTGTTTTTTGATGGAATGGCGTATAAATATCAATTAAGTCCATCTTGTTTAACGTATCATTTAAAGCTTGTGTTTCCTTATTTATTTTCATTTTGGATGATCTGTCCATTGGTGAAAATGGGGTGTTAAAGTTCCCTACTATGACTGTGCTACTGTCGATTTCCCCTTTTATGGCTGTTAGCATTTGCCTTGTGTACTGAGGTGCCCCTATGTTGGGTGCATAAATATTTACAATTGTTATATCTTCTTCTTGGATTGATCCCTTGATTGGATTGATCTCTTGTCTCTGTGATAGTCTTTATTTTAAAGTCTATTTTGTCTGATATGAGAATTGCTACTCCAGCTTTCTTCTGATTTCCATTTGCATGGCATATCTTTTTCCATCCCCTAACTTTCGGTCTGTAAGTTTCCCTAAGTCTGAAGTGGGTGTCTTTTAGACAGCACATATACAGGTCTTGTTTTTGTATCCATTCAGCGAGTCTGTGTCTTTTGGTGGTAGCATTTATTCCATTTACATTTAAGGTAATTATTGATATGTATGTTCCTATTCCCATTTCCTTAATTGTTTTGGGTTTGTTATTGTAGGTCTTTTCCTTCTCTTGTGTTTCCTGCCTAGAGAAGTTCCTTTAGCCTTTGTTGTAAAGCGGTTTGGTCGTGCTGAACTCCCTCAGCTTTTGCTTGTCTGTAAAGGTTTTAATTTCTCCATCAAATCTGAATGAGATCCTTGCTGGGTAGAGTAATCTTGGTTGTAGGTTTTTTTCCTTTATCACTTTAAGTATGTCCTGCCAGTCCCTTCTGGCTTGCAGAGTTTCTGCTGAAAGATCAGCTGTTAACCTTATGGGGATTCCCTTGTGTGTTATTTGTTGTTTTTCCTTTGCTGCTTTTAATATGTTTTCTTTGTATTTAATTTTTGATAGTTTGATTAATATGTGTCTTGGGCGTGTTTCTCCTTGGATTTATCCTGTATGGGACTCTCTGTGCTTCCTGGACTTGATTAACTATCTCCTTTCCCATGTTAGGGAAGTTCTCAACTATAATCTCTTCAAATATTTTCTCATTTCCTTTCTTTTTCTCTTCTTCTTCTGGGACCCCTGTAATTCGAATGTTGGTGTGTTTAATGTTGTCCCAGAGGTCTCTGAGACTGTCCTTAGTTCTTTTCATTCCTTTTTCTTTATTCTGCTCTGCAGTAGTTATTTCCACTATTTTATCTTCCAGGTCACTTATCCGTTCTTCTGCCTCAGTTATTCTGCTATTGATCCCTTCTAGAGAATTTTAAATTTCATTTATTGTGTTGCTCATCATTATTTGTTTGCTCTTTAGTTCTTCTAGGTCCTTGTTAAAAGTTTCTTGTATTTTCTCTATTCTATTTCCAAGATTTTGGATCATCTTTACTATCATTATTCTGAATTCTTGTTCGGGTAGACTGCCTATTTCCTCTTCATTTATTAGGTCTGGTGGGTTTTTACCTTGCTCTTTCATCTGCTGTGTGTTTTTCTGTCTCTCATTTTGCTTAACTTACTGTGTTTGTGGTCTCCTCTTTGCAGGCTGCAGGTTCATAGTTCCTGTTGTTTTTGGTGTCTGTCCCCAGTGGCTAAGGTTGGTTCAGTGGGTTGTGTAGGTTTCCTGGTGGAGGTGACTAGTGCCTGTGTTCTGATGGATGAGGGTGGATCTTGTCTTTCTGGTGGGCAGGTCCACGTCTGGTGGTGTGTTTTGGGGTGTCTGTGGCCTTATTATGATCTTAGGCAGCCTCTCTGCTCATGGATGGGGCTGTGTTCCTGTCTTGCTAGTTGTTTGGCATAGGGTGTCCAGCACTGTAGCTTGCTGGTCGTTGAGTGGAGCTGGGTCTTGGTGTTGAGATAGAGATCTCTGGGAGATTTTCGTCGTTTGATATTACGTGAAGCTGGGAGGTCTCTTGTGGAACAGTGTCCTGAAGTTGGCTCTCCCGCACTGACCCCTGGCTGGAGCACCAAGAGCCTTTCATCCACATGGTTCAGAATAAAAGGGAGAAAAAATAGAAAGAAAGAGGATAAAATAAAATAAAATAAAGTAGAGTAAAATAAAATAATTAAAATTATTAAGAAACAAAATTTTAATAAGTAGAAAAAAAAATAAAGCAAAAAAACGGATGGACAGACCCCTAGGACAAATGGTGAAAGCAAAGCTATACAGATAAAATCACACACAGAAGCATACACATACACACTCAGAAAAAGAGAAAAAGTGGAAAAAATAATATATCTTTGCTCCCAAAGTCCACCTCCTCAATTTGGGATGATTCGTTGTCTATTCATGTATTCCACAGATGCAGCGTTCATCAGGTTGGCTGTGGAGCTTTAATCCGCTGCTCCTGAGGCTTTGGGAGAGATTTCCCTTTCTCTTCTTTGTTCTCGCAGCTCCCGGGGTTCAGCTTTGGATTTGGACCTGCCTCTGCGTGTAGGTCGCCTGAGGGCGTCTGCTCTTCGATCAGACAGGACGGGGTTAAGGGAGCCGCTGATTCAGGGGCTCTGGCTCCCTCAGGCTGGGGGGAGGGAGGGGTACGGATGCGGGGTGAGCCTGCGGTGGCAGAGGCCGGCATGACGTTGCACCAGCCTGATGCGTGCCGTGCGTTCTCCCGGGGAAGTTGTCCCTGGACCATGGGACCCTGGCAGTGGCGGGCTGCACAGGCTCCCGGGAGGGGAGGTGGGGATAGTGACCTGTGCTCGCACAGAGGTTTCTTGTTGGCGGCAGCAGCAGCCTTAGCGTCTCAACCCCGTCTATGGGGTCCGCGCTGATAGCCGGGGCTCGCGCCCATCTCTGGAGCTCCTTTAAGCAGCGCTCTTAATCCCCTCTCCTTGCGCACCAGGAAACAAAGAGGGAAGAAAATGTCTCTTGCCTCTTCGGCAGGTCCAGACTTTTTCCCGGACTCCCTCCCGGCCAACCCTGGCGCACTAAACCCCTGCAGGCTGTGTTCACGCCGCCAGTCCTCTCCCTGTGATCCAACCGAAGCCCGAGCCTCAGCTCCCAGCCCCCGCCTGTCCCGGAGGGTGAGCAGACAAGCCTCTTGGGCTGGTGAGTACTGGTCGGCACCGATCCTCTGTGCGGGAACCTCTCCGCTTTGCCCTCCGCACCCCTGTTGCTGTGCTCTCCTCCGTGGCTCCAAAGCTTACCCCCTCCGCCACCTGCAGTCTCCGCCCACGAAGGGGCTTCTAGTGTGTGGAAACCTTTCCTCCTTCACAGCTCCCTCCCACTGGTGCAGGTCCCGTCCCTATTCTTTTGTCTCTGTTTATTCTTTTTTCTTTTGCCCTACCCAGGTACGTGGGGAGTTTCTTGCCTTTTGGGAGGTCTGCGATCTTCTGCCAGCATTCAGTAGGTGTTCTGTAGGAGCCGTTCCACCTGTAGATGTATTTCTGACGTATCTGTGGGGAGGAAGGTGATCTCCGTGTTTTACTCTTCCGCCATCTAGAAGCTCCTCAGCCCACTTCTTGTTAGCGGCCTCATCAAATAAAGTGCAGGCCTCTTCCTCTCTCTGGCAGTCTGCCTTCTGTTTTAAGACCCCAAGAGCCCCGGCTGGAAAGACTGCCAGTAAAGTCATCCCTGGACATCTGTTCTCTATGGGGCAGGTAACTTGTATGACCAGGCAATCACTGATTGGTTGGCTAGGCCTACCTTTTCTCGGAGAACCAAGCATAGAAACTTGGTTAAGTTTTGGTTTGCTGACTTGGGTTTAGCATGAGGGACTTCATCTTGGGCCTAGTCTGGCTACTATAACAGGACAAAACCCTTTTGTCTAGAATTGTTCCATTTCATAGAAGAGAAACTGATTAAACAAACTAAAGTGGTAGGGGAGCTCCTGATTTTAAAACTTGGCTTCTCTGTGGAGTCAGAGGAACCTAATGTTGTCAGCCTACTCTGTTCTCTGCCCCCAAGGCTGCATGGGCTGCTTTCTCTGCCCTTCTGAACATTTATTTCTACCTCTGTTTGCCCAGAGCCCATCCTGGCCTCTACCTGGTAGAGCCTCTGAACCTAAATACCTCCTAGCTTGACTCCTCATGGTTGATTGACTCAGTCTCTGATTGTCCTTATTTGATATTGTTGGCTTTCGGTGGGGGGTGGAATTGAGGTATTTGGGATCAGGTGTCCACTCTCGCCCTGTGGATGGGGCAGTCTTTAAGAAGTCCATTATGGAGACTGCTATTACAAGTGCCAAGCAAGGGTGGCTGTCACCTGGTTTTGTGCAGCTCTTTTAAGAAACTGCTTCTGCCCTGGCAAGACACACCATATTATAAAGATCCCATTCTCTTCCCTCCTATTCTCTATGAACCCTGTTATCCAGAGATCTTTTATGTCATTTCCTTTGTCACTTAATCTTTAATTCAGCTCTTTCACCCTTCAGCTTTTTCTCATGGATGCTTTTGTCTCTTCTTGGATTAGACTATCTGGAGGGCCTTTAGGGACATACATTTTATGACTCCACATGGTCCTTGGAACCTTCCCTTTCCCTATTTGTTCTAAGAGCAACCCCAACCTCAGTGTGTCCTGGCTTTGAGGGCAAGGACCAAACAGCCATGGCTGGAATGATGGTGACCAGATGGGATAATGCTGATGATATTTGTTTCAGAGGCCCAGCTGCTTGGCTGATGTAAATGCCAGGTGATGTCCATGAACATGACAACTGTGTGGGCTCGAGGGCCACATTCAGCCCTCTAACTCTTCCTGTGAGTCACCCTCACTGGGGGTTGTTGAATCACTACAATCAGGAAAAGGTACTAATACTTGGCACTGAAATTTAGTAGCTCTACTAGCCTAGGGACTTCATTGACTGGAGGGAGAATCAATGACAGGCTCTTTATGACCCAGGGCTTCTACTTAGCACTCCCTAGGCCATCCCATCCAAGAACAGGAACTGTGCTATCTTTGAATGGACATTTGAGAGAGAAAAATTTCTTTTTGTTGTTTTATATCCCAGATATTTATTCCTCTTCTCTACAACTCAGACCTACATCCTATATATCAAGGTGATTGTAATCTGGCCTTTGGAAGGTGGGGAAACAATTGATTAGAGATGTTTGGGAATGTCTGACCTTGGCAAGCTAGTAGCTATGATGTTATTAGACTCATCACTCTGTCTTTGGGGAAGTATGTGTTTAGTAGCATTGTTATTCTATGTTTGCTTGCTTAATTGCATCTCTATGCAACCCAGTTTATGGTGTCAAAAGTGCTTTTTTGCTTTCTTTGAGTCTGTTCCACATTCGTTTTTAACTTTTCTCAATTCTGATCAACTCCTCGAAACATTTTCTGCTAAGAATTCTGTTCGATTACTGTAGATTAAATGTCTGAGTTTGGCTTCAGAAGATAAGGATTCTAAGCCTTGCTCAGAGTGAGCTTGGACAAGTCACCCTGAGGAGGATGAAGATAAATAGTCCTGGCTCTGTTAGCATCAAAAGAGAAAACTTATTGGAAGTCATTTTACTTTTCTGAGCCAGTGCTCTCATTTTGAGGAGTTGTTATACAAATGAGCTTTGGAGCAGCCAGATGTGGGTTCAAATCCCAATAGAAGCATTGATTAGCCATGTGGTCTTGGATCAGTTTCTAAGTCTCATTTTCCTTTTCATCTGAGAAGTGGGGAAAGAGCATCTCATTACATTATGTTGGAGTTCAGTGAAGTGATTTAGATAAAGCATGATATGCATTATATTGCAGCCTCTCCCCAACTCCCCAGCACATCCTGTCCCCGTATTCACCTCTATTTTTTTCATAGCATTCATCAATTTTTAGATTCTATATCATTTACTTATTTTGTTTCGTATCTGTCTCCTCCCACTAGCTCCACAGGGATAGAATTTTTTTGTTTGTTCTGCTTACCTGCTGTATCCCCAATGCCCAAAACATAAGCATTCCATAAATACTTGTAGAACGAATGTTAAATGAATGTGATTCTTGTAGAAAAGAAAAAGAAAATTTATCAGGCTTTTTCTGCAAAGGGCCAGATAGTAAATATATTAAGCTTTGCAGGCAGTTCAGTCTCTCTCCTAAAGAGTCAACTTGGTGTATAGCCTGAAAGCAGCCCCATAGACAGTACATAAACAAATAAGTGTGGCTGTGTTCCTATAAAATTTCATTTGCAAAAAAACAGGACTTGAGCTGGATTTGGTCTGTAGGCTGTAGTTTGCCTGTCCCAGCTATAGACACATTGGGTGGTTCTGAATTCTGATGTCATTCCATTTATTTATTTATTTGCATTGGGTCTTAGTTGCAGCAGGCGGGCTCCTTAGTTGTGGCATGCGAAATCTTAGTTGCGGCATGCATGTGGCATCTAGTTCCCTGATCGGGCGCCCTGCATTGGAAGCGTGGAGTCTTAACCACTGCACCACCAGGGAAGTCGCCTGACGTCATTCCTGTAAATCATTAATTTAGAAGCAGCCCCATTTGGCTTCCTTTGGTAGGAAAGAGGGAAAGCCCATCTTTGATATTTTCTCTTTGCCCTCCAGATGCACTCTCTTTGCTTCTCCCTGCTGCCTCTGTCCTAGGGGGCTGACCCTACATGGCTTTATCCTTTGCCCTCTTGCTTCTGGTTGATTTCAGTGCCTTAGAGGCACTGGCAGGTATTCAGAGCGTGGGAGGGGAGGGGGATTGGGGTGCTTATTCTTCAGCTTCCTCCCTGCTGCAGTGGAATGGGGAGACTGAGTTCCTTTCCTATAGCCCCAGCTCTTTGCAGCTTCCAATTCTACTGTTTCTTGATCCAGGACTTAGTCTTTTTTTTTTTTTTTGGTGCGTTCTCTTAGCTCTTTTCACACCTTTGTAAACAGTGCCTTCACTAAACTTGCTTTTCTTACCAACTTTAGAGGGGCCATCTGTTTTCTGTCAGGTCCCTGACTCATGTACTGTCCAAAGGAAGAAACACATAGTGGGAGCCAACTACAGCCTCCCTCATTCCTCATCCTTAACTGCAGGTGCTCCCAGCTCTCCTGTAGCAGTTTCAGAGCTTTTGTTTTTTGTAAGACTTTGTGTTTTCTCTTCTTTTCCTGCCAACAAGGGCAGATAAAAGAGAAAATGACTTGCCTGAGGTGGTAGGTTGACAAAGAAATGAGAGATTCTACTTATTTCTCAAATTCATCAAAAACTAGAACAGAGTGTCTGAATTTTCCAGTTCTAGACCCAGACTTTTCACTCAGTAGCCCTGTCTCTTTAGACAAGTTATGTAACTTCTTTGAGCCTCAGACTGGTTATCCTTAAAATGGGCATAATAATCCCTGCTATGCAAATTTGTATATTTAGTATGATTACAACTTAATGAAAAGGAAAAACTCAACAAAATGAATTCTTAGAATGTGATATACTATTGAAAAAATGTTAAGCATGAAAATCTACAGGTAGTTTTTTCCCTACCTGTATTTTCCAAATTTCATAAGTGTTTACTGTTTTTGTTTAGAAAGAAAGAAAAAAGCATAGTCTCTGTCAACTCTACAAAGTGGCTCAGTAAATGAAAGGAAATGTTGTATATGTTGTATTCAAATGCACTTTGAAAACTGTAAAGTGCCATGAGAATTAGAATTACCATGATTAATTTACCCTGTGGGTTTGAAACACTGTGATTCAGTAGGTGACCCTTTGCTTGTCTAGAGGGGACTCCTTTTGCCAGGCCCTTTACTCTTGGGTCCTCAAAGCTCAAGGAGATATTACAGGCATACCTCGGAGATATTGTGGGTTTGGTTTCAGATCACTGTAATAAAGTGAATATTGCAATAAAGAGAATATTGCCGTAAAGCAAGTCACATGAAGTTTTTGGATTCTCAGCATGTATAAAAGTTATGTTTACACTGTACTGTAGTCTGTTAAGTGTGAAGTAGCATTATGTCTAAAAAACCATAGCTTAATTAAAAAGTACTTTATTGCTAAAAAATACTAACCATCATCTGAGACGTCTTTTTTTGCTGTGGAGGGTCTTGCCTGGATGTTGATGGCTGGCTGACTGATCAGGGTGGTGGTTGTTGAAGGTTGGTGTGGCTTATTTCTCAAAATAAGACAATAATAAAGTTTGCCACATCAAATAGACTCTTTCACAAATGATTTTTCTGTAACATGCAATGCCGTTTGATAGCATTTTATTCAAGAACTTCTTTCAAAATTGGAGTCAATCCTCTCAAATCCTGCCCTGCTTTTTCAACTAAGTTTATGTACTATCCTAAATCCTTTGTTGACATTTCCACAGTCTTCACAACTTATTCACCAGGAGTAGATTCCATCTCAAGAAACCACTTTCTTTGTTCATCCATAATAAGCAGCTCCTCATCTGTGAAAGTTTTGTCATGACATTGCAGCACTTCAGTCATATCTTCAGGCTCCACTTCTAATTATAGTTCTTTTGCTGTTTTCTGCCACATTTGCAGGTACTTCCGCCACTGAAGTCTTGAACCCTTCAAAGTCATCCATGAGGATTAGAGTCAACTTCTTCCAAACTTCCATTAAATGTTGGTATTTTGACCTCTTCCCTTGAATCACAAATGTTCTTAATGGCATCTAGAATGGTAAATACATTCTAGAAGGTTTAAAGTTGACTTTGACCAGATCCATCAGAGGAATCACTATGTATGGCATCTATAGCTTTACAAAATATATTTCTTACATAATAAGACCTGTAAGTCAAAATTACTCCTTGATCCATGGGCTGCAGGATGGATGTTGTGTTAGCAGGCATGAAAACAACATTAATTTTATTGTATATCTCCATCAGAGCTCTTGGGTGACCAGGTGCATTGTCAATAGCAGTAATATTTTGAAAAGAATCTTTTTTTCTGAGCAGTAGGTCTCAACAGTGGGCTTAAAATATTTGGTAAACCGTATTGTCAACAGATGTGCTGCCATCCGGTCTTTGTTGTGCCATTTATAGAGCACAGGTAAAGTAGATTTAGCATAATTCTTAAGGGCCCTAGGATTTTCAGAATGGTAAATGAGTATTGGCTTCAACTTAATGTCACCAGCTGCATTAGCCACTAACAGGAAAATCAGCCTCTCCTTTGAAGGCTGGCATTGACTTCTCTCTTGCTATGAAAGTCCTAGATGACAACTTGTACAATATAAGACTGTTTCATCTACACTGAAAATCTGTTGTTTAGTGTAGCCACCTTCATTAATGACCTTAGCTAGATCTTCTGGATAACTTGCTGCAGCTTCTACATCAGCACTTGCTGCTTTACCTTGTACATTTATGTTATGGAAATGGCTTCTTAAACTTCATGAACCAACCTCTGCTAGCTTCAGACTTTTCTCCTGCAGCTTTCTTACCTCTCTCAGCCTTCATATAATTGGAGAGTTAGGGCCTTGCTCGGGATTAGGGAATGTTATGGCTGGTTTGATCTATTCAGACCCCTAAAACTTTCTCCATATCAGCAATAAAGCTGTTTCTTATCATTTGTGTGTTCACTGGAGTAGCACTTTTAATTTCCTTCAAAAACTTTTCCTTTGCATTCACAACATGGCTAACTGTTTGGTGTAAGAGGCCTAGCTTTTTGCCTAGTTTTTGACCTATCTCAGCTTTTGATGTGCCTTCCTCACTAAACTTAAGCATTTCTAACTTTTGATTTAAAGTGAGAGACATGTGACTCTTCCTTTCACTTGAACACTTAGAGGCCATTGTAGGGGGTATTGACTGGCTTAATTTCATGCTGTTGTGTCTCAGGGAATAGAGAAGCCTGAAGAGGGGAGTGAGCAGCCAGTCAGTGGAGCAGTCAGAACACACACAACATTTATACATTTACTGATTAAGTTCGTCACCTTATATGGGCGTGGTTTGTGGTACCCCAAAACAGTTATTGTAGTAACATCAAAGATCTCTGATCACAGATCACCATAACAAATACAATAATAATGAAAAAGTTTGAAATGTGAGAATTACCAAAATGTGACACAGAGACACAAAGTGAGCAAATGCTGTTGGAAATAGAGCATTGATAGACTTGCTTGATGCAGGGTTGCCACAAACCTTCAATTTGGCAAGAGTTTCTTTTCTCTTTTTTTCTTTTTATGGCTGCACCATGTGGCATATGGGATCTTAGTTCCCTGACCAGGGATTGAACCCACACCCCCTGCCTTGGAAGCATGGAGTCTTAACCATTGGACCGCCAGGAAGGTCCCACCACAAACCTTCAATTTGTAAAAACTACAGTATTTTTATAGTGCAAAAAAAAAGCGAAGCGCAATAAAATGAGGTATGCCTATACTGGAGGTTGGCAGAGACCCTGATGCTCTGTTTCACTTCTCCTGTGGTACAACCTACCCCTCAGGTTGCCCTTTCCCTTGGGCTGTCCTGATTTCAGCATCAATTATTGCACCAGTGTCCTAAGCGATTTCCAGAAGCACCTTGCACAGCTCTAGGCCCCAAGGTCTTTTTGCCTGCTACATGAGCTCAGACCCTGCTAGATAGGGGCAGCAGGCACCAGTCCCTCCTCTTCATCACATTCCTGTGCCTGAGCTCATCTTCTGCATGTGCCCTGGCCCTCGGGATTGAGGGAGGATTACAGAATGGGGCATCACGGGCGTTTTTTATTGACCCTCTTTTCTTGTATGTTTTTAGGATGAATCCTTTCCTTTGTGCCTATACGGCATGATGTTTAGTGTTTGCCTTCACTTACCCTCCCAAAGAAATGACTTTCCTAAAGTGGCCCTTTTTTTGTTATACACACACATGTACAGATAAAGCTGAAGTTCCATTTTCCTCCCTTCTTAAAGTCAACCACTGTCATGAAATGAATTTGGGTTTATATTTTATATTAATGTTTTCTGATTTAGAAGTGATGGATCATATTTATGTTCTTTTAATTGTTGCCTTTAAAATTTTTGAATAAAAGTTTTTATTGAAATGTAGCATACATTCAGAAGTTGTACAAATTCTAAGTGTACAGCTTGATCAGTAGTAGTAAGGAGGGGTGGTGGGAGCAGTTCATTGCAGCTTTAGGCAATGAACTGCAGCTTTAGGCAATGAACTGTGGCGGGGAGGGGGGGCGTTCACTGCAGAGAGTTTAAAAGCAAGAGAAAAGCAACCAGGCTGCTTTTTAGTATCATTGTACATTGGCCATTGCTGTGGTAGACCACTCTCATGGTCCCCCTACCTTGGGACACCTCTTCAGGTTGATAAATATCATAGGGTGAACACATCCATGAACTACTACCCACATCTAGTAATGGAATCTGCCAGCACCCTAGAAGACTCACCTATACTATCACAGATTTGTTTTGCCTATATTTTAATCTTATATAAATGGAATAATACAGTATCTACTCTTTCAAGTTTGGCTTCTTTTGCCCAGTATCATGTTTGTGAGATTCACGCATATTGTGTGTTACAGTAGTTTATTCATTTCTGTTGTTGTGTAATATTTGATTGTATGAGTATACCAAAATGTATTTATCCATTCTTCAGTTGATTAACATTTGGGTTGATTCTGTTTTTGAGCTATTCTGCTGCTCTGAATGTTATTGTGTGGTTTTTTTTTGTTTTTTTTTTTAGTTTATTTTATTTTTGGCTGCGTTGGGTCTTTGTTGCTGCGTGAGGTCTTTCTCTAGTTGAGGTGAGTGGGGAGTACTCTTTGTTGCGGTGCATGGGCTTCTCATTGCGGTGACTTCTTTTGTTGCAGAGCACGGGCTCTAGGTGCACAGGTTTCAGTAGTTGTGGCATGCAGGCTCAATAGTTGTGGCACACAGGCTCTAGAGCACAGGCTCAGTAGTTGTGGTGCACGGGCTTAGTTGCTCTGTGGCATGTGGGATCTTCCCGGCCCAGGGCTTGAACCCATGTCCCCTGCATTGGCAGGTGGATTCTTAACCACTGCGCCACCAGGGAAGCCCTGTGTGTGTCTTTTGATGCACATATGTGGGCATTTCTATTGGGCATATACTGAGAAATGGAATTGCTTAGTTACAGAGTGTACAGTTGTTCAACTTTAGTAGATATTATCACTTTTTTAAAATGGTTATGCTTATTTATACCCCCACCAGCAATGCATAAGAGGTTCAGGTGTTCCGCATGCTCACCAACACTTTGTGTAGTCAACTCCCCAAATTTTAACCATTCTGGAAGAAGTTTAGTGGTATTGTATGTGGTCTTAATGTGCACTTCTTTGATCTCTAATGAGTTTAAGAAACTTTTATGTTTATTGGCCATTTGGATACTTCCTTTGTGAACTGCCTGTTCAAGTCTTTTGCTCCAGTTCTGATTGAATTGTCTGTATAATTGATATGCAAAAGTTATTTATATAGCCTGGATAAGCTCGTTTTTTCAATTATATATAATGTCTTTTCCTCTATCAATGTTGTGTTTTGAAGCACAGTAGTTTTTAATTTTAATATATCAGTAGATCAGTTTATCAATTTTTAAATTATGGTTAGTGCTATTGTATCTTGTTTAAGAAATCTTTACCTGCTACTAAGGTTAATTCTCTTATGTTACTATCTAGAAGCTTTATTGTTTTGCATTTTATATTTAGATCTGTAATCCACCTGGAACTGATTTTTATGTATAGTGTGAGAGAGGGGTCAGTTTTTTTCCTATGTGAATATCCAATTTACTCAGTAATTGTAAAGTGATGAAAGTAATCATCATGGTTTTGCTCCCAGTCTCAGAGGAAAAGCATTCAGTGATTCAGTGAAACGCAGTGTTTGCTGTAGGATTTTTGGTAGCCATCGTTTGTTGGATGAAGAAAGTTCCCTTCTACTCCGTGTTGGCTAAGTTAGTTTTTTCTTTCAAATCATGTGTTGATTTTCATCAGATGATTTTCCCTTATTTATTAAACTAATTTTTGAAAATTATTTTTCAATTAAATTAGAAAATTACATTGATAGATTTTTAAAATGTTAAATCAGTTTTACTTTTTGGAATAAAACTGCCTTGGTCTTGATGCCTTATATTCTTCTTCTTTTTTTTTTTTTTATTCTTCTTGTATATTGTATTTTAGTTGTTGCATAAATGTGGGTCTTGCCCCCCATTGCTTTGAGAAAGGGGTTTGCCTTGTACAGATTTGATAGCCCTCCCCCAATAGTGCTGAGCCCTTAGGAGATGCCCAGTGAGTTCTTGTGGCAGTAAAGAGCCATTAATCCAAGTAGAGTCAGTCATTTTTCCTTCCTGCAGTCTGGTGAGTTTGACAGTTTGGATGGTGTGATTCTCACAGTGGCTAAGGAGCAGCTCAGGAATGTTAATGAAGGGCTTCCTTTGGTAGTCTCCTGTGAGTCAGCAAATGAGCTCTGTAACTTGGAGAGCCAGAAGTTAATTAGCGCCCCAGTATAGACAGACCCTGATGGAAATAAGGGAATTTTGGTCTGTCAGAGCAGACCACTAAACAGTTTTAAAGATGAGGCCAGGATTGGGGACGTGAGGCAAAAGGTAACGGAAGCCAGAGCTAGGGTTTATGAATAAATGTCAGTAAGGAACCAGGAGAAGCCAGAACACGTGGCCTACACAGGATGAGGAGCGGGCCCCAAATCTGGGTATCGCTGTCATCAAGAGTTGCTGTTGATTCACATCTCTCCCTGGTAGCAGAATAGAAGAGAGAAATGCAGGAGTTGTGTGCAGCATGAAGAGCTGAGGCAGATCACCTGCCAGTGGGCGACGATGGATGAGGGATTTTAGGTGTCCTGCATTGCGTGTTCATTTTTCTTTGAGACAGGATGGAAAATCTAAAACCCCACCTGCTTACAAGTTTACTACAATAACCCAAAGAATAAATAATTTGCCAGGCAATATACCATGGATAATGTTCTTCAAATGAAGTCAACTAGACTATAGACATCAGGCAAAGATCAAAGATTGGGGCCTTCCTTGCCCCAAGCTGCATAAGTGATGTCCACTGTAAGTGTTGGACTTGGATGTGCTGGGCGTGCTGGGAAGAACTTCAGCCAGAAAAAGTGTCACTCCCTTGGCTTAGGCAGACACTTAATTAGGTTAGGAGAAATGCCAAAAAGCAACCTGTTGAAAGCTAAACTATTGGAAGGCACCGTGGATAAAATATGCAAAATCCCATGGAGGCAAAAGTAAAGAGGCGTGTAAAACCTCCTGAAATGGGTTTAATCTTTTTTTTCTCCTACTGTGGAAGCTCTGTCCTCTTTACCATTTAAGACCCAAGAACAGATACTCCTCATACACTCCCCACCTGAATTTTAATTTATTTAGTTTTAAATAAATTTATTATTTATTTATTTTTATTTTTGTCTGCGTTGGGTCTTCGTTGCGGTGCGTGGGCTTCTCATTGCAGTGGCTTCTCTTGTTGCAGAGCATGGGCTCTAGGCGCACGGGCTTCAGTAGTTGTGGCTCGCGGGCTCTAGAGCACAGGCTCAGTAGTTGTGGTGCATGGGCTTAGTTGCCTCCGTGGCATGTGGGATCTTCCTGAACAAGGGCTTGAACCCGTGTCCCCTGCATTGGCAGTTGGATTCTTAACCACTGCACCACCAGGGAAGCCCCCCGAATTTTAATAGTAGGTTGAAGATGGAAAGGAGGCTCCTGATTCTTTCATGTCCGATTCAGGTGTCCCAGCCATTCTGTGTTCCCTAGGAAATGTGCAGAATGGAATGGCGATGATCAAAATTCTGCCTGGTTTAAGCCTGTTCTTCAGAAGTTTAACTATTTGAATGAAATGTTGCTGATGTGCCATACCCATTTCTTACTGCAACAACAATAATACAATAGTGATGTCACCTGGGGCCTCCACAGCCAGAGAAAGGCCTAAGCCGGTCCTCACGGTTTATGCAGATTCATGGTCCTAAGTTGCACTGGACTGGCCAGATGTAAAATGCAGCCTCATCACACACTCACCGCCCCCGCCCCCCCCCCCCCCCCCCCCCCGCGCACGTCTACCAAGGTTTTTTATTAGTTAGTAATTTTGCTACAGATTTGAGGCATGGTGGGGTGGGGTGGGAAGAGGGTGCAGGAGGTTATATTCTGCCTGTCAAAGCCACTAGCTATCTCCCTAGCTTTCCCCTTGCTACTCCCTCATGTTTTTCTCTGCCTTTTCTTTTAGAAATCCTTTTTCTTGTCACATGCAGAGAAGTTTCACTACCTTCTCTGAGCTCTTGGTACCAGTGATATCCATGCTTTACAGGTTGTATATATCTTGGGTGAGCTTCTCAGGGAAGTTTTCCTACAAAGGAGTCTCTTCCTAAGAGATTTGGTACCAGCCCCTTTTAAACACTTTGAAGTGGGCATCATTATCCTCTTTTTACACTTAAGGAGACTGAGGCCTGGAATGAGTTCGTGAATTGCTTAAGTTAACACAACAGGGCCAGTATCCTAAATGAGGTTGCTTGACCCCAAATCCTATGCTGTTTCCACTACTCCATGCTGCTTTTAAGGGCTCCTTATAAGCATTGCAAAGCCTTTTACCTACATGACCTCTCCTGTGGTCAGGTAGGAAGTGGGTGCACTTTGTCAGCCTTCATACCATATTGTTGCACAGTGCTTTCACTCACTTTATTTTATGAAAGCCTGCGAGTAACCCCTGTGAGTAACCCCTCACGTGTAAGTAAGCCCTTTTTAAAGAAGAGGAAGCTGAAGTTGGGGAGGGAAGTGACTTGGCTAAAGTCCCACCACTGGTGAAGAGCATACCCGAGTCTAAAACCCAGGCCTCTCCCTTCGAGTCCATTGCTTCTTATACTGTCACTTGACACAAACTCGAAAGGTCAGAAGTTTGTAGAATCCTACTGATTTCCACTTGGTTTTTCAAGATAATGTTTAGCCTAGAACGGAAAGAATAATTGGCTCAGCCACACATGTGGGTTTATCCTACACCTCTCCCCAGGGCTCAGCTCGTGTCTGAAGCTGTGTCATCTCCAGGAGTAGCTGGTGGGTATTAAACCCTGGGAAGGCCAGAGGAGACCTGAAATGGCTGGGCCTTCACATTTCTTTTCTTCCCTTCCCTTGGCTTTTTGTGGAGCTGAGCCTGTGATTAATCAGGCTGTGAAGCAAAGGAAATAAAAAAAAACTGCCATGGAAAGAACTCTTATTTATTTAAAATTGAAAAAAAAAAACCCAACTCAGAAAAGACTGAAACATGTTTCCAATATACAGATTTGATTATCTGGCTGTGAACAAGGGGACCTAGTCATTTAAAACTAAAGATTAGATATTTGGCGAGTTTGTTTGATGAATCATTTGTTCTAGGAGGAGCCCCAGGATGGTCAGGCTTCTTTCATCTTCTCTCTGTACATTCTGAGGTGCTAAAATTGCTCTAATTGTTTGATGTCACTTTTTCTCAAGGGCCGATGTAGGGATGGAGTCAGAGAGGCCCAACATGTCTAACCTATAGGTTTGAACAAGGCTTGTCATCTGAGCAAGGGAGCCCTAGGTGTCTGTCACCAGGAATGACCATTAGACCACCTTCCATGTAGCACACAAATGCACCAGCACATTTGCTTTTGACTTTGATGGTGAGTATCCATCAGAAACACAGCCCTTATTCAGCTGGGAGCAAAGATGAATGCTTCGTTGAGACAGCAGAACAGAATGGAGGCCATAGGAAGCTGTGGATATTATTATTGTTCTCTAGGGCAGCTCATAGACGAGAAAACCTGGCAGTGAGCGCACAGGAAGCAGTAACTGGCGGATATAATTCCGGCAGTATGAACACTGGGACATATTGTTCAGCGCTTGTAGTTGAATTGCAAAATAAAATCCCGGTGGACAGAAGACCCCTCTTCCCATGAACTCATGCCCTCTCCTCCCTTAAGCTGCTGTGTTCACAACAGGTTTCTCTATTACTCCGCTACTGATTAATTTTCTTCAGGTGCAGTTCTGATCATGTCCCTCTCTTGTTTAAGAACCTGAAGGGGCTCCCTCTTGTCTACAGAATAAAGTGAATTTGGCACTCAAGTTTGCTTTACCATGCTCTTCTTGATTTGTCTGCTCCCACCTTTTCCACATGTCATCCACGCTTCCCTTTTTTCACTGCGTTTCAGCCACTGTGTTCCCCATACCTGCTTTCCCTTCTTTTTCAGTTCATGCCTTTCCTTTCTTTTCTTTCCCAAATGCCCTAAAGCTCATCTTTGCATGCAGCCATTTTCCCCATGATTTTAGAGCACTGGTGAAATGATACTTCCTTCTTTAATTCTTCTCCTCCAACTAGACACGCCTTCTTCCTCCTCTGGGCTCCCACAGTACTGTGTCTTTCTTACCATAGTACCCATCACCTTCCACTTTGTATAATAGTTGCTTGGTAGGGTTTCTTTTCTGCATGTCTTTACCTCATATGTTCTTTGAAGGCAGATTCCTTATTGTGTCTATCTATTCTGGGGTCAGGCAGGATGTCTTGGGCAGAGTGGGCATCCTGAAATGTTTGATGAACGACTGAATGAATGAATGAGAGGTTTACTGAGGCAAAGGTTAGCAGTCTTTGACCCAGGTTGACACCCAATGCTTGCTTCTGTCCATCCTTTCCTTCCTTCTCTGTTTTCCTCTTTTACTTTTCCCTCTTCTCTCTTTACCTTCTCTTTTTCTTCTTCTTCTTCTTTTTTTTTTTTTGTTTCACCTGCCCCCAAGCCTTGGTCTCTGAATAGCTCTGCTGGGCATACCTGATCTCTCCAATCAGGGCATACCTGATTCCTGTGATACAGGGAGTTTTCCATAGTCCCAACAATTTATTTTTGGATTTTTAAAAATTGAAGTATAATTGACCTAAAACACTGTGTTAGTTCCTGGAGCATAACATAGTGATTCAGTATTTCTCTACATTACAAAATGATCACCATCATAGTTTCCATCTGCCACCATACAAAGTTATTAAAATATTATTGGATATATTCCCCACGTACATTTCATCCCTGTGACATTTATTTTGTACCTGGAAGTTTGTACCTCTTAATCTCCCTCACTTATTTTACTCATTTCCCCCACCATCCTCCCCTCTGGCAGCCACTTGTTTTTTCCCTGTATCTGTGAGTCTGTTTCTGTTTATGTGTGTTCATTTGTTTTGTTTTTTAGATTCCGCATGTAAGTGAAATCATATGGTATTTGTCTTTCTCCTTCTGACTTGTTTCACTTAGCTTAGTACCCCCTAGGTCCATTTATGTTGTCACGAATGGCAAGATTTCATTCTTTTTTATGACTTAGTAATACTCCATTATATATATATAAATATGTATATATATGTATGTATATACACATTTTCTTTATCCATTCATCTATTGATGAACACTTAGGTTGCTTCCATATCTTGGCTATTGTACATAATGTTGCAGTGAACATAGGAGTGCATATATCTTTCAGAATTAGTGTTTTTATTTTTTCAGAAAAATGCCCACAAGTGGAGTTGCTGGATTATATGCTAGTTCTATCTTTAATTTTTTGAGGAACCTCCATACTGTTTTACCTAGTGGGTGTACCAACTTACATTCCCACCAACAATGCACAAGTGTTTCCTTTTCTTCAAATCCTCGCCAACACGTATTATTTGTGGTCCTTTTTTTAATGGAATCAAAATATTTATTGCTTTTGGCCCAAGGGCCTTTTAAGGTTTATAGAACAAAGATGAGAAACAATGGCGTTGTTTTTTTTTTTTATATGGTAAGGATTGAAACAAAACTAAGGAGGAGTTTTTGAGCATGAGACAAGGTTATAGTTTAGAAATTCATCTCATAAAAGAAAACATCAGAGCAGTACTTTCTCACACAATTTTAATTGTTGCTTTGATTAAAACATGAAATTGTCAGTTCAGATAAAACCTTTAGTAACTCCACTTTGAATTTACATTAAGCCTAAGCCATCTGTTTGGCTAACTATGGATGTTAACAGTTGTGTTGATACGTCATACTACCTCATCAGATTGGTAGTATTAAATGAATTAATATACTTGAAACATTTAGAATAGGACTTATCATGTAGTTAGGGCTCCATACATTTATTTAGTCATCATTTTTATTACTAAACTTCACCACTTTAAAACATACTTTTTTTTCCTTTGCATTTGTTGCAGCATCTCTGAAGTTGGGATAGTGTTCCATAAACTGATTAGTAGCATTTTTTTCGTTCTTAGTGGTACATAAAATGAGTGTTTCTCTACAATGAGGTACCACCTCACACCAGTCAGAATGGCCATCATCAAAAAGTCTATAAATAACAAATGCTGGAGAGGGTGTGGAGAAAGAGAACCCTCCTACACTGTTAGTGGGATTGTAAGTTGGTGCAGCCACTGTGCAGAACAGTATGGAGGTTCCTCAGAAAACTAAAAATGGATTTACCATATGATCCAGCAATCCCACTCCTGCACATATATCCAGGTAAAACTATAATTCAGAAAGGTAGATGCACACCTATGTCCATAGCAGCACTATTCACAATAGCCAAGACATGGAAACAACCTAAATGTCCATCAACAGATGAATGATAAAGAAGATGTGGTACATATATACAATGGAATACTACTCAGCCATAAAAAGAATGAAATAATGCCATTTGTAGCAACATGGATGGAACTATAGATTATCATACTAAGTGAAGTAAGTCAGAAGGAAAAAGACAAATACCATATTATATCACTTATATGTGGAATCTAAAATATGACACAAACGAACTTTTATGAAACAGAGACAGACTCACAGACATAAAGAACAGACTTGTGGTTGCCAAGGGGGAGGAAGAGGTGGAGGACAGATAGACTGTGAGTTTGGGGTTAGTATATGCAAACTATTACATATAGAATGGATAAACAACAAGGTCCAACTGTATAGCACAAGAAACTGTATTCAGTATCCTGAGATAAACCATAATGGAAAAGAATATAAAAAACAATGTGTGTGTATATATATGTATCTCAATTACTTTGCTGTACAACAGAAATTAACACAACACTGTAAATCAACTATACTCCAATAAAAAAATAAGAGTTTCTGACAACTGGTAGTGTGTTTAATTCAATAAAATATATTATTTATTTATTTATTTATTTATTTATTTATTTATTTATTTATTTTTGCGGTACACGGGCCTCTCACTGTTGTGGTCTCTCCCGCTGCGGAGCACAGGCTCCGGATGCGCAGGCTCAGCGGCCATGGCTCACGGGCCCAGCCGCCCCGCGGCATGTGGGATCTTCCCGGACCAGGGCACGAATCCGTGTCCCCTGCATTGGCAGGCGGACTCTCAACCACTGTGCCACCAGGGAAGCCCTATATTATTTATTACTTGTTTGCTATTCTCATTATTATTTTTGGATGTTTTGCTATATTTTTCTATTCCACAAGTGATTACCTCTCTTTACACAGGGATAATCAAATACATATCTTATATGTGCTCTTTTCAATAACAGCCATTCTGACAGATGTGAGGTGATATTGTGGTTTTGAGTTGCATTTCCTGGACGATTAATGATATTGAGCATCTTTTTATGCTTCTGTTGTCTATCTGTATGTCTTCTTTGGAAAAATGCCTATTGAGGTTCTTGCCCATTTTTTTTTTTTTTTACAACTGGCCTCCTGTTTATATTTCTTTTTTTTTTTTTAACATCTTTATTGGAGTATAATTGCTTTACAATGGTGTGTTAGTTTCTGCTTTATAACAAAGTGAATCAGCTATACATATACATATATCCCCATATCTCCTCCCTCTTGTGTCTCCCTCCCACCCTCCCTATCCCACCCCTCTAGGTGGTCACAAAGCACCGAGCTGATCTCCGTGTTCTTGCCCATTTTTTAATCATGTTGTTTGTGTTTTTTTTTTGATGTTGAGTTGTATGTGTTCTCTGTATATCATTATCAGATATATCATTTGCAAATATCTTCTCCCATTCTGTAGGATGCCATTTTGTTTTATTGACAGTATCCTTTGCTGTGCAGAAGCTTTTTAGTTTAATGTCCTCTCATTTGTTTTTGTTTTTATTTCCCTTGACTGAGGAGATAGAGCCAAAAGAATATTGCCAAGACTGATATCAAAGAGCATACTGCCGGGCTTCCGTGGTGGCGCAGTGGTTGAGAGTCCGCCTGCCAATGCAGGGGACACAGGTTCGTGCCCTGGTCTGGGAAGACCCCACATGCCACAGAGCAGCTGGGCCCGTGAGCCATGGCCCCTGAGCCTGCGCGTCTGGAGCCTGTGCTCCGTAACGGGAGAGGCCACAACAGTGAGAGGCCCGCGTACCGCAAAAAAAAAAAAAAAAACAAAAAAAACCCAGCATACTGCCTATATTTTCTTCTACAATTTTTATAGTTTCAGGTCTTACATTTAAGTCTTTAATTCATTTTGAGTTTATTTGTGTATATGGCGTGAGAAAGTAGTTCAGTATGATTCTTTTGCATGTAGCTGTCCAGTTTTCCCAACCCCATTTATTGGAGAGGCTGTCTTTTCCCCATTTTATATTCTTGTCTCCTTTGTCATAGATTGATTGACCATATAAGTGTAGGTTTATTTCTGGCCTATTTGATTCTGTTAATCTATGTGTCTGTTTTTGTGCCAGTACCATACTGTTTTGATTATTGTAGCTTTGCAGTATAGTTTGAAATCAGGGAGCATGATATCTCCAGGTTTGTTCTTTCTCAAGGTTATTTTGGTTCTTATGTGTTTCCATACAAATTTTAGAATTATTTGTTCTAGTTCTGTGAAAAACGCCGTGGTGTTTTGATAGGCATTGCATTGAATCTGTAGATTGTCTTGAGTAGTATGGTCATTTTAACAATGTTTATTCTTTCAATCCATGAGCACAGTATATATTTCCGTCTTTTTGTGTCATCTTCAATTTCTTTCATCAGTGTCTTACAGTTTTCTGAGTACAAATCTTTTGCATCCTCATGTAGATTTATTCCTAGATAATTTTTTGATGAAATTGTTAATAGGAGTGTTTTCTTAATTTCTCTTTCTGATAGTTCATTGTAGTGTAGAAATTCATCAGATTTCTATATATTAATTTTGTATCTTGCAACTTTACAGAATTCATTGGTGAGTTCTAGTAGTTTTTGGTGGTGTTCTTAGGATTTTCTATGTATAGTATCATGTCATCTGCAAACAGTGGCAGTTTTATTTCTTCCTTTCCAATTTGGATTCCTTTTATTTCTTTTTCTTGTCTGATTGCTGTGTCTAGGACTTCAATACTATGTTAAATAAAAGTGGTGAGGGTGGGCATCCTTATATGATGTTGACTGCAGGTTTATCATATATGTCCTTTATTATGTTGAGGTATGTTCCTTTTATACCCACTTTGTGGAGAGCTTTTAGCATAAATGGATGTTGAATTTTGTCAGAAGCTTTTTCTACATCTATTGAGATGATCATGTGATTTTTATTTTTCAATTTGTTAACGTGGTGTATCATATTGATCAATTTGTGGATCTTGAACTATTCTTGCATCACTGGGTTAAGTCCTACTTGATCATGGTGTATGATCCTTTTAATGAGTTGTTAAACTCAGTTTGCTAATATTTTTTTTAAAATAAATTTATTTATTTATTTTTTGGCTGCGTTGGGTATTTGTTGCTGTGCACAGGCTTTCTCTAGTTGCGGCAAGCGGGGGCTACTCTTCATTGCGGTGCGCGGGCTTCTCATTGTGGTGGCTTCTCTTGTTGCAGAGCATGGGCTCTAGAGCGCAGGCTCAGTAGTTGTGGTGCACGGGCTTAGTTGCTCTGCGGCATGTGGGATCTTCCCAGGCCAGGGCTCGAACCTGTGTCCCCTGCATTGGCAGGCGGATTCTTAACCACTGCACCACCAGGGAAGTTCAATTTGCTACTATTTTTTGAGAAGTTTTGCATCTGTGTTCATAAGTGATACTGGCGTGTAATTTTCTTTTTTTGTGGTGTCTTTGTCTGGTTTTGGTATCAGGGTGATGCTGGCCTCATAGAATGAGTTCAGAAGCATTTTTTTCCTCTGAAAGTTTTTGGCATAGTTTGAGAAGGATAGGTGTTAACTCTTCTTTAAATGTTTGTGGAATTCACCTGTGAAGCTATCATCTGGTTCTGGACTTTGGTTTGATGGGAGGATTTTTTTTTCTTTTTTTTATGGATTCAGTTTTGTTACTGGTAGTCTGTTCATATTTTCTTTTTTTTTTCTTCCTGATTCAGTCTTGGGAGATTGTATGTTTCTAGGAATTTATCTGTTTCCTCTTGGTTGTCTGTTCTATTGGCATATAGTTTTTTTGTAGTAATCTCTGTAATGCTTTGCAGTTCTGTGTCAGTTGTAATTTCTCCTCTTTCATTTCTGATTTTATTTGGTCCCTGTCTTTCCTTTTAAATTTTTCTGGCCACATTTTTATCAATTTTGTTTATCTTTTCAAAGAACCAGCTCTTAATTTCATTCACCTTTCTATTTTTTCAGAGTCTTTATTTCTGCTCTGATCTTTATATTTCTTTCTTTTTAGTAACTTTTGGTTTTGTTTGTTCTTCTTTTTCTAGTTTCTTTAGGTGTAAGATTAGATGGTTTATTTAAGATTTTTCTTGTTTCTTGAGGTAGGCTTATATTGCTATAAACTTCCATTTTAGCACTGCTTTTCCTGTGTCACAGATTTTTGGATTGTTGTTTCCATTTTCATTTGTCTCTAGGTTTTAAAAAATTTCATCTGATTTTTTTCAGTGACCCATTGGTTTTTGTAGTAACATATTTTTTAGTCTCCATGTGTTTGTGTTTTTACAATTTTTTTCTTGTAGTTGATTTCTAGTCTCATTCTGTTGTGGTCAGAAAGGATGCTTGATACGATATGATATTCTTGATATGATATGATATGCTTGATATGATTTCAGTCTTCTTAAATTTATGGAGACTTGTTTTGTGACCTAGCATGTGATCTATCCTGGAGACTGTTCCATGTGCACTTGAAAAGAATGTGTATTCTGCTGCTTTTGAATGGAATGTTCTATCTATCTATCTATCTAAACTCCATCTAGTCCAATGTGTTTTTTTTTTTAAAGGCCATGTTTCCTTATTGATATGTGTGGATGATCTGTCCATTGATGTAAAGGGGTGTTAAAGTCCCTTCCTATTATTGTGATATGTACGTTTCTCCCTTTATGTTTGTTAGTGTTTGCTTTATGTATTTAGGTACTCCTTTGTTGAATGTGCATATATATTTACTATTGTTATATCTTCTTGTTGGATTGACCCACGTATCATTATGTAATGTACTCTTTGTCTCTTGTTATAGTCTTCATTGTAAAGTCTATTTTGTCTGTCTGTATGATTATTTTTTATTTATTTATTTTTTTGCGGTATGCGGGCCTCTCACTGCTGTGGCCTCTCCCGTTGCGGAGCACAGGCTCCGGACGCGTAGGCTCAGCAGCCATGGCTCACGGGCCCAGCTGCTCCGTGGCATGTGGGATCTTCCCGGACCAGGGCATGAACCCGTGTCCCCTGCATCGGCAGGCGGACACTCAACCACTGCGCCACCAGGGAAGCCCCTGTATGATTATTTTAAGTTGATGATCTCTTAAGTACGAACACATTCTAACAACTGCATTTTTACTCCCCCTCAAGTGATGTTTAATATTTTTGACATCATATTTTACATCTTTTTGTTTTGTGTATCCCTTAACTACTTATTATGGATATAGATGATTTTACTACTTTTGTCTTTTAACCTCTCTACTGGCTTTATAAGTGGTTGATCTGCCACCTTTACTGTATGTTTGCATTAACCAATGAGATTTTTCCCTTCATAATTTTTATATTTGTAGTTTTGGTCTTTTCTTTTCCATACAGAGAAATCCCTTTAATGTTTCTTTTAAAGACAGTTTAGTGCTACTGAACTCTTTTAGCTTTTGCTTGTCTTAAAACTCTTTATCTCTCCTTCAAATCTGAATGACAGTCTTGTTCAACAGAGTATTCTTGGTTATAGTTATTTTCCTTTCATCCCTTTAAATATATTGTGCCACTCCCTTCTGGCCTTCAAAGTTTCTGCTAAAATGTGAGCTGATGGTCTTATGAGAGTTGCCTTGTACATAACTAGTTGCTTTTGCTTTGCTGCTTTTAAGATTTTCTCTCTATCTTTAATTTTTGCCATCGTAATTGCAGTGTTTCTTTGCGTGGATTTCTTTTGGTTCATCTTGTTTGGGACTCTCTGTGCTTCCTGGATCTGGAAGTTTGTTTCCTTTCCCAGTTTAGGGAAGTTTTCATCTATTATTTCTTCAAATAAGTTCTCTGCCCCTTTCTCTTTCTCTTCTCTTTCTGGAACACCTATAGTGTGAATGTTAGTATGCTTGATATCGTCCCAGGTCTCTTAAACTCTCCCCATTTAAAAAGATTCCTTTTTCTTTTTCTGTTCAGCTTGGGTGATTTTCACTACTCTTTCTTCCAGTTGGCTGATCCATTCCTCTGTATCCTCAAATCTACTCTTGATTTCTTCAAGTGTATTTATTTATTTCAGTTATTGTATTCTTCAGCTTCATGTGGTTCCTTTTTTATATTTTTTAACTCTTTGTTAAAGTTCTTACTGTGTTCATCTATTCTTTTCCTGAGTTTGTTGAGCATCTTTATGATCATCACCTAGAACTCTTTATTGGGTAGGTTGCTTATCTCCACTTAATTCTTCTGGGGTTTTGACTTGTTCCTTTGTTTGAAATATATTCCCCTGTTGCCTAATTTTGCCTAATTTGCTGTTTTTATTTCTATGTACTAGGTAGATCAGTTATGTTTCCCCATCTTGGAGAAATGGCCTTATGTAGCAGATGTACTTTGGGGCCCAGCAATATACTCCCCTCTGGTCACCAGACCTATATGCTCTAGGGGTGCCCTGTATGTAGGCTGCATGGGCCCTTCTGCTGTGGCAGGGACTATTGTGGGTGCATGACAGGTGGGGCTGGCCCCTGGCCCAGTTGGCTGCCAGGCCTTGCCTCATGTGGATGTTGCTGGGCCACTGATGGGCAGGGCAGGTTCTTGTATGGGTGGATATGGAGATTAGGGGGGCCTGGGGCTGGTGAAGGCCCATTGGTGGGCAGATCAGGTCCTGGGCATGCTGGTGGGTGAGGCCCTGTTCTGGGTTAGCTGGCTACAGGACACTTTATGGGGCCCTGGGGCTGGTGCAGCCCTGCTGGTAGGTGGGGTTGGGTCCCCAAGTGGCTGGCTAATCAGCCTGGGGCATCTTGGGACTGATGCCTACTGGCAGGTAGGCAGGTAAGCCCTTGGTGCTAATAGGCTACAGGTAGGACTCCAAAATGATGCTTGTGAGCATCAGTTTCCTTGTGTTAGAATGGTGTCCTCCAAGTGTCTGGCACCTGATTTATGTCTCCTGGGGGAGTCCCAGTTGCTTTCTGCCTCTCTGGGAGGCTCTTCAAGATCAGCAAGTGAGTTTTATCTAGGCTTCTTTCAAATCACTGCCTCTGTGCTGGGTCTTGGAGTATGTGAGATTTTGTGTGCACCCTTTAAGGGTGGAGTCTCTGTTTCCTACAGCCCTCTGGCTCTCCTGTATTCAAGCCCTGCTGGCCTTCAGAGCCACATGTTCTGGGGGGGTTGTCTTCCCAGTGCAGGACCCCAGACTAGGGAGAACCTCTGCAATTGTGATTCTTTTCCTGTTTGTGGGTTGCTTACCTGGGAGTGTGGGTCTTGACTATACCATGTCTCTGCCCCTCCTACCCATCTCATTGTGGTTCCTTCTTTATATCTTTAGTTGTGGAAATCTTTTCTACTAGTCTCTAGGTCCATTCTCATTAATAGTTGTTCTGTAAATAGTTGTAATTTTGGTGTGCCCATGGGAGGAGGTGAGCTCAGGGTCTTCCTACTCTGCCATCTTGTCCACACTTGAAACAAATTTTAAAGAAGAAGAAGAACAACAAAGAAACTGTAAAGTCAGAATGGTCTGGTATGAGAAAGATAGGGACCTTTCTCTATATGATGCTTGTTTGCTTTGGAGAGTACATTTGAAAATATGCATTTGTGGAGCATTCTCTTCTGTCCTCTGGGAAACAACAAGTACTCTTTCCTGGCCAGTGTCTCTGCTTACCTCCAGTAGAGGGTTAAGCATGGAGGAGGCAGATGGGTACAGCACTGAATGGCGGCCAAGCCGCTTTTATTACCAAGATCATTCTACAAACCCCACCTCCCTCTGCAGTCAAGGTTACTGGATATAGTGGTTTGGCTTAAAGAAGCAGGAAACCAGCAAGGTGCTAGGGAAACACCAGGTTGGACTTGAGTCTGGCTTTGCCACACACTGGGGTGTAGGGGGGAACCTGCCAACGTCTAAGGGGCTCAGTTTCCTCTTCTGTACAGTGAGAGAAGGGATTGGATCATCTCTGTGGTCTTTTCTAGATCAGACTCTTCAGAATTTGTGATTTGAGATTCCAGATCCAAGAAAAGACTGCCATGGCTCAGCCTGAGCCAGGGCCAGGAGGTGGCAGCACCTGCCCCGTTCAGAGCCCATAGCCTCAGCTGCAGCCGCAGGTTCTGGGCCGTCACTGCTGTAGAGCTGAGGTGGACATCATGCTGCACCCGTGGTTGGACTCTTCAGTTATGTCCCACTGCAGGTTGTTTGTAGTGTCCTGGGTCATGACTGCCAAGCCCTGAGTACAGGAAACACTGATTGCTCCCTCTCTGCCTGCGTCTGACTTCACCTGGCATGACACACACAGACCAGGGCACACTCATCCCCAGTGAGGCCCTCGTGACTGGCTCATATCCGGGCAGCTCTCTGGAGCTCCTTGACGCAGACTTGGGTCTCCCCCAGGGCAGGTGAGAGACGCATCCATGACTAAGTGCCTGTGTTCGCCCACTCTGAATGTGCACTCCTGTCTCCCAGGGACCCCTGTGCTGTTTTTAACAGATGCGTTTGCTCATGGCAAAAATGGAAATGCGTGATGCGTGGCATGACTGATTGAAGTACAGAGAAAGTGACTTGGGGGCTGTCCCTCAACTTGTGCGGAGCTTTTACTAATACATGGGGATGGATATAGACACTGAAAGTGCAATGGGATGTTTGAATTGCAAGGAACCTGCGAGATTATCTAGTTCAGCGGTTCTTAGTCTCTGCAGGGCATCACCCAGGAAGCTTTTTAGATAGCCAGCTCCAGCCCCACTGAATAAGAATCTCTGGTGCTGGAACCATGGAATCTGTATTCTTAACAAGCTCCTCAGGTATGTCTAATGTGGTTGGTCTGTAGAAAGGCATTTAAGAGCCACCATACCATCTAGTCTGTAACAGTGCATTCAGGGAGCTTATTAGAAACAAATCGAAGCGTGAAGCCCAGCACTATTTTAACAAGCTCTCCAGGTATAGGGGTGACCAACTCATCCTGGCTTGCCTAGGACTTTCCTGGTTTTAGCACTAGAACTCCAATGTCTCAGGGCCTCCCTCAGTCATGGGAACACAGGGATGGTTGGTTCCTTTATGAGGTGACTTTTGTGCATGGTAAAGTTTGAGTGGCACTGGAAACAATCTATTTCCCAGTTGAGGCGATAGGGGCCAGAATGGAAGCAGTTTGCTCATGGACATGCAGTGAGTTAGTGGAAGAGATAGGACAAGACCTCCACGCCAGCATCCTGGCCCTTCTTGGAAACACTTTGCTGTAAGTTGCTGCCTCACTCTTTCCTACTTTCTGTTAGGAGCTAACCCTGGAGGAGCTCATTACACAGTGGCCATATTCGGGGTGAATAATCTGTATTATTATCTGTATTCTATGGCCTAACCTGAGTGAGGTGTGCAACAATGACAGGTACAGGTGCCATCAGACTTTAATGAATTCTTCCAGGGCTTCTCTTGGCACAGGTGGGTAAGGTGATTTACAATTTAATGCATTTCCATTTGACCATGATCCCTGGGATAGCAGCATTACTGAGATGGAGAATCCTTGAGAAGGGATTCATACCCAGGGGTATGATCCAGTTGAGTCAGGGTCCTTGGCTGCTCTGCTGCCTCCAGGGTCCCGCCAGAGGACCTGGGATAAATCCTAGCATTGCTCCCTTTGTTCTCTCACCATTGGCTGACAAGACTTGCTAGGCTGTGCCTGATGATCAACAACAGTTTTGATTTATTTATTCCAGAGTGCCCACTGCATTACCAATTAGGTAGGAATGGAGTAACAGGCCAGAAGACTCTTGTGATACAGTGGTTTTCAGACTGGAACATGTGGCAGACTCACCTGGAGGGCTTGTTAAAGCGCAAATGCCTGTGCGACTGGTGATTGGTACATTATTAGCGTCTGAGTGACTTTATCATGTGATACTCGTTATTGATGTCACCAGGTTGGCCTAAATGTATAAGGCAGGGCACTAGATGATTTCTAAGGAGTCTCCCAGCAACAGAAATTTTTACTTATAAATAAAGAATATGTGTCTTTACGTGTGATGTACTTTCATTATCAGTGTTCCCGCTTTCCCTAAGCATCCCTGTGTATAGGCTTATATTTAAAATCTCACAAATAGAGAACAATTCTTTTGATGTAAAGGTTTAGCATAGAAATATCATTAACATATAAATATCTAAGACTAGGGGAAGAAAGAATACTAACATTTATTCAGAGCCTTTGTTTCAGCTGTCACAAGAACAGAAATATTAAGCCTTATCAGTCATTTGTACTTAAAACCTCTTAATCTTGGTGTCTGTGGTGCAAGAGTCTCCTGATTTCCTTCCTTTTACCTCCCTGGCCGTCCTTCTCAACCCCCTTCACTAGCTCCTCCTCTTCCTGACTTCTTAATATTGGTGTGCTCAAGAGTCCTAGGCTCTCTCTCCCTGGGGAATATCATCTGTCCCCTCAGCTTAAAACCCCATCAATATGCTCGTGACTCCAAATTATACCTTCAACGTGGACCTCTCTTCTAAGCTCCAGCTGTCTACCTGACAACTTTACTTGGATATCTTTAGACACCACATATGAAACTTGTCTAAAGCCATATTATATATAAAATCTATTTCTCTATCTCCATAGCCCCTTCTCTAATCTAGGCTACTACCATCATCTGTCTTCTGAGAAATACAATGGTCTCCTTCTGCTTTATTCCACAGCAACCAGATGATGCTCTTAAAATGGAAAGCAGGCAATCTTTCCCATACTGAAAACCTTTTAGAGACTCCCCATCCACATTCCTCACCATGGCCCACAAGGGCCTGTAGGAGCTGGCTGTGCCACCCCTCTAAGCCTCATCTCATACCATATTTCTCTGCAGCCCACATGCTCCAGCTATATGCTTTCTTTTGGTTTCTGGAGCACAACAAACTTTGTCACACCTTTGTATGTGTTGTTCTCTGTACTTGAATGTATGTTCTTTCACTGTATTGGTGTGGCTGGCTCCTCATCCTGCAGGTTTCAGCTTAAACATCTTGATCTTCCAACATCCTTCTCTGACCATCCCATCGTAAGCAGGTGCTCCATGACTTGTCATTTTCTGTTTCAGCCTCTTGTTTACATCTGTCTTTGACCTTACAATCTGTACCTATTTTATGCTTCTAGTCTGATTCCTTGTGTCTTGTCTTGTTCCCCCATTGGGCTGTGGGCTCTATAAGGGCAGGGAGTTGATGGTGGGAAAGAAGCTGACTTCACTGCCTGGTGCACAGAGCAGGCCCTTAAGAGAGTGAGTGAATGTATCAGATTCCATCTGGAGCATATAACCCTGTTCAGGGTTACCAACCATGGGAAAGAAGGAAAGAAGAACGGAGGAAGAGATAGAAGGTTCAGACACGAGGAGCCATGAGCATTGCCAACAAATAACGTGGCCTCCGAATTTTGCTTTAGACTGGCCTGACTGCAGGTTTCCCAACTTGCCTGTAGTACAAGTCATGAGCCTGTTTCACAGACCTTCTTCCTGTGGGTCTTATTCTTCTCCCCTGTGCATCTCAGTAGCCTCTCTTGGGGCATGAGGGTGGCAGTATTTTAGTGCATCCTCAGATCTGTGCCTTTTGGAATGAGTTTGAGGGAAGGAAGACCTTGCTTGTGGTGGAGAAGTGCTTATGCAGAGTAGGGCAGCCATCGAGAAGTTCCCATCTCTCCTCCCTCTCTCTTATGCTTGGAATACTCAGCCAGGAAAAAGCCCCATACCTCAACAGCCAGAGAGGGCAAGAGATATGGAAGGTAGTATTGTGTATTTGAGGAGGAATAGGAAGCAGTAGGTTCTGAGTGTGAGTGAGTAAGAGAAGGTAGAGGATACAGAGTTCTGCTCTGAAAATGACTTGTCAGCCTCTTAGCTAGGCTTGGTCCTGGGTATGAGCACCACAAGGTGGTCTTGGTGTCTGCTTATCATTGATTCATTCCTATATTCATTCATTCATTCAGCA
Organism: Globicephala melas; assembly: GCF_963455315.2. Classification (NCBI taxonomy): domain Eukaryota; kingdom Metazoa; phylum Chordata; class Mammalia; order Artiodactyla; family Delphinidae; genus Globicephala; species Globicephala melas. The sequence continues at coordinate 66,743,266 of NC_083325.1, forward strand.
AACATGTATTGAGCACTTGTGATTGGTGCTTTTCTAGGCACTATGGAGATAAAGATGAATGGAATACAATCCCTGCTCTTAAAAGTCACAAAGTTCATTACAGTCATTATGATAAGAACAAACATAGCTCTATGCATAAGTCCCTATGGGAGCACAGAAGAGGAGTCCTAACTCAGCCTGTATAGTCAGAGGAAGCTTCTGGAAGGAATTAACACCTAAACTGAAACTGAAACTTTGAACAGAAGTTAGCTAAATAGAGGATAGGGGAAGGAGGTGCAGAAATTTATTTATTCACTCTGTAATTGTTGATTGAACCCTACTCTGTACCAGGCACTGTGATAGTTATTTATCTTCTTTTGGAGGCTACCCAGGAAACAATTGCGTGAAGTACTAAGCTTGGTGGGGAGCAGGGAGCTATGGGAGAAGCATAGTATATTGATTTAAAGCATGGATTCTGATCAGACAGAACTGGAATTCGTTTTAAATGTAGGCTTTCACCACTCACTATGTGACATGAGCAAGTTGCCTAAAGTCCCTTCACCTCGGGTTTCTCATCTGTACAGTGGGGGCAGTGATAAACATCTACTGTTGTTGTGAGGCTACAATGAAAAATTTATATTAATACATTTAACATGAAGCCAACACATAGTAAACACCCAATAAATGATAAATGTTATAACTATCATCATTATCATTGCAAGTAAATTATATAATTAACTTCAATATTTTTTCCTCCCTTACCAGTAAGAGGATTCAACATCCTTTCCCTTTTCCATGTGACTTACGGTGTCTCCCTGTGGGAGGAGTATACGCCTCAGTCCAATGATGGTGAACTTGGCCATGTGACATACTTTGGTCAACAGATGTAAGGATGTCATGTGTACCATGCCTGAGGAGAAGTGTTTAGAGGCGTCCCATGTTTCCAAAAGAATGTCATGTTATAGATTGGGACTGCTCCATCAGCCTGGGCCCTAAAATGAGAAGACGCAGGGAAGAGAGCTGACGTGAAGCCACTGTCATGTAACACGGGAAGAAAGTTAAGAGCTAGTTGTAAGCCACTGAGATTTTGCAGTTGTTTGTTATTGCAGCAAAGATAACTAATAATATTATCATCTTCTCATAGGAGAGGAGAATTAAGGAAGATTCTTTGGAGAAAAGTATTTCTAGGTTGAGCCCTGAAGATGTTCTAAGTACTATTTTGACATAGTGGATGTGGTGGGGAGTATTCCAGGTGAAGGGGAAAAATCCTATAAAGATTCCTGAATTCAGAAGAAAGTGTTGCTCATTAGAGGAATGAAAAAAAGTTGAGAATGGCTGAATAATGAGAAAGGGAGAATGGAAATAAGTGCAGCTGGAGAGAGAGTTGGGGCCACATCATGAAGGGCTTTGTAAGCCATGATAAGAAATTAGCACTTTCTTGTAAAGATAATGGAAGACCATTTCATGATCTGCTTTTATATTTTAGAAAATCATTGCAAACACTAGGTTAGAGGTGCAAGGAGACATAGAGAAGTCTGGTAGAATTCCAGGAAAAGGATGATGGGCCTGAGAGAACAGAGGGAAGTGGATAAGTGTGAAGTATGTTTAGAAAGTAATGGCAACTTCTTATGTGAAATTTGAGGAGAAGGAGTCAATGATGAGGCCCAGAGTTAGGGATTAGGTGGGTGATGTTGATGGAGAGCATAGGAGAGGAGCGTTTTAAGGGAGGCAAATGAGGAGTATTTTTTGGCCATTTTGGGTTACAGGTGCATGGGAAACACTGACATTCCTCCTAACAACAGCAGTATACCCAGCTAAAAACTACATTGTCCAGCTTCCCTTTCAGCTAAGGAAAGGGGAAGAGTCAAGAGGAAGTGATGGTGCCAATGATACGATAATGCAAACTTTTCCTGAATTCTCCAGCAGACTTCAGCTTGTCACTCACTGGCTAGAACAGTACTGTTCATCATTTTAGGTTTGGTTTGTATTCTCCACAAACATTTTCCTTGTGTGCATATTTTATGATATATAATTTTTGTTATTCTGTAACTTGCTGTTTTTTAACTCAGCAATATATCTTAGAATCTATTCAAGTTGTCACATACAGACCTACATCATTCCTTTTAACTGGTGCATAGTATTCCAATATGAATGAATGTATTACCGGTTATCTGATCACTCTGCCATTGATAGATGCATATATGGTTACATTTGTTTGTTTCCAGGTTTTGCTTATACAACCATGCCATGAGGGGTATCTTTGTACTTGCTTCTTTTTTTGTAAGAGTTCTGTAAATGTTTCTTACAAAAACAAATCTAACAAATAATGTCTGGGACAAATAATGGAATAAAGAAGGGTCAGCAGGTAGGCATGTTTTCAGTTTTAACAGATACTGTCAATTGACCTTCAGTGTGGTTGTATTGATTTTTACTCCTACTGGTGATGCAAGAGAATAGCTGTTTTCCCATATTCTTCTCCCACATGGTATTATACTACTTAACATCTGGATCATCTGATGAGTGAAAAATAGTATTTAAGTTGATATTTTCATGTCTATTAGAAAGATTGTACATTTGTTTATTTATTTCTCAGTTGTAAATCTTCTATGAACTGTTTGTTCATATCCCCAGACGATATTTTTTAACTAGGCTGTCCTTTTCTTGTTGATTCCTCAGAGTCTTTGAATATTCTGGATACTTGTCCTTTCTTTATATTTAAAATATTTTAACTTAGTTTTTTAATAATTATTTAATGCTGTATTTTAATATATAGCATTAGGAAAAGTCAGATTTATTTATCTCTGTGATTTTTACTTTTGGCATCTTTATATCCAAGGACATCAAAATATTATTTTATATTTTCTTCTATTTCTTTTATAGCTTTCTATTTTACATTTAGGTATTTATTTCATCACCTAACTGTTCTCCCTCTTCAAAGAGACAGCCTCCTGCTCTAATATCAGTTTTTGAGTAATCTATCTTTCCTCTTCTTATTAGAAATGCTCTGTCTATCACTTATCAAATTCCCATATATACAAAGGTCTGTTTCTGATTCTCTGTGTATTCCATTGATCTATTCCTTACAATGACAGATGGGCTGTATTTACTTCTCCAGATCCATTCTCTATCCTTTTTTACCATGCCCACTGCCCTGGGAGGCTGTATGGAATATATAGACTACATCAAGAGACACTCCTACACTTGGGCTTCCAGGTGGGTTTGACTAATGGGGGATCTCCAGTAACGGAGGGAGTGACCAGGATGGGGTTGGGGTATTTATTCTCTTGGCTCTCTTCCTGCAGGGTTGCTTTGGGCTGGCTGTGTCCTGCTATGGAAGGTCACATATCTTCTCAACTCCTTCCTTCTAGATTTTGGATTCCAGATAATGGGGTAATAGCCCCATTTTGCATATTCTGGGGTAGGGATGGCACTCTTCCTTCTGATTTCCCTGGACCCTAGATCTGTATCGTGTAAATAGCAGGTGTGTAAATAGCCCCTTTATCAAAACTCCCTGGAATCATCCTAATCTGAGTGTGCTCTTAGTCTCTTGCTGGGACCCTGAATGATACAGTCACATTGAGATTCTGACTGGGATTGAATTTAATATATAGATTGTTTTGGGGAGAGATGAAATACAGTATTAAATCTCTATATCCATAAACATAATTGATCTCTATTCATGCCTTTAAAAACTTTCAGTAAGGTTTTATGTTTTTTTAAATAAAAAACGCTTTGCATATATATATATATATTTTTGCGGTACGTGGGCCTCTCACTGCCGTGGCCTCTCCCATTGCAGAGCACAAGCTCCGGACACGCAGGCTCAGTGGCCATGGCTCACGGGCCCAGCGCTTTGTGGCATGTGGGATCTTCCCGGACCGGGGCACGAACCCATGTCCCCTGCATTGGCAGGCGAACTCTCAACTACTGCGCCACCAGGGAAGCCCCCGCTTTGCATATTTTCACTAGATTTATTTTTAGGTAGCTTTTGTTTCTGTCATGAATAAGATCTCTTTTCGAAAATATTTTAAATTGATAAATCCTAGTTTATTAAAAAGTCACTGATTTTTGTGTAGTGATCTGGATACTTTGCTAAACTCTCTGATGAATTCCAATAATTTTCAGCTTATTTTCTTCAACTTTCTAGGTATATAATCTCATCTGTGGGTAATAAAAGTTTTATTTTCTTTCCAATTTTTAAATAACTTTAATTTCTTTCTCTTGAAGTTTTTCTTTTTTTGGCACTATGTTGAATAATATCAATGATAATAAACATTCTTGCACGATATTGATAGGTGTCTTCACCTAATTAAGCATCTGTTTCTCATTTGCTACAAGTTTTCAGAATAATAAACAGCTGTTGACTTGTATTAACTGCTGTTTTTTAAATCAGTTTGCTTTTTATTAGTCTGCAAATGCACTTTATATACTTTTGAAAAATATTAGTACATAAATGTAGAAGACATGTTCTATTTAAAGGCAGTATTTGAAATGGATTTTCAGAAAATTAGCTCACAGGTTAGGAAATGTGGGAAATGGATGTAGGAAATGTTCTCAAATGTGACTTCCAAAAATAACCAAAATAGCAACAATCATACAGTGAGTGCTTATTCTGTATTAGGCACTGTTTCAAGTGATTTTTTAAAAAACTTTTAATTTTGATATAATTTTGGATGTATAGAAAAGTTGCAAAAAATGATACATAGAATATTAATATACTCTTCATCCAGCTTTCTGTAAGTGTTAACATCTTAACCATAACCATAGTACAATTCTCAAAACCAGGAAATTGACACTGATGCAAGACTATTAACTAATCTACAGAACTTATTTGAATTTCATCAGTTTTCCCACTAATGTTCTCTTTCTGGTCCAGGATCTAATCCAGGATTTCACATTGAATTGGCACATCTCCCTGATTCCTTTAGTCTGACAGTTCCTTGGATTTTCTTTGCCTTTCATGAACCTGGCACTTTTGAAACATCCATGCCAATTATTCTGTAAAGTGTTTCTCAGTTAAGGCTTGTCTGATGTTTTCTCTTGAGTAGATTGAAGCTAAGCATCTTTGTCAAGAATACCACTGAGGTGATGTGCCCTTCTTAGTGCATATCATATCTGGGGGACATAGTGTTGATTTGTCTTGTTACTGGTCATGTTAACTTCACCCACATGATTAGGATGCTGCCTGTCAGGTTTATCCAACATAAAAGTCACTCTTTTCTCCTTATAATAAGAATTAACTTATTTAATTTGTAATTAATAACAATCTTGTGGGGAGATACTGTCCTGCTTCTCATACTTTTTTGTCTACCATACTCTTATATTTTCTTCTCTTTATCTGTTTTGAATTATGGATAAATTATTACAGATTTATCTTCCAGTTCTCTAATTTTCTCTTCAGTTATATCTACTTTACTACTAAACATTTATTGTATTTTTAATTTCAAAATCTCTAATTGGTTCTTTGAAGGAATTACCTATTTGAAAACCTCTTATTCCTATTTTATTGATAAAATGTGTAATTAATTTTTAGGAGGATTTTAACTGCATCTTTCGTTTTTTGTTTTTTTGTTTTTTTTTTGCGATACGCGGGCCTCTCACTGTTGTGGCCTCTCCCGTTGCGGAGCACAGGCTCCGGACGCGCAGGCTCAGCGGCCATGGCTCACGGGCCCAGCCACTCCGCGGCATGTGGGATCTTCCCGGACCGGGGCACGAACCCGTGTCCCCTGCATCGGCAGGCGGACTCTCAACCACTGCGCCACCAGGGAAGCCCTTTAACTGCATCTTTGAAAAGCCCTTTAAATTTTTTTCTATTACTAGTTCCCCACATGGAACTTCTTTACATTGTTGGAGAGTTACCTCTTATGTTCACCTTCATCTGATACTTAATAATTCTTGGTTCTACATTCATTTTTAGTGACAGCCTTCTCCCCTGTGACCCTGGGACATGCTGGTTTCTTTCCAGTTAGATAGATGCCCTCTCAGCTGGTGTCATCAGGTGTTTCTTGGCATGGCAGGTGAGACAGCCTCCTGTGCTTCCGGTCATGGTGACTGATCAGTTTCCCATGTAAGTCTTGCATTGTCTTCTCAGGGAGTGTCAGGAATACCCTGTGGAATCTTAGCTTATAACATGCCTTCCTATCTACTTTTTTCCCCCAGTATGCTGCTCAACTTCAGATATACCAAATTTTCTCTACTTACAGATATACCAAATTTTCTCTACTTTCTTCTCTTGTATTTATTAAAATTTTAGGGGTTTTGGGTACATGACACTTAATGTATGCTATGCACTGTTCTAAGTGCTTAACATATGTTAACTTATTTATTCCTGGCAACATTTCTGTGAAGTGGGTATTTTTTATCTACATTTTATAGATCAGGAGAATGAGGCACAGAGATATTAAGTGGCTTCCCCAAGATCACAGAACCAGAGTATTGCCAAACTCAGGTCTTTTAAATCAGATACAAATCTTCCTCTTGCACTTCTCTCCTTATCAGCCAGTGGGCCCAGCAGCTTCTGTAGCCGGGATGCCCCAAGGTAACATCCTACCACTCACGTAAACCCTGTAACCACAGAGGCTGGAATTGCTCGAGCAGCAATTAGTTCTGCTGAGGTAACCCACAGGACCCTCAGGGCACAATGACAGGTTGGAATTTGGACCTTGTTCTTCCCTGCTCTGCCTCTGCTTCAAACACTGTTCTAGGATTATGTTGTCGAAATAAGGTTATTGTAGGCGTCAATTCCCGGTGAGACCTTAGAAAAGTAATTTTTCTTCCTTTGAGCCTGTTTTTTCCAACTGTAAACAAGTAGAAGATTGAGAGTGAAATGGAAGAGGGAATTCTTAGATTTTTTTTCTTCTCTAGTTCTAAGGATTCTTTGAATCTATAATTCATACATACTCATTTTTTAATCATTTCATTGTGTTTTGACATGTTTTAATCCCCCTTTATTTTTTGTATGAATCGGTTTAAAAATTAAATTAATACATTAAATTTTTGAATAATATACAAGTGCTTAAATGAGAAAAACAGTGTCTGGCTTTCCACCTCTTCTCCTCCCAAATATTACTCCCTGAAGATAACCACGCATGACTGTCTCTGGTTTTAGTTCTCCTGGAGGTTATTTCCATACCTCTTAATAATGTGTGTTTCACCATTACTTGATTTATGAGCTCCAGAAATAATCTATTGGGCCCTGCTTTGAAAGATAAGGATGTACCTCCCCTGTTATGGCCTAGGGGTGAGAACCTTTGCCCCAGCTCTATGATCTCAGCTAAATCCCAGGGGTGGTACCTCTGCAAGTTGGGAAATTCCCCAAGTTTGGCTGCTGAGGCAATGTGGAGGCCTTATTCAGGTTTGTGAAGCTGAAAATGTTACCACAGGGAGGCACTGGAGACAGCTTATGACTGTACTCTGAGGAGGGGCTTCCTACTCTGGGGAATAGTGGCTTAGTTTTTAAAGAGGTTAATTAAGAGGGAGTACAGTGATTGTCTCAGATCAGCACACAGTTTTTTGCTCCCAAGAGGGCCTTGTGGCATTGGGGAGCCAAGGAACAGGGGCTACTTTACTATAATTCATGTTTGTTGTTGTTCCAAGCAGTGGGAAATAGCAAGGTCACCTGAAATAGGAATAGCTGAGTGCCCAGAAGTTCTCTGGCCATGCCCAGTGACTGGTATGGGAAAATTTGGAAGTGACCTACGTTATCAAGTTTCTTCCTTCCTGCTGGGGACCAGGAGAGCATCCTTTGGAACCTTTGGGCGCAGGGACTGTGGATAGGTGCTGGGAGCAGGTGGCTGCTCTCTGACAATTAGATTGTACCACAGGAGGCCTGGGGAAGAGTAGGAGCCACAGAGAGGACAATCTTGCAATGCTGATCATCTTTCTTGCCAGCGTGGTCTTAGTAGTTCAGAGACCATTGTCACATGCCTGTCACCTGTCAGGCTCTACCCATTCAAGAGTCATAGCCGCTACTAAAGTGCACATTGGCATCCACTTCTCTGTGATACAAGTGCCTTCATGCCTCAGAGCTCCATCAGGAGTCCTCCTCACCTCACTGCTGTTACCACCTGGAATGCAGGGACTGCCAGCCCACACAGAGTGATGATGGGACAGCCCTGTGGACCTCAGCAGAGGGGAGACTTGGGGAAGGCCACACATCTCTACACTGCCCTGCATCTTCCATCCTCCATCTCACCTCCATACAGAGCTGAATGGCTGGTGGCGATAAATTAAGGTAATTACAGTATTAGAGGAAAAAAGGTGATGAACCAATGCTTGCTTTGACTTTTTCCATAGTCCAAGGGGAAAAAAACCTAACCAAATAATTAAACTCTTCACTGGGACCTCCCCCCCTTGGGTACACCCTGATACCTAGTCTCGCCTCCTGTGCTTGAGGTTTCTTTTTCACTCCATTTGTGAGAGACTTTTTCCATTATCCAACATATAAAACCTCCACCTTTTGAAAACTTAAAACTCATAACCTGTATCACAGAGGTTGATCTCATCCCAGAATCTACTCTTTTCACTATACCTCAAACCAGGGACTTGATCTGTAACAGCATAAATGGGATGGGGAGGAGATACTTGGATGGGGTAGGCCAGGGTTGGCTTTGGCACTCCAAGGTCTGATGCCCACTGGAAATCCCTCCATCACTGTGACGGTAGGCCCCTTCTTTATTCCTTGTCTTCAAACCTGTAGGCGTGCATGCACACACACAGACATCTCACAAAGACACACAGTATTTCTCTGAGACAGTGGTATAAAGGAAAAAGAAACATCATCATTTCTGCAATATCATCTGCGTAGATTGTGCTGCCAGGAACAGAGAGAGTGCTTCATCAATTGTTCTTTATTCATCCTCCCGTATGTCCCAGGCCCATTGCTCTAAAGAGAAAGATGGTCAAAGACCCTGGACATTTTCTTTTTTTAATAATAATAATATTAAATTATAATATTAATAATTTAATAATGATGTAATAATCATTTAATAATCATTTAAAATAATCATTTGGCCTGAACAAATTCTTAGATATGGTGTCTTCCTCCCTCAGTCTGTAGCACTCATCCGGAAGTGGTGGCGGGCACCACCACTCCCATGATGACTGGTGTATTACCCTGTTTTATATATCAGAAGGAGGAGACTCATAGAGGCTTTCTGGTACCTCCAAGGTCAGATGTGGTGGAGCCAGGACTAGAACCCAGATCTGGTGAGTCCAGGCCTAGAGCTCTTTCTACCACATTAAAATGGAAGAGAACATTGCTGAGTATATATCTTGTTAAAACAGATTACGATGCCAGTAAAGAAGAAATTAGTGTGAGGATGTACAAGACAGGGGGATCTAGATTTCAAAATAGATCAAGATATCACTATATTTTCCAAGAAAACCTAAGGAAGAAGGATCCTGTCTGTTAGCTTGGTATAGGAGGACTTGTTCTTACTCTTCAGCCAAATTTTATATTGGCTACTTCAAGGATCTTAGTTTATTCATCTAAAGACAGGAAAGTTTGGATTATGATTGTGCCTTTCCAACCCCAGCCTTCTGTGATATAAAAAGCTAACATAACACATGATATGAAGTATGGAGAATGACTTCCTTGTCACATGTTGACTCAGGAATGGTAAAGCCAAGTAGCAACAAGGCTAATCTTATAGCTGTAGTGTATCTAAGGTCATCGAGTTAGCCTGGCCCTGCAGCCACAGTGAAAAGAAGTGCTTCATTTCATGATTGTGGAAGATGATTGGCCATTATTACGAGCAAAGAACTCATATCGAATTCTCTGTGAGGTTAAACAAATCTTCAGATAAGACACTTGACATGTAAAAGGAAGCTTAAGTGGGTCAAGAAAAAGAGCTGTTGGCTGACACTGAAGGATTCAGGAAGGTCAGATACACGTGTGAAGTGGGGGCCCATCATCTGCAAGACTGATGAAAATTTTAAAAGGACAGAAATTTGGTTTGTACAAATAGACAATTATCTGTAAGAATGATGGTTGAGGACTTAAACTGAGAAGAAAGAACAGATTCATTTTGAGAGAATGCTGAAGGAGGAAGGTTTCTGTAATGATCGTGCTGTGCATCTGATTAATGATCAGAAATAGTCAGGACTTGTCATTCGTCTGGATCTCTCAAGGGAAGCTGGACACAGTAAAGGATTTTTGAGGAAAACAGTATCTGGTCAAATAGTTCCTTCTATCTCTGACTCACCTCTCTAGTCTACTTATAGTCACAATTCTTGATCTGGAAGCCCTTATCAAAAAATATGGATAATATTCATCTCACAGATTGTTGTAAAAATGTGTATGAAATATGTATGTGTATGAAAGGGCATGGCTACTTGAAAAATCCTCAACTAACATTATTGCTATGCTTTACGGGGACAGCAATAAAGGGGGTGAGAAGGCAGTGTGGTATTTTGGTGAGAGCCATGGCTTTGATATCAGGCAGCGTGGATTCTAATCCCTGACCTGTCACTTATAGATAAATTGCTTAACACCTGGAGTCTCATATTCCCCATCTGTAAAATGGGGATAACAAATCTCACTTGCACAGGTGTGTGACTTAAAGCCAAAATGAATAACATATGGGAAGACTTTGCAACTGCTAAAGCACTGTATAAGTGTGAGGAATTATAAATATTATTATCACTTGGGTCCCCAGTTTATGGGATTGAAAGTCAGCTACTCCAATGACAGATGAGTGGGAATACATGAATGATTACCCTCAAAGTATACTTTTGCTCTTTGCCATCTATCACCAATAAATACTTGATTTACATTTGAAATTTGGCAACCCGGAAAGCCATTAATCCAAATAAATACTCAGCGCTCTGCAAAGCAAAATGTTTCCCAGCCAGAGCCTCCGCCTGCTCTGTGACGCTTGCCTTGCACATGTGCAGACAGACTCATTTGCTGCTGGTGCTGTCTATACTGATTCACCCCTCAGTCAGTCAGCAGCCTGGCATAGGTTGCCACTGTGCATGCAGCAGCTTGCAGGATCTGCAGGCAACTACAGAGGAAGGACAAACATTGTCCTTACGAGCTGACAAGCTAAGAGCTCCTGTCATGAATGACTACTGTTTCTGACTGTCCAGCCTTCATTTACCCTCTTCTGGTAAGAAAACATCAATTTTCCTTTTGTTAACCATCCTTCCCCCACTCTTGCCAGTGTTATTTTTGGGAGAGACTGACCTTAACCCCTTGCTCTAGAAGTGAGGATACAACCCAGGCCTTCTAAACAGAGAGAGCCTTGATGATTGGTTCTGGGAAGGGCAAGTCAGTTTGACCCATTAAATGTCAGGTCCAGAGGTCTTGCTCAAATATTGAGAAAAAAGTCTTTCTGAGCCTCAAGAGTACTATAGACAGCTTCCTGGTATTATTTCTGAGCACCTGGATCTAGCTGGACCTGAAGCTTACATTGGACTTTGAAGCTTACATTGGACTTTGAAGCTTACATTGGACTTTGAAGCTTACATTGGACTTTGAAGCTTATTACCCCAGCCAATGAATTCCTTTTGCTTGCTTGTTCATTTGTTTGGTCTAGTCAAAGCTGTGCATAGCTTTGTGCATAGTTATAGCAGTGTTTGTTCCTTCAGTCTACACACTACTTATTGGGTGCTTTCTTGTGTCAGGCCCTGTGCAGGGAATTTTGATGACAAAGACATGGGCTCTCCCTTCATGGAGTTTGCAAACTAGTAGGAGAGACACAGAATATTAAAATAGAATATAGTAATTATAATGAGTGATATATGTATGAGGCATTAAAGAGCATAAAGTGGAAGTCCTTAACTCATCTAAGAGTATGTCAGGTGTGGAGGATCTGGAAGGGTCTTCTACCTTGAGGAAATAAACCCTGAGAGGGTACTTACTGGATGAGTAGGAATTATCCAGGAAGTGATGGGGAGGAAAGGAAATATATGCTTGTTTTACCTCTGAGATATAGAGAATGGTGTGTGTGTGTGTGTGTGTGTGTGTGTGTGTGTGTAGGTATGTATGTATGTGTGTGTGTGTGTGTTTGTTGAGGTTTGGGGACTAGAGGTGAATTACAAGCAGGTTCAGGATTCTAGAATGAAAATGAAAAATCTCATTGGAAAGTGATAGGATACTGGAAGGAATCTGGATGATGGGAGGAGTCCTTTTAGCTATGGACTTCTCTTGGGTTTTTGACTTCATCCTGTAGGTCATCCATGAAATGTATAAAGCAGGAGAATGTTTTGAAAGATATACGAGCAGCTATATAGAGAATGGGTTTGAGAAAGACACACTTGGAGGGAAGGAAACCAGTTAAGAGGCTCTTGATGAGAAGCCTAAGTTTGAAGAGACAAATATAGATTAGAGAAATATTTTGCAGGTAAAATTTGTAGTGTTAGTGCCTGGTTGTGGGGGAAAAAGATAATAGAGTCTAAATTTTTTTGGCTTGTTTGACTAGTGAAGGTAGATGACCAACTAAAATGATGAGGTTTTTTTTGGGCATGGTAAATTTAAGGTACAAGAGGGATGACTGGAAAGATAGACACATCCATCAGGCAGTTGGATATATAAATTTGTGGCTTGATAGAGAGGTCTGGGTTGGAGAGAGACATTTAGCTGTCGTCAACATGTAGTTAAAATGATATTATCTAAGGAGAAAAGTGGGGTATAAAGAGTAGAGCATTTGGGAAGAACCCTGAGTACACCAATACTGAAGCATTGCGCTGGAGTAAAAAGAACCCTGAAAGGAGGCCCTGAAAGAATCGTTAGAAAGATAGGAGAAGAACCAGGAGTGTGTGGTCTCCTAGAAATCAAAGAATAGAGCTTCATGATGGAGAGCGTAATAATCTGTACCACATGCAGTAGAGTATAGGAAAAAAAAGGTTATTCCAAACTACCTATGGTATTTGAGTCAGGAAGTCATCTAGTGATTATAGAGTTGGTTCAGTAGAGGAAGGATGGGAGTGGGAACCAGAGTGGAGTAAGTTGAAGGTGACAATAACTATGACCACTCTTTGAGAAGTTTACCTAAAAAGAGAGGGAAAAGATGGTATAGTAAATGGAAATGGACCCAGTATCAGGGAAGGTTTCCTCTTAAGGACTGGAGCAATATGAGCATATTTCCAGGATAACAGGAAAGAGAGATACCAGAAAGGGGGAAGTGGGACATATAAAATGAGAAGGTTTGGGGATATAGCAAGACTTTAGAGCCAGGAGTGGGTGTGGTCAAGGGCACCATGGATAGTTTGGCCTTGGAAAGGAGGACATGTTATGATAATGGGAGGAAATTTTTTAGGATGGTTATGGGTTTTAATAATTGGATTGGGGAAATCTTTGGGAAGAATACACATTATGGCTCAGTTTCATAGAAGTAGGAAATGGCGGGGGGAAGTTTGGAAAGTTGAGGACATAATACCAGATAACTGTTTTTCCTCATGTGGCCAGTTGTTTCTAGTTGGCCAGGAATAGACCGTGACCAAAAAGATAAGTAGCTGAATGGCACATGGCCCAAAGGCCTTGTCTTTTTCTTTTCTTAAGATATAATTTACTTGCCATAAAATATATCTTTAAAAAGTGGTTTTTAGTATCAGTACATTCACAGTTGTACACCTATCACCACTGTCTAATTCCAGAACACTTTAATGACCCCCAAAATAAACCCAGCTAGAAGTCACTACCTATTCCCCCCATCCCCCAGTCTCTGGGCAACTGTTAATGTATTCTCTGTTTCTATAGATTTGCCTGTTGTGGATATTTCATATAAATGGAATCATACAATATGTGGTCCTCTTTGTTACCGACTTCTTTCACTTAGCATAATGTATTCAAGTCTCATCCATGTTGTAGCATGCATCGGTACTTTATTCCTTTTTATTGCTGAATAATCATCCATTGACAGATACTCCACATTTTGTTTATCCATTCATCAGTGATGAATATCTGATTTGTTTCATTTTGGGGGTATTATGAATAATACTCTTAGGAATATTCCTATACAAGTTTTTGTGTGGACATGTATCTAGGAATGGAATTGCTTCGTCACCTGATGTTTATGTTTAACTTTTTGAGGAAATGTCAAACTGTTTTCCAAAGTAGCCGTACCATTTTATTTTCCTACCAGCAGTATAGAGTTCCAATTTTTCCATATCTTCACCAACACTTGCTATTATTACTTTTTCAAATAATTATCTTAGTGGATGTGAAGTGGTATCTCATGGTTTTTATTTGAATTTCCCTGATGGCTAATGATGTTGAGCATCTTTTCATGTGCTTATTGGCATTTATATATCTTCTTTGTAGAAATATCTACGCAAATTCTTTTCACCTTTTAAAATTAGGTAATTTGTCTTTATACTGTTGAACTGTAAAAGTTCTTTATGTATTCTGAAAACTAGATCTTTAGTAGATACGATTTGTAAATATTTTCTACAATTCTGTGGATTGTTGTCTTTTCACTTTATTGATAGTAGAGTATCATTAGAAGCACAGATGTTTTAAACTTTGATGTAGTCCAATTTCTCTATTTTTTATTTGATTGCTTGTGCTTTTGGTGTCATATCTAAGAAACTATTGCCTAATCCAAGGTCATGAAGATTTACACATATGTTTTCTTCTAAGAGCTTTATAATTTTGACTATTACATTTAGATTTTTAATTCATCTTAAGTTAATTTTTGTATATAGTATGGGATAGAGGTGCAAATTCATTTGTTTGCATGTTGATATCTAATTGTCCCAGCACATCTGTTGAAAAAGACTATTCTTTCCCCCTTTTAAATTGTCTTGGCCCCCTTGTCAAAAATGAATTAACCATAAATGGTTTATTTCTGGATTCTCAAGTCTATTCCATTAATCTATATTATCTGTTTCTGTTCTTCTGACAGTACTACAGTATCTTTTTTTTAAATTAATTTATTTATTTTTGGCTGTGTTGGGTCTTCGTTGCTGTGCATGGGCTTTCTCTAGTTGCGGCGAGTTGGGGCTACTCTTCGTGTGGTGCGCGTGCTTCTCATTGCAGTGGCTTTCTCTTGTTGTGGAGCACAGGCTCTAGGCGCGCGGGCTTCAGTAGTTGTGGCATGTGGGCTCAGTAGTTGTGGCTCGCGGGCTATAGAGCGCAGGCTCAGTAGTTGTGGCGCATGGGCTGAGTTGCTCCGTGGCATGTGGGATCTTCCCGGACCAGGGATTGAACCTGTGTCCCACTGCATTGGTAGGTGGATTCTTAACCACTGCACCACCAAGGGAGTCCCCAGTACTACAATATCTTGATTGCTGTAGCTTTGTATTAAGTTTTGAAATTGAGTCACTATTTTTATCAAGATTTTTTTGGGTTATTTTGGGTTCCCTACATATCTATATTAATTTTAGGATGAGATTTTCAGTTTCTGCAAAAAGGCCAGCTAGGATTTTGATAGGGATTGTGTTAAATTTGTAGATCAATTTGGGAAGTACTGCCATCTTAATAGTAGTCTTCCAATCCATGAACACAGGTGGAAATTAGGTTACTGACTTGAGATTCCTTCTTTTTTAATAAAGATTTTAAAGCTATAAATTTTATATTTGAAGTTTTGGTCTAATAAACACAATATCTGGGTTTTTCAAGAAACTGGGAAACTGAGCTTAGAAAGTCTTTATTTGCTCAAGGTCACATAGCTAATAAACAATATAGCAAGGTTGTAATTTGGAGACTGAATGACTCAAAGTTTGTTTTATTTGTTCTCTATTGCTTTTTTTTTTTTTTTTTACGCTTAGTCTTCAAAGAGTGACTTTATGTCAGGTGCCAGGGATGTAAAGGATGCTAAGATAAATAAGCCCTGGACTTTGGTCTCAAGGAGCTAACACATTAGTTGAGGGAAAGAAATATGCAAATAAATGAGATAGAGTAGTACAGGTGCAGATCTAGATGCCTCTACTGGGATAGTTGTGGTGCAGAGGTGAGGGTGAGGGGTGCTGCCTATGAAACGGGAAAACTTACTCTATTTTAAGTGCTATCAATAGGATCTGAGTTTTACCAGGTAAATAGGATGCCAGAGGGGCCGAGTGACCATTGTGTCTGTGTGGTTTTGATGTAAATACTCCCTTCTCCTGTCTGTGAGGGTCATAGCTTCTTCCTTCATTTTGGTTTGGGAAGAGGGAAGAGCATCTTGGGCTCAATTTCCTGTCTGTTTCAGGGGCTTGACACAGCACCACGGAGTTTCATTGCTGGAAGGAAGGCCTGGTGCATTTAGACAAAAAAAAGAAAGACTTTCAGAAATATGAAGCGACTAAGGTGGCAAAAGGACCTGTTGGATCTGTCTTCTGTGTAGTATTGTGGGCAGGTCACAATGAAAAAGGTCACAATGAAAAAGGCAGGCAAGATTCAGAAAGCATGTGGGCCATTTGGTCAATCTTGGTTTTCCCACTTTGGGCAAGAGATACTTTACTCTCTTCTTTATAAATAAATAAGAGAGGAATTGCAATGATAAATAGCAATTGACTCCTGGCTGTTGTATAGGAAAGACAGTAGGTTGAGGTGGAGTCGGTGGTGATGGGAGAGCAGGCGACCCAACTGAAGTCAGCAGGAGTATTGGCTCAGGCAGTGTGTTGACATGTGGAAATGTGGGCCTAGTTTTCCCAGGTCTACTGATTTTTCAAGAGAATTTGGAAAGTTAGATTTTTAATAAAATCACTCAATTTTTAAGTGTAGGCAATTTTTTTAAAGACTAGGTGGGCTATTAATCTTCAGGCCAAACATGATACATCTGCAAGCCACTAGTTTACAGCCTTCACCAAATCAGTTTGCAGCCAGGACCCAGCATTTTTGGCTTTGGGGACCAGCTTTTAAAGCATATAGGAACCTGGGATAACTTTATCCCTTGGGGAGCATAATAGCACCTGTGCTGGAGTGGGAATCATTCCTCCTATCTGGGGTCAGACTGACATGTCCTTACTTGCTGTTCCTGGCTCCTTTGGTGAGCCATGCTTCGTGCTTCTGGTTTCCCCAGAGGTCCTTCCTTACTTGCTCAGACACCTGAAGCAGTTATCTCTAGAATGATTGGGGAACACCAAAGAATGCAACTTTCTGGGAATCCCACCAGGAGTATGCTGTTCAATATGGTAGCCACTACGTAGGTGTATATGACTGTTCAGCAATTGAAATGTGGCTAGTCCAAATTGAAAGGTGCTGTAATACATGTAAGATTTCAAAGCCCTTGCTGTGAAAAATAGTGTTAAATATCTCAATTTTTATATTGCTTACATGTTGAAATGATATTTTGGATATATTGGCTTAAATAAGATGTATTATTAAAATAATTTACCTGTTTTTACATTTTAAAAGTGTAGCTACTAGAAAATTTAAAATTGCATATTTAGGTGACATATTTCTACTGAACAGCACTGCACTGGGTCCCTCCCATTCCCAGGGTAAATTGGGAAAAGATGATTGCTCATTCTATTCTCATTATCATGGGGACATCTACTCTGCAGCGCATGGGAGATGATGGGACTGTTGTGGGGGAAATAGCCGGGACTAGAAATGTCACATCACTTCTGACAGTTATGCCTTTAAGACAGGCAAATATATGCCTGTAGAGTGGCCACTGAACCATGAAAGGAAATGCAGTCTCAGGGGATGCCTGCAGGCTGACTGCCTCTCACAGATCCATTGTTACTTCCTTTTATTTTGACCTCTGACCCTGGGTTCTACTTCTCATTACTCTCTCAGGATCTGGCACATATTTGGACTTGAGGGAGTTGCCTGGGCCATTTTGAATAATAGCCTTTTTTCCTGCAATCAGCATAGAACTGAGCCAAACACTGAGTGTGGATGAGTAGGTTCAGGGATGAGAGGGTCCTTCTATCACCTCATAGCCAGAGTACCACCACTGGAGTCCCTTTTCCTGGCTGGTGTTGGAGGCTGGATAGTGGCCCCCAAGCACTCTGACTCTGGATAAGAGATTTATTCCCTTAGACCCCTGACAGAAGTTAGGAGTCTGTGTGGTAGACTCCACCCTGCTCCGTACCCCATGGGCCAAGGGGTATTGGGAGGATACCAAGAGAGGCAAGGAAAACCTAGAGCTGAAGTGTGTTCTGTCATCTGGGAGTGCGTGCTCTACAGGAGTGCTGAACGCTGAGTGTGCCAGCAGGAATTTTAACCAGCAGAAGAATCAAAGCAGTAGGGATGAGGGTGCAAGTGTTGTATTAAAAGCATTAGAAATCACTTTTAAAAACACTGTGCTGCATACTACCACCAGCATTATCATAGAAAGGTCCTTTTCTCCTTCCTTCTTTTTGCTCTCTTCCTCCTTTCCCTCCTGTTTCCTTCCCTCCCTCCCTTCCTCTCTTTTCCTCTTTTTGTGCAGGGGCATGAACCTGCCAACATATCTTTGCAATCTATCAGAGCCCTGATTTATACCACTCAGAAGTTTGCATGGCTGTCACCTCATTAAGGTATTTGTGTCCTGGCAGAGCCTGAACTTGAATCTACCTTGAAGGTGTAATTGTGTGTTGCTAATGTAATGGCTGAAGTTGCCCATGCAAAGAGCAACATGGAAAAGGTCACAGGAGGAATGCAAGGTCACAGAGCCACCTGAAGCGTGCTCAGGATTGATTTGCTCATTTACTCCAATTCCAGAGAGAAGTCTCATGACAGCAGGTAGGACTTTGCAGCATGGGCTTGTGCAGATGGGAATGGAGAGGAGTTTATTGTGCTTTCCAACTGCTGAAAGCCTCACTGAGAATCTGAGCACACATAGAGCAATAGCCCCAACCCAGATGCCTGTAAATATGGATGAATCGATGGGAGAGATGGTCGCCTCTCCCCTAAAGATGGCTTGCTATTTCCTCAGCATTAGCAGATTTATCTGCAAAACAATATAGGAAGTTTTTTTTTTTTTTTCGTTCAGAATAGATACAAAATCCAGGCTTGCTCTCCAGTATTTGATCTACTTCCCAGATTCCTTGGGGAGGTGGTGTGGCATGAGAGATGTGGCTAGATCCACCACTGTGATGCTTTTCTTCTCCTCTCACCCAGGGGAGAGTGGCTGACTATACCACAGGGGCCCTCTGCTCCCTTAGATTATATCACATTTATGACTTCAGTGAATATTTATTAAGCACCTGAAATGAGGTGTACCAGGTGCTGGAGGTACTGCAGGGAACAAGGTAAGCATGAAGCCTGCCCTGGTGCTCAACCACTAGCTGAGGATGCAAGCAGTTGCAGTTTGGTAAGTGCTATCATGAGGGACAGAACAGGGTGCCAGGCCTGCACAGAGAAGAGACATCACACCCAGAGCATGTAGCACAGGGAAACCTTCCCAGAGGCAGAAGACCCTATGAATCCTATATTCATGGATTCATGAAAGGGACTTCAGAATTCATCTTGTCCAATTCTTGCAACAGTGAAGAAATTGAGTACCCCCCCACCCAGAGAAGTAACGTAAAACCCCAAGTTTACAAGAGCTGGTAAGTGGAAGACCAACTGAACTCAGGCCTCTTTTCTTCACTCTATTATTCTGTTCCATTAAAGTCATGTGATTCTTTTTCTATAATGTTGGGTGTTAAACCAACTGAATTTTAAGACATCAGATGAAAGAATTGATAGGGACCACAGTATTGCTATTAATCACATAACCAATATTAGAGAATATGACTGTCCTTAGGTGGAGGTTGAACTCCAGGACTAGGCTGAGCTGTGCACCCTGTCCTAGAGGTACTGGAGCTGAGACAATGCATGCACCTGTGGATGGCTTACTTTGAAGAGAAAGAGGAGATCTCGAAAAGGGCTAGGCTACCTTCCCCAGATTGTCTTCCAAATGCAGCATTTGGATGGGCCACTCAGTACCTCCCAGGGCACAGTGAGTGACAGGACAGGAGGAACCAGGAGTGCTATGTTAAGGGAAGAAGGAGGAAACACCAGAAGAAGGGAATAAATACTCTCCCAAAACTCACGTTCCATACTCATTCATTTGTCTGTCAAACTATTTTTGAGCACCTTCTCTTTCTCTGTGCTAGGTGGCAAGGATTTAATGATGTTATCTTGGCTACTAGAGAAGTCATTATTTAGTAATAAATAGTATTTTCCTTGAAGTTTAACATTAGGAGAGGAGGGGTTATTAAACCTAAATTCCAAGCAACTCAATCAGTAGTTCACACAGTGCCTTTTTTCCGTCCTTTGAGTTTTGTGAAGAAATCCACATGGGGCACCGCTTGCTATTATAAGGCCCTTATCTCAGCTTTGCACAATCCAAGTCACTGTGAGGTGGGAACTGAGTTCTGTCCTTCTGTGCTAAGTATGGAACGATTGTTTCCCTCTTCCCTGTGGCTGCCAGCTGGTCCCATTATGCTGTCACGCCATCACTCCCTCTGTTCCTTCCCGCTACCCCTCCCCTTCCAGTATAAAGCATCTCTTTTCCTTCTCCCCCACCCCGCACCCCGTAAAGAAGGACCACCAGCCTTTGACTCACCTCTCTTCCAAAATTTTAGTGACTTGTCTCTTTCTTGGACCATGTTTAACTGATGTCACAGACCCCTCATTTTGGAGGGGTCTCAGTATAAGTGGGCGTTGACCTTAATATAAGTGAGTTTTCTGTGGTCTTACTTTTGACTCCCCCAAAAAGGAAACCCTGAGAGAAAAATATGAATTCAAGTTATTTATTTGGAGGGGCAGCATCAGGAAGTACCAGTAAGGGAGTGAGAAAGCAGTAGAGAGAAGGGAACCAAGTCAGCTAAGTGTGGGGTAATGAGTAAGTCACTGCTGTGGAACCTGGGGCTCTGTTCCCAGGCCCTGTGTGCAGCGTGCCTCAGAGTTGTTCCTGAAGGCTGAAGAAGTCAGCATATTTATCCACCAGCTCTCAGGCCTCTCTAGCTAAAGGTTGCTCCTGTGGCACCAACTCCCAGAGCAGCCTGGAGGCCAGACAATGCTTTGAAGCAGAGAGACAATGCAGAAAGCCCTCCACGTGGAAAAAACTGTGTGGTGACCTCTGGGGTAAGCTGGGGGTGTGGGCAAGGCACTGACCACCTAAGCCATTCTTTGCTAATCTCTCTCTCTCTCTTTTAAAAATAGATCTTTATTGGAGTATAATTGCTTCACAATACTTTGTTAGTTTCTGTTGCGCAACAAAGCGAATCAGCCATATGCATACACATGTCCCCATGTCCCCTGTCTTTGCTAATCTCTTAATCCACTGTTTCTTTCATTTAAAAATATTTACTATACTTGTCACACTTTTCAATTTTATATTAATTTGTAAGTTCATACGTCTAATATCTGTCTTATTTGCTACCGTATACCCAGTACTTAGTTCAATGCCTGGAACCTGGGAGATCCTCAATAGTTATGTGTTAATTGAATAATTAAATGAATGAATGACTCCATGCCTTTGCATCAGCTTTCTGTTCTTGAGGCGTGTCTGGGACTACCTCTAGGGCTTTAGTTACAAGGGGTAAGGGAGGAGGGAGGTTGGAAGCTATACCTGAATATAGGTAGTTTTCTTCCTGAGAACTTCTATAGGAGTAGGGCATGGCTCTCATTAAAAAGTGTGCACTCCTGACTCTCGTAGCTTAAATCTGTAGGGAAACTCTAAGATCCCTTCAATAGCTTACTCATTTGACAAATATCAAGCACCCACTGTGGGTAATACACTGTTTAGAGGTATAAGATATACAAGCAAGGTACAAGATACAAGTCTTGTTCTCACAGACCTTACAGTCAAGTTAGGGATAATAACATAACCCATGTAAAT
The DNA here is from genome assembly GCF_963455315.2 of Globicephala melas. NCBI lineage: Eukaryota > Metazoa > Chordata > Mammalia > Artiodactyla > Delphinidae > Globicephala > Globicephala melas. The sequence goes on from NC_083325.1 coordinate 66,764,931, forward strand.
TACAAAACACCTTACAACCAAGAGTTGGATTGCACATCTCAGACTAAGTATTAAGTATTTGTAGGGTTCAGAATCATCAGGGGGATTCAGTATAGCAAAGGGGAATGGAGCAAGCTCTGGACTTGTGAAGAGACTTCGGTTTGGGTTCCTTCTCTATCACTAGACTCTAAGACTTTTTTTTTTTTGCGGTACGCAGGCCTCTCACTGTTGTGGCCTCTCCCATTGCGAAGCACAGGCTCCGGACGCGCAGGCTCAGCGACCATGGCTCACGGGCCCAGCCGCTCTGCGGCATGTGGGATCTTCCCAGACCAGGGCACGAACCCGTGTCCCCTGCATCAGCAGGCGGACTCTCAACCACTGCGCCACCAGGGAAGCCCTTTTTTTTTTTTTTTTGAGCTCTAAGACTTTTGAGGGCACAGACTAGAGTTGATCCTGAGAGAAGAACTACTCACAATATTTAGAGCCCACAGGAGCTGCCTCATTCTTTGCCCCAAGGCTGAGCAGTATGGATTACATTAACGGTGCTGATGCCCTCTGGTTTCTGGTTGGTTTTGACCAATGGAGAACCCAGTTGGTGTGAGGAGAGTGAGGCCAGGATATTGACATTCCATGGCTCCCTCCCTGTGGTCACCTTGGCCCAGCTACTGACTCTTTCCTATTCTTTCCTTCAGGGGTCCATTTACCTGAGCCTCTCTCATTCCCTTGGGTTTCTGCTAGCTCTGGATTCCCACACTAACCTTTAGGTTCCATGTGTCTTTCCTACATCTTGGTAAATAAACCCTCTTTGAATTATCCAATTTCAACATGCCATCTCTTTTCTACTGGGACCTGTTACAAAAACTCAGACCCTGCCCATAAGAAACTAACAGTCCAGTAGGAGAGAGAGTTCCAGACAAGACCATTCTTTTTTGTTGTCGTTGTTATTTATTTATTTTAAAATTTATTTATTTATTTTTGGCTATGTTGGGTCTTCGTTGCTGTGTGCAGGCTTTCTCTAGTTGTGGCGAGCAGGGGCTACTCTTCGTTGCGGTGCACAGGCTTCTCATTGTGGTGGCTTCTCTTGTTGAGGAGAACAGGCTCTAGGCACGCGGGCTTCAGTAGTTGCAGCACGCGTGCAAAGTACTTGTGGCTTGCGCGCTCTAGGGCACAGGCTCAGAAGTTGTGGCACATGGGCTTAGTTGCTTTGTGGCATGTGGGATCTTCCTAGACCAGGGTTCGGACCCGTGTCGCCTGCATTGGCAGGAGGATTCTTAATCACTGCACCACCAGGGAAGTCCAAGACCATTCTTAATCAAAGAAAAACTGAAGACAGCATGCTGATGAGCTGACAAAGGTGTGATGATTCAGATTATAGGTAGCTAGAGGGCCTTTTCAAACTTACTTTGGAATATACAGGTGATAAAAACTGTTACAGAAGAGATTATTAACTATAATTACACTAATTTAATTGTGGCAGCATGATTTACTGAAATAGTAATTGGGGCTTTGTTTTTGTTGTTGTTTTTAACATCATTATTAGAGTATAATTACTTTATAATGGTGTGTTAGTTTCTGCTTTATAACAAAGTGAATTAGACATACATATACATACATCCCTATATCTCCTCCCTCTTGCGTCTCCCTCCCACCCTCCCTATCCCACCCCTTTAGCTGGTCACAATGCACCAAGCTGATCTCCCTGTGCTATGCGGCTGCTTCCCACTAGCTATCTGTTTTACATTTGGGAGTGTATATATGTCCATGCCACTCTCTCACTTCATCCCAGCTTACCCTTCCCCATCCCCGTGTCCTCAAGTCCATTCTCTATGTCTGCGTCTTTATTCCTATCCTGCCCCTAGGTTCGTCAGAACCATTTTCTTTCCTTTAGATTCCATATATATGTGTTAGCATACAGTATTTGTTTTTCTTTTTCTGACTTACTTCACTCTGTATGACAAACTGTAGGTCCATCCGCCTCACTATGAATAACTCAATTTCGTTTCTTTTTATGGATAATATTCCATTGTATACATGTGCCACATCTTCTTCACCATTCATCTGTTGATGGACACTTAGGTTTATTCCATGCCCTGGCTACTGTAAATAGAGCTGCAATGAATATTGTGGTACATGGCTCTCTTTGAATTATGGTTTTCTCAGTGTATATGCCCAGTAGTGGGATTGCTGGGTTGTATGGTAGTTCTATTTTTAGTTTTTTAAGGAACCTCCATACTGTTCTCCATAGTGGCTGTATCAATTTACTTTCCCACCACCAGTGCAAGAGGGTTCGCTTTTCCCCACACCCTCTCCAGCATTTATTGTTTGTAGATTTTTTGATGATGGCCATTCTGACTGGTGTGAGGTGATACCTCATTGTAGTTTGATTTGCATTTCTCTAATGATTAGTGATGTTGAGCATCCTTTCATGTGTTTGTTGGAAATCTGTATATTTTCTTTGGAGAAATGTCTGTTTAGGTCTTTTGCCCATTTTTGGATTGGGTTGTTTGTTTAATATTGGGCTGCATGAGCTGCTTGTAAATTTTGGAGATTAATCCTTTGTCAGCTGTTTCATTTGCTAATATTTTCTCCCATTCTGGTTGTCTTTTCGTGTTGTTTATGGTTTCCTTTGCTGTGTAAAAGGTTTTAAGTTTCATTGGTTCCCATTTATTTATTTTTGTTTATATTTACATTTCTATAGGAGGTGGGTCAAAAAGGATCTCGCTGTAATTTATGTCATAGAGTGTTCTGCCTATGTTTTCCTCTAAGAGTTTTATAGTTTCTGGCCTTATATTTAGGTGTTTAATCCATTTTGAGTTTATTTTTGTGTATGGTGTAAGGGAGTGTTCTAATTTCATTATTTTACATGTAGCTGTCCAGTTTTCCCAGCACCACTTGTTGAAGAGGCTGTCTTTTCTCCATTGTGTATTCTTGCCTCCTTTATCAAAAATGAGGTGACCATATGTGTGTGGGTTTATCTCTGGGCTTTCTATCCTGTTCCATTGATCTATATTTCTGTGTTTGTGCCAGTACCATACTGTCTTGATTACTCTAGCTTTTTAGTATAGTCTGAATTCTGGGAGCCTGATTCTTCCAGCTTTGTTTTTCTTTCTCAAGATTGCTTTGGCTATTTGGGGTCTTTTGTGTTTCTATACGAATTGTAAGATTTTGTGTTCTGATACTGTGAAGAATGTCATTGGTAGTTTGACAGGGATTGCACTGAATCTGTAGATTGCTTTGGGTAGTATAGTCATTTTCACAATATTGATTCTTCCAATCCAAGAACATGGTATATTTCTCTGTTTATGTCATCTTTGATTTCTTTCATCAGTGTTTTATAGTTTTCTTAGTACAAGTGTTTCGTCTCCTTAGGCAGGTTTATTCCTAGATATTTTATTCTTTTTGTTGCAGTGGTAAATGGGAGTGTTTTCTTAACTTCACTTTCAGATTTAACATCATTAGTGTATAGGAATGCCAGAGATTTCTGTGCATTAATTTTGTATCCTGCTACTTTACCAAATTCATTGATTAGCTCTAGTAGTTTTCTGGTAGCATCTTTAGGATTCTCTATGTATAGTATCATGTCATCTGCAAACAGTGACAGCTTTACTTCTTCTTTTCCAATTTGGATTCCTTTTATTTCTTTTTCTTCTCTGATCGCTGTTGCTAAAACTTCCAAAACTATGTTGAATAATGGTGGCGAGAGTGGACATCCTTGTCTTGTTCCTGATCTTAGAGATGGTTTCTGTTTTTCACTATTGAGAATGATGTTGGCTGGGATTTTGTCATATATGGCGTTTATTATGTTGAGGTAATTTCCCTCTATGCCTACTTTCTGGAGGGTTTTTATCATAAATGGGTGTTGAATTTTGTCAAAAGCTTTTTCTGCATCTATTGAGATGATCAAACGGTTTTTATTCTTCAATTTGTTAATATGGTGTATCACATTGATTGATCTCTGTATATTGAACAATCCTTGCATTCCTGGGATAAACCCCACTTGATCATGGTGTATGATCCTTTTAATGTGCTTTTGGATTCTGTTTGCTAGTACTTTGTTGGGGAGTTTTGCGTCTATGTTCATCAGTGATATTGGCCTGTAGTTTTCTTTCTCCGTGATATCTTTGTCTGGTTTTGGTATCAGGGTGATGGTGGCCTCGTAGAATGAGCTTTGGAGTGTTCCTCCCTCTGCTATATTTTGGAAGAGTTTGAGAAGCATAGGTGTTAACTCTTCTCTAAATGTTTGATAGAATTCTCCTGTGAAGCCATCTGGTCCGGGGCCTTTGTTTGTTCAAAGAATTTGAATCACAGTTAGTTTCAATTTCAGTGCTTGTGATTGGTCTGTTCATATTTTCTATTTCTTCCTGGTTCAGTCTCGGAATGTTGTGCTTTTCTAAGAATTTTTCCATTTCTTCCAGGTTGTCCATTTTATTGGCGTATAGTTGCTTGTAGTAACCTCTCATGATCCTTTATATTTCTTCAGTGTCAGTTGTTACTTCTCCTTTTTCATTTCTAATTCTATTGATTTGAGTCTTCTACCTTTTTTTTCTTGATGAGTGTGGCTAATGATTTATCAATTTTGTTTATCTTCTCAAAGAACCAGCTTTTAGTTTTATTGATCTTTGCTATTGTTTCCTTCATTTCATTTTCATTTATTTCTCATCTGATCTTTATGATTTCTTTCCTTCTGCTAACTTTGGGGTTTTTTTGTTCTTTCTCTGACTGCTTTAGGTTAAGGTTAGGTTGTTTATTTGAGATGTTTCTTGTTTCTTGAGGTAGGATTGTGTGTCTGTAAACTTCCCCCTTAGAACTGCTTTTGCTGCATCCCATAGGTTTTGGCTCATCGTGTTTTCATTGTCATATGTTTCTAGGTATTTTTTGATTTCTTCTTTGAATTCTTCAGTGATCTCTTGGTTAATTAGTAGTGTATTGTTTAGCCTCCATGTGTTTGTATTTTTTACAGATTTTTTTCCTCTAATTCATATCTAGTCTCATAGCACTGTGGTCGGAAAAGATACTTGATAAGATTTCAATTTTCATGAATTTATCAAGGCTTGATTTGTGACCCAATATATGATCTATCATGGAGAATGTTCCATGAGCACTTGAATTAAGGTATCCTGGTGTTTTTGAATGGAATGTCTTATAAATATCAATTAAGTTCATCTTGTTTAATGTATCATTTGAAGTTGTGTTTCCTTATTTATTTTCAATTTGGATGATCTCTCCATTGGTGAAAGTGGGGTGTTAAAATCCCCTGCTATGATTGTGTTACTGTCAATTTCCCCTTTTATGGCTGTTAGCATTTGCCTTATGTATTGAGGTGCTCCTATGTTGGGTGCATAATATTTACAATTGTTTTGTCTTCTTGGATTGATTCCTTGATCATTATGTAGCATCCTCTTTGTCTCTTATAATAGTCTTTATTTTAAGGTCTATTTTGTCTGATATGAGAATTGCTTCTCCAGCTTTCTTTTGATTTCCATTTGCATGGAATATCTTTTTCCAACCCCTCACTTTCAGTCTGTATGTGTCCCTAGGTCTGAAGTGGGTCTCTTGTAGACAGCATATATATGTGTCCTGTTTTTGTATCCATTCAGCCAGTCTATGTCTTTTGGTTGGAGCATTTAATCCATTCACATTTAAGGTAGTTATCGATATGTATGATCCTATTACCATTTTCTTAATCTTTTGGGTTTGTTATTGTAGGTGTTTTCCTTCTTTTGTGTTTCCTGCCTAGAGAAATTCTTTACCATTTGTTGTAAAGCTGGTTTGGTGGTGCTGAATTCTCTTAGCTTTTGCTTGTTTGTAAAGGTTCTAATTTCTCCATCAGGTCTGAATGAGATCCTTGCTGGGTAGAGTAATCTTGGTTTTAGGTTTTTCCCTTTCATCACTTTAAATATATTGTGCCACTTCCTTCTGGCTTGCAGAGTTTCTGGTGAAAGATCAGCTGTTAACCTTATGGGGATTCCCTGGGATGTTTTCTGTTTTTTTTTCCTTGTGGCTTTTAATATTTTTTCTTTATATTTACTATTTGATAGTTTAATTAATATGTGTCTTGGCGTGTTTCTCCTTGGATTTATCCTGTATGGGGTTCTCTTGCTTTCTGGACTTTATTGACTGTTTCCTTTCCCATATTAGGGAAGTTTTTAACTATAATGGCTTCAAATATTTTCTCAGTCCCTTTCTTTTTCTCTTCTTCTACTGGTTTCCCTATAATTCGAATGTTGGTGTGATTAATGTTGTCCCATAGGTCTCTGAGACTGTCCTCAATTCTTCATTCTTTTTTCTTTATTCTGCTCTGCAGTAGTTATTTCCACTATTTTATCTTCCAGGTCACTTATTCATTTGTCTCCCTCAGTTATTCTACTATTGATTCCTTGTAGAGAATTTGTAATTTCATTTATTGTGTTTTTCATCATTATTTATTTGCTCTTTAGTTCTTCTAGGTCCTTGTTAAAAGTTTCTTGTATTTTCTCCATTCTATTGCCGAGATTTTGGATCATCTTTACTATCATTACTCTGAATTCTTTTTTCAGGTAGACTGCCTATTTCCTCTTCATTTGTTTGGGCTGGTATGTTTTTATCTCGCTGCTTCTTCTGCTGTGTGTTTCTCTGTCTTCTCATTTTGCTTAACTTACTGTGTTTGGGGTCTCCTTTTTGAAGGCTGCAGGTTCGTAGTTCCCGTTGTTTTTGGTGTCTGCCCCTAGTGGCTAAGGTTGGTTCAGTGGGTTGTGTAGGCTTCCTGGTGGAGGGGACTGGTGCCTGTGTTCTGGTGGATGATACTGGATCTTGTCTTTTTGTTGGGCAGGACTGCATCTGGTGGTGTGTTTTGGGTTGTCTGTGACTTTATTATGATTTTAGGCAGCCTCTCTGCTAATGGGTGGTATTTTGTTCTTGTCTTGCTAGTTGTTTGGCATAGGGTGTCCAGCACTGTAGCTTCCTGATCCTCGAGTGGAGCTGGGTCTTAGCGTTGAGATGGAGATCTCTGGGAGAGCTTTCGCCTTTTTGAAATTACTTGTAGCCAGGAGGTCTCTGGTGGGCCAAAGTCCTGAATTTGGTTCTCCCTCCTCAGATGCACAGGCCTGACACCCGGCTGGAGCATGAAGACCCTGTTAGCCACACAGCTCAGAAGAAAAGTAAGAAAAAAAGAAAGAAAGAAAGAAAAATAAAATAAAGTTATTAAGATAAAAAATTGTTGAAAATAAAAAATTAGAAAAGAAAAAAAAGAAAGAAAGAACGGAGCAACCAAACCAAAATACAAATCCACGAATGATAAGAAGTGCTGAAAACTATACTAAATAAAACAAAGCAAAACAAAACAAAAAACCCATAAAAACAGACAGAAAGAACCCTAGGCCAAATGGTAAAAGCAAAGCTATACAGACAGACTCACACAAAGAAGCATATACATACCCACTCACAAAAAGAGAAAAAGGAAAAAAATAATTTATGTAGATATAAAAATATAAAAAGGAAGATAGCAACCAAATCAATAAACAAATATACCAATGATAGTAAACTCTAAATAGTGAACTAAGATAAATGTAAAACCAGAAACAAGTTGGATGTAGAAAGGAAACCCGAAGCCTACAGTTGCAACCAAAGTCCACTGCCTCAATTTTGGGATGTTTCATTGTCTATTCAGGTATTCCATAGATGCAGGGTACATCAAGTTGATTGTGGAGATTTAATCCGCTGTTCCTGAGGCTGCTGGCAGAGACTTCCGGTTCTCTTCTTTGTTCGCACAACTCCTGGTGTTCAGCTTTGGATTTGGCCCTGCCTCTGTGTGTAGGTTGCCTGAGGGCATCTGTTCTTTGTGCAGACAGGACGGGGTTAAAGGAGCAGCTGATTAAGGGGCTCTGGCTCACTCAGGCCGGAGGGATGGAGGAGTACGGAATGCAGGGCAAGCTTGTGGTGGCAGAGGACGGTGTGACTTTGCAACAGCTTGAGGTGTGACGTGTTCTCCTGGTGAAGGTGTCCCTGGATCATGGGTCCCTGGCAGTGGCGTGCTGCACAGGCTTCTGGGAGGGGAAGTGTGGATAGTGACCTGTGCTTGCACACAGGCTTCTTGGTGGCTGCAGCAGCAGCCTTAGCTTTTCATGCCTGTCTCTGGTGTCTGCGGTGATAGTCAAGGCTCATGCCCATCTCTGAAGCTCGTTAGGTGGTGCTCTGAATCTCTTCTCCTTGCGCACCCCGAAAAAATGGTCTCTTCCCTCTTAGGCAGTTCCAGACTTTTTCCTGGACTCCCTCCTGGCTAGCTGTGGTGCACTAGCCGCCTTCAGGCTGTGTTCACGCAGCCAACCCCAGTCCTCTCCCTAGGATCTGACCTCTGAAGCTCGAGCCTCAGCTCCCAGCCCCCGCCCACCCCGGTGGATGAGCAGACAAACCTTTCAGGCTGCTTAGTGCTGCTCGGCACCGATCCTCTGTGCGGGAGTCTCTCCACTTTGCCCTCTGCACCCCTGTTGCTGCGCTCTCCTCTGTGGCTCTGAAGCTTCCCCCCTCACCGCCCACTCCCCCGTCTCCACCAGTGAAGGGGCTTCCTAGTGTGTGGAAACTTTTCCTCCTTCACAGCTCCCTCTCAGAGGTGCAGGTCCCATCCCTATTGTTTTGTCTGTGTTTTTTCTTTTTTCTTTTGCCATACCGAGGTACATGGGGAGTTCCTTGCCTTTTGGGAAGTCTGAGGTCTTCTGCCAGTAGGTGTTCTTCAGGAGTTTTTCCACATGTAGATGTATTTCTGATGTATTTGTGGGAGGAAGGTAACCTCCATGTCTTACTCCTCCCCCATCTTGAAGCAAGGCTGGGGCTTTGTTTTTAAAGCTATACAGTGTGCATTTTCTGTACCCCACCGAGGCCTCCCTCATCCCAGGAGCTTCCTCCTCCCCCCAGGAGACAGTGATTCTCCTGGCTTTTGTTTTGTCAAAGTCTGTGCTTCAGAAGGGAATGTGCTGAGCTTCAAGAGAAGGGAAGAAGGTGGAGGCAAGTGCGTGGCATCCAAGAGCCTCAAGATTTTGAAGCTGTCAGAGGAGAAAGAGGATTTTAGAACATCCCTGAAGACCAGGAGAGAAAGAAAAGTTCTTAGGTTCATGGTAGTAGGCACCAGTGTGTGGCCCTGGAAGGTACTGCAGGGAGGAGGGAGGACCTCAGAAGAATGGCTCCTTGGGGCACCAAAATAGGCTGGACCTGGTACTCTGGACACTCAGCCTTGGCCATGAGCCCAGGAAAGAGGAGATGCTCACCTTTGTGAGATTTCATGGGCTTGGACAATGATCATATTAGCGATAGACCATGGACCATAGAGCCATTCCTGAATGATGCACACACACTAGGCCAGGTCCCTGGGAACTTTGCCAACTCTGGGTGAGGAAACTATGCCACAATAGTGACTATAGTTGAATTTCCTACCAACCCAATGAGATGGGGTCTCAGAAAAGAGTCAATTTTATTTCAGGAGATAGAAGTAATGTAAAATTTCTTATGTTCCATTTTATGGAATAAATTCATACCTGCTACACATGGGTACCTCATCTAGGACTACTGAGAATGCCAGTATAGCACATATCTGTACCACAGATGGATTGATGACTGCCATAGCACTGGGACTGATGAGTTTTGAGGAAGTGGCTGTTTCTCTATTGGAAAAGCGGTGGGCAGAGATGAGTGTGAACTCTCAGAAGTCACTGCTGATTTGGAGAACACCATGCACTAGTGATGAAACTGAGTTTGAAAGAGTACTATAGAATGCTTTAAACTTTGGGTTGATACCCGGTAGCTTATACAATGTTTGGAAGGAAGATAATACAAGTGTAGCTTTGTTAGATTACACTGACAGTGTTAATTTCTCTGAAATTCCCCAGAGGATACAGAGACATTTGAGACTCACAGAAGGAGAAATTTAAGGCCCTATCTCTGCTTTTATTTTTTAAAAACAAACAAAATTTAATCTCTTTCTAGGATAGAAAGGCATCAGAGACTGATATCACCAGAGTCCCCAGTAAAAAAAGTATTTCCCAAGGATTATGACGGGTAGAGAACAGATGTCCAGGGATGATTTTACTGGCAGTCTTTCCAGCCAGGGCACTTGTGGTCTTAGAAGAGAGACTGCCAGAGAGAGGAAAAGGTCTGCACCTTATTTGATTAGGCCGCTAACAAGAAGTGGGCTGAGTATGCATATGACAGCTACCCCATGCTATGCTCTTTAATGGAAGAGGTTATAGCTTCAGGCTCCAAGTTCCATCATCTGGGTCCAGAGAAGTCCAAATGAGTATGGGATCACCACGCCCAGGTTTGGCCCAGAGCCTAGGACAGGGTGATGATTTAAAAGATGTAGAATGCATGGTTGGACATTCTATTGGAAAGACTTACTTATTCATGTAATAAAAATATTTATTGAGCACCTATATCCTGTTAAATGCTCATCTAGATTTGGGGGCTATAACAGTGCAAAAGAGGCAGAAATGTTCCTGCCCTCATCAAGTGTGGCAAATCGTATTTTCCAAAAATGACTCAATATTGTCAAGATAGCAGTTCTCCCCAACTTGATCTGTAGATTCAATGCAATCCCATTGAATTCAATGCAATCAAAATCCCAACAAGTTATTTTATGGATATTGACAAACTGATTCTCAAGTTTATATGGAAAGGCAGAAGACTCAGAATAGACAACACAATACTGAAGAAGAAGAACAAAGTCGGAGAACTGGTTCTACGACTTTAGCTGTTAGTAATCAAGACAGCGTGGTATTCATGAAAAAATAGACAAAGAGCTCAGTCGAAAAAATCGAGAGCCCAGATGTAGACCCACAAAAGTACAGTTAACTGATCTTTGACAAAAGAGCAAAGGCAATTCAATGGAGAAAGAGTTGTCTTTTCAACAAATGGTGCTGGAACAACTAAACATTCACATACAAAAAATTGAATGTAGACACTGACCTTATACCTTACACATAAGTTTATTAGAAATGGATCATAGACATGCAACTCAACAACAACAAAACAAACAACACAATCAAAAAATGGACAGAATAATTAAATAGACATTTCTCCAAAGAAGACATACAGATGGCCAACAGGCACATGATAAGATGCTCAACATCATTAATTATTAGAGAGATGCAAATCAAAACCAAATGAGGTACCACCTCACACTGGTCAGAATGGCCATCATCAAAAAGTCTACAAATAACAAATGCTGGAGAGGGTGTGAAGAAAAGGGAACCCTCCTACACTGTTGGTGGGAATGTAAGTTGGTGCAACCACTATGGAAAACAGTATGGAAGTTCCTCAAAAAACTAAAAATAGAGTTACCATATGATCTAGCAATCCCACTCCTGGGCATATATCTGGACAAAACTATAATTCGAAAAGATACATGCACCCCTATGTTCATAGCAGCACTGTTCACAACAACCAAGACATGGAAATAACCTAAATGTCCATTGACAGATGAATGGATAAATAAGATGTGGTACATACATACAATGGAATACTACTCAGCTATAAAAAGAACAAAATAATGCCATTTGCAGCAACATAGAAGGAACTAGAGATTATCATACTAAATGAAGTAAGTCAGAAAGAGAAAGACAAATATCATATGATATCACTTATATGTGGAATCTAAAATATGACACAAATGAACTTTTATGAAACAGAAACAGACTCACAGACATAGAGAACAGACTTGTGGAAGGGGGAGAGGAGTTGGGAAAGGGATGGACTGGGAGTTTGGGGTTAGTATATGCAAACTATTACATATAGAATGGATAAACAACAAGGTCCTACTGTGTAGCACAGGGGACTATATTCAATATCCTGAGATAACCCATAATGGAAAAGAATATAATAATTAAAAAAGAATGTATATGTATTTATAACTGAGTCACTTTGCTGTATACCAGAAATTAACACAACATTGTAAATCAACTATATTTCAATAAAAATTTTTTTTAATTGATCATAGGCCTAAATATAAAATGCAAAAACATAAAACTTCTAGAAGATAACATAGGACACATCTAGGTGGCCTTGGGTTTGGTGATAAGTTTTTAATACAATACCAAAAGTATAATCCATGAAATAAAAAATTGCTAAACTGAAGTTTACTAAAATTTAAAACTCCTTCTCTGTGGAAGACACTGTTAGCAGAATAAAAAGTAAATTAAAGATTGAAAAAATATCTGCACACATATCTAATAGCACACATATCTAATAGCAACTTGAATGCAAAGTAAACAAAGAAGTCTTTAAGCTCAACAGTAAGAAAACAGATAACTGGGTAAAAGGTCTGAACAGACACCTCACTAAAGAAGATATACATATGGCAAATATGTGAAAAGATGCTCAATGTCAGATGTCATCAGGGAATTAAAAATTAAAACAATAATGTGGTATCACTACACACCTGTTAGAATGGATGAAATCCAAAAAACTGACAGCACTGAATGCTAATGAGGATGTGGAACAGTAGGAACTCTCATTTATTGCTGATGAAAAGATAAAATGGTACAGCCACTTTGGAAGACAGTTTGGCAGTTTCTTACAAAGCTAAACATAGTCTTACCATGTGGTTCAGCAATTGCACTCCTAGATATTGACCCAAATGAGTTGAAATCTTATGTTCACATGAAAACCTACAAGTGAATATTTATAGCAGCTTTATTCATAATTACTACAAACTGGAAGCAACCAAGATGTCCTTCAAAAGGTGAATGGATAAACAAATTGTACATTCGTACAACAAATTATTATTTGGTGATAAAAAGAAATGAGCTATCAGGCAGACCACGAAAAGACATGGAGGAAACTTAAATGCATTTTGCTTAGTGACGGAATCAATACGCATGAAATAGCTACATGCTGTATGATTCCTACAATATGACATTCTGGAAAAGTCACCACGTTGTAAGGCAGTCCCAGCTACATGGAGACGTTATATGATGGTGTTCCAGACAGTACTCCCAGCTAATGTCCCAGATGACAGCATCAACTACTAGACGTATGAGTAATTCTTAAGGTACTTTTAACCCCCTGATGTCAAGGTACCCTCAGCCTTCTAATCTTATAGCTGAGGATGCAGATATGAGCAGAGGCAAACCATCCCCACATTCATTGCCTTTGTCTGAAATCCTGACACACAGAATCCATGAGCATAATAAATGCCTGTTTTGTGCCTCTAAATGGTGGGATAATCTGTAATGAATGACTGGAACATTATATCTCATATTCTGGCTACCATTTCAATGGTAGAAAATTAATTCTTACATGGTGCTTGTCAAGGAAGACTCAGAAATAAAAATATTTAGAATAGAGGTTTACCTGCAAAGAAGTTCAAGATAGTGAGGACTGTCTCTCCAAATTATAAAAAAAACTAACAAACTGAATTTCTGTGTTAGTTTCCTAAATTATCAGAAACTTAGTGGCTTAAAACAATGTCAATTTATTATCTTGAGTTCTGGGGTCAGAAGTCCAAAATGGGTCTCAGTAGGCTAACATCAAAGTCTCAGCAAGTCTACATTCCTTCTGAAGGCTCTAGAGAAGAAACTATTTTATTGTTTTTTTCTAGCTTCCCAAGGCAGCCCACATTCCTTGGCATGGATGCATTCTTCCTTCTTCATTGGGCCAAGTCCTCATGCTGCTGTCTCTGAGTCTCCCTTTTATACTTCCCTCTTCCACTTATAAGGGCTCTTGTGATTTAATTGGAACCAACCACAAAATCCAGGATAATCTTCCCATTCCAAGGTCAGCTAATTAGCAAACTTAATTCCATCTGCAAACTTAATTCTCCTTTGCTCTATGTCTTCACGTATCACAGATTCTGGGGATTAAGACATAGATATCTTTGGGGACCAATTCTGCCTACCAAAGTTTCAAACTAGCTTTACAATCAGTGGATGGGTAGGTATTGATTCTCTATTTAAATGTAACAAAAACATTCAATTTTTAAAACAAATTGTGATGGGCGATGAAAAGTGGATACTGTACAATAATGTGGAACAGAAGAGTTTGTGAGGTACCACCACAAACCACACCAAAGGCTGGTGTTCATGTTGTGTATATGGTGGGATTGGAAGGGACTCCTCTATTATGAGCTCCTTACAGAAAACCAAACGATTAATTGCAACAAGTACTGCTCCCAATTAGACCAACTGAAAGCAGCACTCGATGAAAAGCGTCCAGAATTAGTCAACAGAAAATGCATAATCTTCCATCAGGATAATGCAAGACCGCATGTTTCTTTGATGACCAGGCAAAAACTGTTACAGCTTGGCTGGGAAGTTCTGATTCATCTGCTGTATTCGCCAGACATTTACCTTCGGATTTCTGTTTATTTTGGTTTTTACAAAATTCTCTTAAAGGAAAAAATTTCTGTTCCCTGGAAGACTGTAAAAGTCACCTGGAACAGTTCTTTGCTCAAAAAGGTAAAAAGTTTTGGGAAGATGAAATTATGAAGTTGCCTGAAAAATGGCAGAAGGTAGTGGAATAAAAGGGTGAATATGTTGTTCAATAAAGTTCTTGGTGAAAGTGAAAATTATGCCTTTTATTTTTACTTAAAAACCGAAGGAAGTTTTCTGCCAACCCAATATTTCCATTCCTTAAGGTGGTTGAGAGTATGTTTTCACACACTTTTTTATCCATCTACAAACTTTGCATGTGGTAGGTTCTCAATAAATGTTGATTGATTGACCCCCCTCCCCACCCCCAAAAAGTACAAGTAGGGAAAGTAAGCATATTCACATACAAATTATATTGTTCTGTGGAAAAAGAATAATTAAAATGACATGCAGAGCAATCTGAAACCCATATGGGATGCTGAAACCTGCCCTTCTTGTTCTTGTTTATCTCAGTGAACTCTTAGAGTAACTTTGTGAAGTAGGTGGGATGGATCTGTTATCCATATTTTACAGATGGGAAAGGAAGTTGCAGGGAAGGTGCATGACCTCTCTACAGTCACCCAGGGATCACTATAGAGCCATCCTTGAACTCTGTCTCATGTTTCCAAATCTAATGCTTTTCTCTTGTACACTCTGATGCCCAAGAATCCCCTTGGTCTCTTCCTGTAAAGGTGGATTTCCTGCACGTGTGAAAATCTTACATTTGCTTTTGTTTTCACCTTTTCATCCTTTCCTGGCCTAAGGGATTTCTATTTTCCCTACTCTGTTCTATGATTTCATTTCCAGCCTGTTCTTCATATGGAACTTGATATTTTGGGGCATTGTCAGGGACCAGCCAAGAAAAGCCAGCACAGAGCAGCTGTGTGAGCGTTTTATCTTTCTCTCCTCTATTACTTGTAGACACTCTAAATTTTATGCTTTTATACCATTGTGTTTGGACTGGCAACAGCTGATGAAGTCTGAACTTATTCTTAAGTGATGATCAAACTTCCAAGTGTCTTTTAGGATTGTCAAGGGGCAGAGAGAGCCAAAGTCACCAACAGCCCCCTCATTTGAGCATTCACTAACATAACCATCCATCTAGCTATTTTTTTTTTTTTTTTGCGGTACGTGGGCCTCTCACTCTTGTGGCCTCTCCCGCTGCGGAGCACAGGCTCTGGACACGCAGGCTCAGCGGCCATGGCTCACGGGCCCAGTGGCTCCACGGCATGTGGGATCTTCCCAGACCGGGGCACGAACCCGTGTCCCCTGCATCGGCAGGCGGACTCTCAACCACTGCGCCACCAGGGAAGCCCATCTAGCTATTTAAAAATATTTATTGGACATATTTGGAGAAGTGGAATTGTTCAAGATTACTCAGCCAGTTAGCAGCAGAGGTGGAATTAGGAGAAAAAAGAAAGAGATGGAATTAGAACGCAGTCAACTTCCCCAGCTACACTCATCACCATCACCAAACCATTAATAGAATGTCATGGCAAGATGGTGTGGTCAGGTTGTGAGGACTGCTCATCTCCGTCAGTCCTCAGATGCCATTTTCTAAACATTTTCAAATTCAGGGATTTGTTGACATTGGGAGATATCAATGTACAGAGCAAAAGACAGAGCTTGGGGTAAGATTGGGGTATGAATCCCAGCTCTACCAGATATTAGTTGTGTGCAAGTAAGTTAAATAATTCTGAATATTACTCTCTTCTTTGTCTAATGAGAATAAGATAACTATCTTTCTAAGACATTTGTGAGGAATAAATGATATGGTTCACATGAAAACCTATGAAAGTATGTGACACATAGCAAGTGCTCAGCAAATACCTGCTTCCTCCCTCCTAACTGTCTGCAGTGCATTCATCTACTCCTCAGCTCTGTCCCTGAGGAAGGAGACACTGAGAGTAGGTGAGGCATACCTGGTAACTGAAATTGTAGTCTTGGTTCTGCTGTTGCCCTGGATTAAGATGCAGCCTAATACTGTACATTTTTAACATCCATAAAAACGTGGGTAGTCAAGCCTACTCCTCCTAATAACCTCATGAGGTTTGGTAAATGTGCTGAGCTCCTAGGCCTGAAAAATCTGTAGAATGATTTAAAAAAAAAAAAGGAGGCTCGGCTTCTAATATCACTATGCCAGTGTGTAGAAAATAAGCAACCAGAGCAACTTGCCAGTGATTGAGAACTGTAAATATTTCGGTCCAAAACAAATTTATAATTGGTCAGAAAGCATTTGATTAATAGCCCCAGGGATTGAAATCCTTTATCAATGTAGTTACTATCGTTAATAGACATGTATTAAAAAACAACTATGCTCTAGGCAGGCTACAAATGAGAATATTTAAACACAGCCCAGATCTACAATGAAAGGATATCGAAAAACAAACCAAGCATGCATAAATGAGAAATGTACTAAGGGGAGAGGGGGTGTGGGATTAGACTAGGGTGAATCAGGATACCCCCTGAGCACTGCATATGCCATGGAACTCAAAGTCTGAGAAAAAAGATGGGGGAACTGGTCCAAAAGAAAACAGTGAAAATGATAAAACAAGCTTTGAAGGATGATTAAATGCTTTGGGTTGATTCCCCTACAGAAGAAAAGTTTCAGGTTTATAAGACTCCAGCTGTCCATTGTACACATGCACATCCATCCAACTCTCAAATGATTTCCCTCTCTTCCCCTCTGCCCTTGTTGTGATCAATTTCCAGTTTTACCACACTGCAAGTCCTCTGAGGACAAGAATCATGTTTGTCTTTGAATGTCAATCCACTAGTGCTTGTACAGAGTAAGGTGCCTACCTCATATTTATTGGACTATTGAGTTATTAGAAGGGAGGATGGATGTAGAGTGGTGAGGCCACAGCTTGCTCAGAGGAATGAGAAAGAACGGTTTTTTGTCACTACTCAAAAAAGTGTCCTGA
Organism: Globicephala melas; assembly: GCF_963455315.2. Taxonomy (NCBI): domain Eukaryota; kingdom Metazoa; phylum Chordata; class Mammalia; order Artiodactyla; family Delphinidae; genus Globicephala; species Globicephala melas. Next base: position 66,782,203 of record NC_083325.1, read on the forward strand.
CACATTAGTGGTAAGGGTATTTGTTTAAATGCTGCAGTGAACATCTGTTAGTTGCTTTCCTAGCATGTGCTGCTGCCTCCCCCATCTTTCTAATAGCACAGAGTTTCCTTCTGTGCTGAGGTGGGGATTACCTCACCTTCAGCCAATTAGTGTAATCTCATCTTCCTTGATTGGGTGGTGTTCTAAGGCCAGATGATAACCCAGGCCTAAGCTAATACTCGGTGCATGGGCATACCTTGGCCACTCTGATTCTTTCAGGTTGGTCCAAATCAAAGTGAAGATTGTTAGTCTGCTGCAAGTTTTGGAGAAGAGAAGTTTCATGTCTCTCTCTTCCCTCTGGATGATGTAGAACATGAATATTGTGTTGGAATAACTGTAATCACTTTGCTTCAGTCAGAGATGAAGCAAGTACATGAATAAGGCTGAAACCTGAGAAATGGAACACAATTCTGAATCAAATGGCCCTGAAGACAGCTCTACATTGTGGTTCTCTGTATGAATCAATACATTTCCTTCATGTTTAAGTCAATTTGACTTGGATTTTTAGTAATATTCATAACATAATGCATACTAGGTGATGCACCTGTAATTCTGCCATCAAAGTTGGAATCTGAGAGGCAGTGGCATGGTGGTTAGGAATTCAGGTCTGGCTCCACCACTCCATCACCACCTCTGACACTGGACATGTTATTTGCACTTTCTGAGACTCAGTATTTCTCATATGTAGAATAGAGTAAGGATAATAGGCTTGTGAGGATTAAATGAGGTAACGCATATACACTGCTAAGCATATGAGACTTCAGAGGAAAGTAGCACAACAGTACTGACATAAACTACACAACTTTGGACAGTCCTACCTGGGATTTTGAGTATAAAAAGACATGTCCTGAGTTATAATTGAACTTCCTTGTCCCATTTCTCTTACTTAAGCTCACACACCTAAAGTTCTTTGTGTCTACTTCCTAGAAGGTCAAGTCAACTCAAATGGTTAATTATTAATAACACTGTCCATTTTATTGTGCTTTATTCATTGTATTTTAGTTAGGGTTCTCCAGAGAAACAGAACTAGTGAATGGGATGAGAGATGGAGATATACAGATCTCTCTCTCTCTCTCTCGCTCGGTGTTGCTCTATTTATTTATCTATCTATCTATCTATTTATTTATTTATTTATCTATTATAAGGAATTGGATAACACAATTAGGGAGGCTGAAAAGCCCCAAGATCTGTAGTCAGCAAGCTGGAGTCCCAGGAAAGCTGGTGGTGTAAGTTCCAGTCCAGGTCGAAGGCCAGAGAACCTGGACTGCTGATGGTATATGTTCCAGTCCAAGGGCGGGAGAAAACTGATGTCCAACTCAAGCCAGCAGGAGGCTGAGGTTCCCTCTTACTCAGCCTCTTTGTTCTATTCAGACCTTCAGCTGACTGGATGAGGTCCACCCACATTAGGGAGGGCAACCTGTTTTACTCAGCATATTATTTCAAATATTAGTCTCATCCAGAAACTCCATCACAGACACACCCAGAAGAGTGTATGACCAAATATGTGGGTACCTTGTGGTACAGTCAAGTTATACATAAAACTAACCATGATAGTCAGTAATCCAGAAATGTTTATTGAATACCTCCTGTATGCTAGGTTGTGTTCTAGGCACTGGGGATATGGGAGTATAAGGGTGAGAAAGAAAAAGAGAGAGGGAGGGAGGGAGAGAGGAAAGAAGGAAGGAAGGAAGGAAGGGAGGGAGGAAGGGAAGAAGGAGAGAGAAGAGAAGCGAAGAGAAGAGAGAGAGGAAGGAGGGAAGGAAGGAAGGAGAGAAGGGAGGGAGAAAAGAAGAAATGGAGAAAGAAAGGAAGGAAATCCCTATTCTCATGAAGGTGTTTTTTATGAAAGTTTCTTCATACTTTAGTAAGTTCTTTCTCTTTATTGTCTCATTTAATCCTCATAATAAACCTGTGAGGTGGTTTTGACAAGTATTGTATCTTCACTGTACAAAGGAGGAGATAGAGACACAGAGAGATTATTTTGTTGACTTGGCCAAGGTCACAGAGCTCCTAAGCAGTAGAAACAAGACTAGAATTGAAATCTCCTGAAACCAATGTAATGCTATTTTCACTATACTGGATTTTTATATACCTGTTTACCCACAGAGAGCTGCAAAGTTGAGAAGAGTCCATTTACAGAATTAGCTATCTCTATTCTACAGTCTGTTTAGGGACAGACAGTGCTATCTGAAGTGTCAAATCTTGTGTAATTACTATTATTATTACTCTTTTGCCAACACACCCTAGCAGCCTTTCTTGCCTTTGTCCAGTGGACAGATGCATTTGAGAAACACACTTGGGTTGGCATCAGTTGACCACTTAATTCTCAACTGAAGATGAGCTCTTGCTTCGTTTAATGGCTCTTAAAATGTTGACATACATGGGGGCACAAAACAGCACTCTTTCTTGTTTTTCCCTCCTAAAACCACAATAAATTATTTAAGGAAGTTTTAATGAAATGCATCTGTCACTTATTAAGATGGATGGCTGGAAGGCAGCTTTCCATTACTGGAAATGGCAGAATCAAATTAGGAAATAACAGTCCTCAGCATCTTCTCCAACTGGCGTTAGCATAATGTGTTGGGGAAAATGCCACCTCAGCAGAAAACTGCTATTGTGTGGGCCAAGCTTCTTTCCCCCAAAGGGTTGTGTTTACCAGTGGGGTTCCTCTTCCCCTTGGTAACTGAAATGGCTAAGCTTGAGAGGGAAGCTTCCTTGCCTAGGACAACTTGCCTTGGCATTTGGAGGTTGGGGCCTCTATTTCACAGCACCCATTCAACAAAAACTGGATATCTACTATGTGACCAGCACTCTTTTGACCTTGGGGGTTCCCAGTGAGAGCAAAACTATGTTCCTGTTTCACCTTGCTACTACGCATGTTGGGGACACAGTAAATAAAGTTCAGAAAGTGTTTCATGCTATCAAGGTAATAAAGCCAAGCCACAAAGTAAAGAGTAGGTGGAGGAGGGGTTTATTAGAATAAGATCTCTTTCACAAGTCATGAAACCAAGGCCCTTATTTCAGGATAACCACTGTATTTTTTCTCCAGAGGGAAACTGTGCAGTTAGCATTTTGTTATTATTGTTGATGTTGTTAAAAAGGATTTTTGAGATCGTTTAAGTCATCTTCCGTCTAAATAAAGGAGTCCCTTTTTCAACAACCTAATAAATGATAGTGGACTAGTCACCTTTTCTTAAATATATCTAGACTCAACTCATATTTTCACAGGAAGAAAAATCAACTGAAAATATTTGTTAATCCATGTAGTCTTTCAGCCGACAGTTATAGAGCCTCTGTTATGCACTAGGCACTAAGGAGGAAGCAGTGAACAAGGAGCAGGACATCAGCACGCCATTCATTTTCATACCACTTTATCCTTATGAAGAACTGTCATGCATGATTTTAACCTCTCAACCATCCTGCAAAGTAGGCAGAACAAGTATAATCAAGATATGGAAATTTATGATTGTCCTCAGTGCTATTCTCTAAATATTTCTGGCTTTCTGTTTTCTGAGCACAACCCTTTTAAGTAGTTGTGTCGGTGTGACATGCTCTGACCAGTGAAATATGAGGATATCATGTCACCAATGGACAGAGGTTCTTAGGGGACCTTTCCCTTCCCACTTTTGTGGTGATCAGGATGCTTGTGTGCCCAACACTGAGAAACCATAGTGAACAAAGATCCCTCCTGCCCCACACTGGATCTGTAGTGTGAGCAAGAAATTAAACTTTTGTCATATTAAGCTGCTGAATTTTGTGGTGTTATAACTGCCCCCTGACCTGGCCACAACTAATAAAAGGTTTCATCTGATCACCTTTCCTCACTGGGAGCTTACTCTCTTGTGGAGCAACTTAGCATCTCAGAGAGAGTCCATTCCACTGCTAGAAGTTCTAAGTGTTGGGAAGTTCTTCCATCAAAATTGAAATGGAATCTGCTTTCCCATCATCCCCCCTGGCTCCTCACTCTTCCCTCTGGAATATCAGTGGAGAAACCTACACCTCCTTCTACATGGCTGCTCTTCATATAGTATGACAGGTGTCATGGCTTCCCTCAGAGCTTTGTTCTCCAGGAGAAATGTGACTGATACCCTCAAACTGGTTCTTCAATGACGTGGTTCCCAGATGCCTCATTATTCTTGTTTCCAGTCTCTAGATACACTGTAACTTACCATTGTAGCTTTTAAATGGGGAGATCATACTTTCAGGTGTTTTATGATCACATCTACTACAATGAAACCTATTTTTTATGCTCAGGTACTGAAGCTAAAAAAATTATTAAAATATTTAGTAATCTTTTTTTTTGTGTGTGGTACGTGGGCCTCTCACTGTTGTGGCCTCTCCCATTGCGGAGCACAGGCTCTGGACACGCAGGCTTGGCGGCCATGGCTCACGGGCCCAGCCGCTCCGCGGCATGTGGGATCTTCCCGGACCAGGGCACGAACCCGTGTCCCCTGCATCGGCAGGCGGACTCTCAACCACTGCCCCATCTGGGAAGCCCAAGATTTAGTAATCTTTTAAGGCAAAATCAATCATATACTTTCTGCTTAAAACCCTTCAAAGGTCAGCATTGTGTTTAGGGTAAAGCACTTGCAAGACTGTAGGTGATCTGACCTCAGCCTCCTTTTTCAGTTTTACCTTCACTGTGTTGGTCTTTTGCCTGTTTGCCCTCAGATCTGTTCCTTTTCCTCCTCTACATTACAATGGGGCTGAAAGAATGCATTCCAGGCTCTCATTTCGGCTGGATTCCACCTAGGTTTGACCTACCAAAGGCATTGGTGGGGGATGAGGGTGGGGAGGGTATTTCTACTCCCCAACCGCTGTTCCAGGTCGGGTGGTGTCTCCAGAAATGGCTGCGTTTTCTCTTTCTCCTTCTGGCTCCAGTTCCCACCAGGCTGTTGTGACCTCTGTAGCCCTACTCCTGACAGGCAGTCATCATTGTGCTGTGGCCTCTGCCAGCTAGCTCCAGCTCTGGGCTCTGGTAACCCTCCTCTGGCTTCCTGTTGTCACTGATCACTGAGCTGCTTCCTCATCCTCTCTTTATCTTCTATCACAGTTGTAAAAAAAATTCCCTCTATTAAATTTACTGTATTTGAAATACCTAGAGAGGTTTCTGTTTTCCAGCATTCTGCTCTCAGCCACAGTGAATATTTTTCAGTTCTTGGGATAAGCCATGTTCTTTCTTGCATGTCTGAAACAGTTTTTTCTTTTTCCTCCCAAACATGACTAACTTCTATTTATTTTTCAGTTCTCAGTATAGGTACCTCCCCAGAGGTTCCCTTAGCACTGTATGCTCACTTTTATCAGTGTGTTCATTTACTGTTGAACTGACCATTACCCTTTGGAATTATGAGCTCATGGCAGGCAAAAGCCATGCCTACCTTATTTATTGTATTCCCAGAACCTGGTGTCTGGCTCCTAGAAGGTGTTCAGTGAATAACGGAAGAATAAATGAATTATTAATATATGTAAAACATGGTTTTAAACTCAGCATTGTGTATTTTGAAAAGTGAAGTGAGTGCCTTGGTAGCTATCAATGATGTCTGGAACTTTGAAGGTGATGAGGAGTGTTTTGGAGAGGCCTTGTATTGTGGCTTTACTTTGTACAGAGACATGTATGACATTGATTTATATTTTGGATGTCTGTGAGGCATGAAATTTCTTGAGTTTTTTACTGCAAAGGAGATAACCTTGGATGAGGAATTGTTGCCAGATGTTGTACCAGATGATCATGCCATTGGCATTGGCCCAAGATGCTGTAAAAATGTGCAGAGGGCACAGATTGTTGGCCAGGGCATCCTCTAGTGCTAAGGTGACCACATGAGGTTTGGCCAGTGGTGCTGACCTTGGGTCCTACCCTTGACTAGGGATGTACTGGTTAGGGGTACAGCAGCTCTCCAGTGGGCTTTATCATGTATGATGCTGCCACTACCACCCATAAGTATATAGACTTCCCTTTCTGGTCACTCAGTTGGTTCCGAGTGGCTCTCCAGGTAGCCAGCGAGCGGGTCTGGGAGAGGGATGATCACCTCTGGTGCCATTGCATCTAACTAGGTATTGAGGACAGGGGAAGCTATCTCCTCTTGTAGGTCCAGGTATTCCAGTGGGCCCAGATTTGGCCCTAACCTGTAAGTACTATTTCCGTTTCAATAAGGAGGCCTCTGTGACCATGCTGAGCCTGTAGGATGCTGCTTTTGTGACCCAAGACATAATGGGCAGCTGGGTAAAGACTGGTCTCGTAAAGCTGAGTAAAGTCTGGGCTCAGGGTCTGTGAGAGCTTCTACGCATCTCTAGAGGAACCCAATATGTGGCCAGCAGTTGCTGCTTTAATATTGTATAGTATGAAGCTGAAGAGTTTATTGCACTGAAAGTTCATGAGCAATTTATGGCCATCATGGGTGGTCCAGAAACTTCAGGAGGGGGTTGCTAATGCCTGTACAGTGAAGGAGTCTTCAGAGGGCACTAATGGGATTGCCTGTTGCATTGCAATTTGGACAGATTTTAGAGACTTTTGTTGTAGGGAGCCCCATTCAAAGTGGGCTGATTTGTGAGTAACAACATAAATGGGATTTAGTAAAATTTGTAAGTGAGGAATATATTGCCTCTAAATTTGAACAGATCCAGCAAGTGTTGGGCCTGCCTTAATGCAAATAAGGTGAGGAGTTGATTCCTTTACCAAATAATGCTCAGAAATGTTATTGAAATTGTAGAGCCTTGAATCTTATGGGGAACAATGACTCAGCCCTAACTGAAAAAGTCTATGACAAATGTTTGTATCTCCTGTGTGAATGTATCCTTTGAATCTCCTCAAAGGAGGATGTAGTCAGTGTGATGTCATACTTGTGTTCCTGGAGTAAATGCAATGCAGTTAAGATCTTGCCTGCGAAGAATGAGTGTGATGGCAGGGCTGTTGAAACACCCCATGGGGAGGCAAGTGAAAGTATATTGTGTTCCTTCAAAGGGGAAGGCATATTTCAATTGAAAGGCTGTCAAAATGAGCAGTGAAGAGAACATGTTAGCCACATCTATAACAGCATAATACTTTGCAGTTGCTGATTGAGTGGAGTCAGTAATATCAATGATATTAGATATGGGAACCTTAATTGAGGGAATTATGGTATTAAGGTTAGGGTAAACTACTGTTAGGTATCATTTATTTCCATCAAGTTTGGGCACTGGACAAATTGGGTTATTAAAGAGGGAGACAGTAGAAACAATGACCCCTTCCTTCAGTAAGTCTTGCATAATGGCTTTTAATTCCTGTGGGTCGTGTTTTAAAATATATTGAGCTATATTAACTGCTTTAACCAGGTTAAAGGGAGGTGTGGAGAAGGCCTATGGGATCCCATTTTGTGAAACCAGCTGTAAGTGCCAAAGACGTTGTTTAATTCAAACTTATTGCTTATTGAGTCGGGGTATCCATGCCCACTATGGGATATTTTAGGGAAATTAGTGCTATGACCTTGGGGAATTCAGGTAAGACAAATAATGCTAATGGTTAAGATGAGGCATTGCTGTTTGCCCTATATTTTAATGTCCCATAACTCCCCTAAAAACATAGGTAGGACGTTGTTTAAATTTTGTGGGACCCCAGGTATAATTGTAACTTGACCCCAATATTGACTAAGGCCATGAAGATTTGCCAGTTGTGGGGAGGCCAGTGAACCACTAGAGAGATATAAGGGAAAATTGTCCCTGGGTGGTGGCTTGTACCTCTGGGAGATGCTGAGTACCTAGTAGCAGGTTTGTGGCAGTTGCCACTGCCTAAAATCAGGATATTGGGTTGTGGGCCCTTGGGGTGTCAGGGGCATGAGAGTCATGAAGGTCTGGAGGCAACTTGCTATATATCTGGTGTGGCCTGGCATTGGGTGCCTTGTAGCTTCTGCATAGTTTGCTGTAATAAAGCTTGTAACTCTTCAGGGGTTGTGCCCAAGGTTAAATGATTGGGAGACCCAGATTTCAGAGTCTCCAATATTAGGCCTTTTGATGAGGTTGTTGGTTTTGGGGAGGCTGATTGCCTGGAGGTCCTTGGTGAGGCAACAAATAACTCTACGCCATCTAATGCTTTCTTAATGAGGCAGCCTGGCTAAAAGGTGGAAGCAAGTCTTTTCGATTCTTTGGGGATGACCTTCTTTAAAAAAAATTGTCTGGTACAGCATCAAAAGGCCCTGTTCTGGGGTAGTAAACACTTCTGATTGATTGGGATGTTTCTCAAAATAATAATAAATACATTGCATCATGCCAGTTTTCCCCAATAACTATTATTCTTCCTTCAAATTTTTCCAACTATTGAAGGCATGAACATTTACAGTGGTGGCAGTGGGATGGGTTCATTTCCATGTTGTGAGCACTCAGTAGATGAGAGGAAAGACAGGGAGATGAGCTCTAGAATGCTGTGGGACGGTGCATATTATGGTCCCATTTCAATAGATCAAATGGGTTGCTCAATAAATTATTAATTTTGGGATCATGAGGTATGCCTGCCAACTAACAAATCTCAACAAGTGTTAACATTAATTCTGAACTGTGTTATAGAGGTGCAATAGCCAACTGGTTCCCTTTTCATCTTCCCATTGAATAAATTCTTATAGTCAGTTTTGAATTTCCAGTAGGGCAAATCACAGACATCTGTTATAGTTTCTTTTTCCTCCACCCGAATAAAAGAGTTTTGAGTAGTTATAAGGAACACTTCAGGGGAGGTCTTGCCCTGTCCTACCTTTAAGTTTCTCCATTTGGGGAATTCCAGTCAGTGTTATAAGGGTCAGGAATTTCACGCCCCACATAACCTCACCCACAAATACCATCTGTTTTGTTGACTGTGGTGCCTGTGCTCCACGGTGGAGTTGGAATGGCCGCTGAGCATGCTGATAGGTGGTGGCACACAGAGTCTTCGGTGATCACTTTTTCAATTTTCCAGTAAATTTATAGTTTCCTCTGGCCCCTTTGGGGAATTGGGATGACACATACTGGTACATTTTCATTAGTATCTGTGCCTCACAGAATTCCCCTCTCCAGTGCGGAGGAGCACGATCTTTTTTGTGACAGAAGCAAAGCAGCAACAGCAGAGAAGCAGTTTCAGCTGCACAGAGACCCGGTGAGCCGAGCGCCCTGTGGAGCTTGTACCTTAGCGTGCCACATACTTAGTTGTTCTTTCTCGTCTGAGCAACTACCAATGGCACAGTTGTATGTTTGTCCCTGAGTGTTCTCTAGAGAGTCATTCTCTGAGCCTGGAGTTGGTCAGGCTCAGCTTATGGTAAAATCAAGACACATGGTTCACTCTGAGACACAAAGATAGATCTGGGCCATGACACACCACCCAGAGTGACTTTAAGGAAGGCACCAATCCCATTTAGGGACTCCTGTACCTAACTGCCAATTATCAAAGTTTTTGATTTAGGTCATTTAGATCTATAACAGAGTCTCAGTAGGACTCAGCCCGTGCAGCACAAACTAGCTCAGCTCAGAGTGTAAGCTCGTCAGCAGGCCACAGCACAGCTCAAAGGGCATACGGGCCAGCAGGCAGCAGCTCCAAATGCATACTTCCCAACAGGCAGCAGAGCTGGTTAGCAATCCAAAAATAAGAGCACAAACACCCCTAGGTGGTCGTGGTCATTGCCTAGACCATCATGCTTACGATGCCTGTTGTCTTGTGGTTGCCTTGGAGGTTGGGATCAGTCCTTCACCCCAAATTTGCTTGGATGTCGAGACTGATGATGGCACACATGCCCCAAGAAAGCATGAAAAAAAGTTCATTTCTCATATATTGGGGCTTTCTGGAGAGAGCAGGTCATGCATCCAAGCCATTTTGAAATGGCTTGAGTGAAACAAGGGGATAGCGGCTTTGGTTTTTACTGTGGTTAGGAGGGCAGGGGCAGAGTGAGTATTCCCATGCATATCCAGGGTTTGTGTGGTTTGGAGTTCTCTGCTGATGCCCAAGGAGAGAGCACCAGGGCTTTCTTACCAGCTTGTCAAATGTGGGGCAAGAGGGAAAGAGATGGGGTGGAGCCTGTCAAATATAAAAAATGGAATCAGACTCTTTAATACACTGATACAAAATGTTTTACAAAATTCTGATTTTGGCTTAAAAACTCAAATTGTATCATTAGCAACAAGTTTTGTCAGGTGTTTTCTAAGAGTGACAGTCTCACTTTGCTTTTGACAAAGTATCTGCTAAATACACAAGTCTGAATAATCATAGTTTGTTAGTCATTCTTTCAAATAAAAGTGTTCCATGGAAAGAGTAGTTAATGCAGCCTGCAACTCAATCGCACAAGTGCTTTTACTCAAAACAGCCACAGAACTTGGGTATACAACAGAAGTGCTTTATGTTTACTTCCCATTTTCTTACACAGACTATTAAAGAGACATTTACTTAGGTATCAAGGTTTAATGAAATTAAGCCTGTTTACTGCTTCATTAAGGAAATTGGTAGAGAAAGTGCAATTTTCTCTTGACATGAGTGCATGGCTGTGAAGAGCATCATGTCATGACTACTGGTACAGTTGGTGGTGTGGCCTTGGTTCATGCTAAGATGCCAGCAGTCTTACCTAATGTTGCCTCTGTACCATCAGTGAAAATGTCAACTCAGTGAAAAGAGCAAGTAATGTCTTAGTATTATTATGAAAGTAGTTTTGAACTCATAGCTCCTCAAAGTATCCCAGGTACCACCCTGCCCCCTTACAGATGTTTGCATCTCACAGCTTGAAAACTGCTGGACAAGATCAAAATCAAGTGGCAAGGAAGTATACTTTTCCCTCCCTGAGGTCATAGTACGAGGTTGCTACTACAAGGGGGATGAAGAATGGGACCAATAATTCAACGTACCAGGATGGGTGTCTTATCAATCTCAGCTTGTGTTTAACTGAGCTCATTCTCTTAATTTGCATTTTGTTTCAGGCTCTGTTTAGAGGAATCAATAATAAACAATGAATAAGATGTTCCCAGATGAGTAGAGGTTGGACACACTGCAATAAATGATCATAAAGCACTTATAAATAGGTCCTTTGATAGAAGTACATACTTTGTGCTAAGGTAGCACAGTAACTAAGTCTTCACATTGGATTCAGAAAATATTTAACTAAGGATGTGATGTTTAGGCCAAGTCTTAAAGGATAGTAGAAGTAGTTCAAGTAGGGAAAGAAGGATAGGAGCTTTCGACTGAGGAAATGACATGTAATGACAAGAAGGTGACAAAGAGTGAAATCTGCTGACATTTCTTCAAAACCAGCTCCAACTCTGGGCTTCTATGACTGTCTCAGCGACCCCTTTATTAATCACTGCAGATTACAACTTGAGGCTTATTCTCATCTCTGCCTTCTCCTCTTTATCTGTTCGTTCATTGGTTCATTCATTCATTTGTTCATTTACTCATTCATCAAAAGCATATAAGCACTTGTTAGATATTTTTACAGAGTTGCATCTTATCCAGGTTGGAGCTCAAAAGTCTGAAGTGGAGAAAGTAGGAAATTACTTGGAGTCCATAGTTAACCTCTGAAAATTCCTTAGATCACCCATCAAGAACAATATATATAATTTTATGAAGACACCAAGAGGGGGTTCATGTAAAAAAGGACCTTTACATATTAGACTTACAGAGCCCTTCTGTGAGATGCTTACACTATGAGAGGCACATGGTAGCTGAGTCCTAGTGAAGGAATCAGATTCATAGATTCTGGTTCATGCTCATTCCCTGAAACATGACCACTGAGAGGAGTAGCAGGCAGATGAACATGACGTTTTTCATTGTTCCTCCCTCTTTCTCATGCATGCACATACACACTCCCATAGTTGAATTTACATAGATAAATGCATGTACAATGAGACTGCCTTCTATTTTGTCTCTGGTTATGTTGGCACTTACCATTTCTTTTCTGCCACCTCTGTCACCACTCTGCTCAGAGCTGCTGGTTTGCTGTTATGGTCCTGGATAGCTGGCCTCCTGCATGCTTCCATCCATTCTCTGCATTAGAGTCAAAGCCTATATGATACCCTATTGCCAGCTGAACACTCAGCACAGACAAGTCTGTACCATGTAATTTTTAATCTCTCTGACTTCTTTTTTCTTTTTTTTTTTTTTTTGCGGTACGCGGGCCTCTCACTGTTGTGGCCTCTCCCGTTGCAGAGCACAGGCTCTGGACGCGCAGGCCCAGCGGCCATGGCTCACGGGCCCAGCCACTCCACGGCATGTGGGATCTTCCCGGACTGGGGCACGTACCTGTGTCCCCTGCATCGGCAGGCAGACTCTCAACCACTGCGCCACCAGGGAAGCCCTATCTGACTTCTTTATTCATTGAGAATGTGAGGTCTTTGAGGATAAAGATCATCTCTTTTACTCTCTGTATCCTCAGACTCTCTACTTAGTGGGACCTTCATGAATTCTGGTCCTTTTTGATGATGGTAAAGGTTACATTGAAGTATACATTGTGCCCATTGCATGCAAGTTGATGCCACTTGGGGTTTTTTTCCTCCTATATTCACTCAGCTCCTCCCGCCCTCTGCCTTAAGGTAATCAATGAGCTGACAATGTTTACTCATTTGTGAGCTCTGCTTCTAGGAGACCTAAAGCTGTCAATCACTTATCTTTTGCAGGTCTTTTTTTCAAACCTGATTCTCTTAAAGTCCCTAAAGCAAATACAACCAGTTCTTAAGCATTTACAAGGTTGTTCTGCATAAGAGCAATCACCCTGCTGAGTGAGTTCTTCCTTTTGCCTGGAATGTGTCTAATGGAGCACCACATACAACAGGGGGGCTCTTCCATGTGCCTCGTCCAGGTGTGTGAAAGAGCAGGGGACCCCCATCCATGCAACACTGCATAGAGTGGAAGTTTAATAAATGTTCCTTATTATTTGTGCCCAACTTCTTTCTAAGAAGAATTCAAGGTAGATTACAAAGAAAAATAAGTTAATCATAATAAATAAAAGAGGCAAAGAAAAAAATGTAAGCTGAAAAAATGTTAGTGCAGAAATGTACACTGTGATTCTATACACTTGTAAGGGCGGGTCATTTATTTGCGCCTTGCTTTCTTGCAAGACCCTACAGTTGGAACTATCATAGGGTCACAGTGTCCTGAGGTTAAAACAATACAGTCAATTGAGAAGCACAATTGCTATTATTGAATCCAGAGAGAAACATCTCTCAAGGATTTCCATTAAGAGAATCCCTATAGTAAACAATGTCCTTGACAACGTTCTTACAATAGATGCAGTAGTGGGTTTCTTAGGGCTATTTCTTATAATGTCCCCAAACATAGCCTTAGAAAGGGAGTAGGATATCTTGGAGAAAAGAGGCTTCCTTTGAGTCTGGGAGGGGAGAGGATAGTCCTGAACTAGACCAAGGCAGGGCTGGGCAGGGCTAGGCCAAGCAGGGCTCGCTGGGCAGGATTGAGCAGAACATGAACTGGTTTGAGCAGGGCTTAGCTGGGCAAGGCAGATTGGGCAGAACCACACAGTACTGAGCAGAGCGAAGCGTGGCTGTGCTGTGCTGAACAGGTGCGGGCAAGGACATGCAGGCTGGGCAGAAGTCAGGAGGACTGGGCAGAACTGGGTAGGACTTCTAGGGCTGAGTGGACCAGGGCAGAGTAAGGCAAGGCTGGGCAGGACTGGACAAGACTGAGCAGGTCTGGGCAGAAGACAAAATATAGGAGGGCAGGATCTCAGACTCTGGGAAGAGTTGCTGAAAGAAGGAAAATGTCCTCTGTTCCCAGTAGTCCCTAGAAACTGCAACTGCAGAACTCATCCTCCCTGCGGCAGGGAGGCTGCTTGCTCTGTTTACACTATGGCTTGTGAACCCTGAGGTCTCCCCTGAGGATACTGCCTGGATTATCATGCTCTGAATGAATAGTATCATCATGGTTGGTGAAGACCATTTGGATCTAATATGTCCTCTTCCTGGAAGACCCTTCTTCCCTGGAAAGCTCCTTGTCCTTCAAGACCCAATACAAATGGCACTTTGTCTGTGCCACATTCCTGATGCCTCAGCTGTATAATTTGCTGACCCTTACCTGCATCAACCTTGAAGCACCAATAATTTGTATCTGTGTCATTCTAACGCTGGTTGAAATTCATCCTTTCCTTCCTGCTTGTTCATCATCATGAGTGAAAGTGATGTTACATGAATGATCTCTAATTTGGCACACCTAATATTAGTAACAAATGATTTGTAGTATGCTTCACAATTAATATGTTGGGACATCTCTATTTCAGGAAAGAAAGTGGGGCACGAGAGGATGGTCATGTCTCAGGTCTCAGGCAAGTCCCTGAGACAGCCACCAAGTGTGGGTTCTTGGCTTCATGCAGGAAGGAATTCAAGAGTGAGCCATGGTAAAGTGAAAGGTTTATTCAGGGAGATACGCACTCTGTAGACAGAGTGTGGGCCATCTCAGAA